>NC_039358.1:194012234-194612234 GCF_003573695.1 Papaver somniferum | reverse complement strand
GCACCCCATTTCAGGGCATGTACTAAAGGGACACCGGAACTGGATAGGGGGAGGTCATCTTCATAATTCAAATACAAGTTTTGGCGGGAAAATGCATGCAGCGAAGAACAGATTTGGAGATCGGATTCTGACGTGATTCTAGGGATATTCAATCGTTAACTTTGGTTGGATTGGGTGTGATATGACTAAACAGGCCTGTTACAAGCAATTTAACCCAACCAATTGGGCTGGAATGACCGGGAGAAGCAATCAAAGTCCAAACAGGACACGTATGTTGCTGTTCACATTCAAATATTTTGTGAGAAATTTTTGGGAGAGTTTCACGCAGGATATACATGTATCTAGTTTTTTTCAAGTCAGGAGAGAGTTTTGTGGCAATGGGATAGCTAACAGACGCGTACAGAAGAGAGAAGAAGATAGAAACCCGTAACTGGCAGAGAAGAGAAATAGGAGATTTCATCGGGATTTGATGACCCTGTTGAGTTATAAAAAGGTTGGGTCGAGTCATAAGAGGGGTTAGAAACCCTTAGGAGAGAATTGGGAGTTGAGGAGAGTCGAGAAGAAGGAGTTACGACATTTGTTGTTGCTGCTGTGTCCTCCATTGAAGACCTTCAAGAACACGAAGAACGGACTCTCAAAGTCCGTCGTTCTTGAATAGTATTTAACGCAGAAACAATGTGTCGTAGTTCAACAGCGCTAGATATGTATCGTTTATAAACGGCATTACTCATCTTTGTAACAGTGACGCTGTAACGTTTATACAGCGTTACAAACTTCTCTTTATCACCATATTCATCAATAAAAACACCTATTAAGCAATTTTGAGCAAGTTTTTGATATGAGGAGCTAAACCCCTTAGCCAAGGCGACGGAGGAAGCCATTGGTCCTTATTTATGGTATAATTCTAACTTTATTATTTATTTGCAATATTATTACATGATTATTTGCATGGAATTTTTATTGGAAAATTGATTTTTATTGAATAATTGTGATTCATTTTGATGGAGCATGCTTAGTTTAAGACTCTTGATGTTTCATGCTTGGTGTTTACATTTATTACTTCAAAAATCTACAAAAGGCATAATATTAGAATCACTCTAAAAGAAAAATTGCATCAATATTAATTATTAGAATTTATCAAATAATGGGTCAATGGTGGAATCCAAGTCTTGGTTTTTTTCCCTAAAGTTTTCAAACAAATTTATTTGCCTGTTTAAATTTAAATCTAAAAATTGTTTTCTTCACAAGTCTGAAAAGACCCTGTTTACCACTATTACTACAATCACTTTTAAAAAACCATCAAATTTTTGGCGCCGCCGACGCGGACCTGTGTTTAGTTAGCATTTTTTAGATTTATTTGTTCTTCTTTACGTTTCTGGTTTTTTGTCTTTTTCTTTCAGATTCTTCAAGTTGGAGCGAAAGAAATTTTTGCCAAAGTTTTTGGTGGACATTTAAAGACTTGGAGTAAAAGGCAAAGCAAAAGGAGGAAAAGAAGAAGAATTTTATTTATTTTTTTGATAAAAAGAGAGAAAAAAAAAGAGACATTTTTATTTTTGTAATTTTTTTTAGACTTTCTTTTCTTTTGTATTTTTTTTATGGACTTTGGACATTAATTTTGGGACATTTTTATTTTTATTTTTATACCCTACGAAAGGGTAGTTTAAATACAAACTGGTTGCAGGGAAGGACGACGATAACGATATCATCTCGGCCCCTCGGGTTCGTACATGACATAGGAGTCGTGGCCCGAGTCGACTTCAACGGTTCATCCCCCGTCTGGTACGGGAGGTAAGTCCAATCGAAACACTCGCGAATCTCCTGTAAGCGAGTTACTGTATTCCTTAAGGTGATTCATTGATTGAGGATGAATTTAGAATGTTTTTAAATTCCTAGTAAAGGGCAAGGACTGGACATACAAGATAAGGGTTCGGATTTCATCACCGTTCTCTTCTTGCCCGCCTTAGGAAAACGAAACCTAAAGCGAACCTAAGCCTAAAATTTGGACTAGAAAGAGACCTATAGGGTATAAAGCTTAACAGGACAATCATTCGAAAGATATTGGTTACTCTTTTAAGCACACATCGAAGATCTTGACGGTTCCTGCGAGTTGAATGCGTGACTGCGCCGCATTGGATCGGTGAGGTTTTGGGTATCAAAGCTCCACTGAGCTTCCCTCGCCTCGATTCAACTTACTTTAACTCGGATTGATTCCAGAGGGGTTTGCTTAAATTGTAACGAATTCCCTTTCGAAGGATTAGAAGTTGGTCTAGAAACAATCTAAGTGGAGCCATCATGCTTGTTGTTTGCTAGAAATCTTTAGGTTTGCTGTGGTAAAGTCGAGTCAGCCTGCTGTGTGATTGCTAGAACCTTCATGTTAGGATTTTTATTTATTTTTGAATTCTTTTTAGTGTATGCCCGATTTTGTTAATAGGGCTTGGAAAAGAGATACTCTAGGTCGATTGATTAGCGAAAAACCTAATAGTTCTTCTGATTTAAGCAGGGAGCTCGAAGACTCTTCTTTGGAGATCCCTGTTTTTGGAAACTTCGGTTTTGAGAATTTATCTCTGAGTGATAAAAGTACCCCTAGTACTCCAGTTGTGCCAACGATAACAACTTTGAAAGATTACATGTTCCCAACTAGGACCAACCGAGCTTCATGCATTAAATTGCCAGCCACTACGGCTAATTTTGAGATAAAACCTAGTATTCTTCAGATGATCCCTATATTCTTAGGAAAATATGATGAGAACCCTTATTTCCATATTAGGGACTTTGAGGAAATTTGTGGAACAATTAGGATAAAGGACCTTACCGATGAAGTCTTGAAACTTAAGATGTTTCCCTTTTCTTTGAGAGATAAAGCCAAGACCTGGATGAACAACCTACCGTCTGAATACATAGAAACATGGCAGGAAAATATCGCTGCCTTCTATATGAAGTTCTATCCTAAGCATAAAACTGCAGCTGTTAGGCAAAATATTAGTACTAGTGTGCAACAAGAGGGAGAGTCTCTTTATAGATTTTTAGAGAGATTCAATGATCTTCTATCCCAGTGTCCTCACCATGGATTTGATAAGATGAAACTTGTAGAGATTATTTATAATGTTTTGGACTATTCGACCAAAGATATGGTCGAATCTATGTGCGCTGGTGAGTTCACTAGTAAAAATGTTGATGATGCTTTTACCTTCTTAGGAGCTATCGCTGAAAAATCCCAACAGTGGGAATCTTGTGTTGAACCCCCTAAAAGACTCTTGGTCAATAGAAGTAGCACCAATATGGTAGATACGAGTTTTGCGTCAGATGCTAAGTTTGCTGCTTTGTCCAGAAGGTTAGAAGCTTTGGAATTGAATCAGCCTAAAAATAGGTCCCTTGTTGAACCTAATAGAGCCGCCCAAGTCTCTAGTTGTGGAATAGAGCCCGATAACTCATTCTGGGAAGGTCAGGTTAGTGAAGAGCAAGCTCATGCTGTCTATAACAATGCTAGGTTTGAAAACCGTCAGAAGTTTGACCCTACTCAGAGACCTACAACCCTGGTTGGAGAAACCATCCTAATTTCTCTTGGTCTAAGGGCCAGAATCAAGGCCAGTCTAGTAATTCTCAGCCTCCCCCAGGTTTTGGTTATACTAAGAACTCTTCAGGTCAGACCCAGAACCCATCTGAGAATAGAATAGCTAGCTTAGAGGAAACCCTTAGTATACTAAGGAAGAGTCAGGAGATGCTATCACAAAGCCAGGAAATGTTAGTAAAAAGCCAGGGTAATTTTCAAGAGGAAACCAAACAGAATTTTAAGAATAGTGCCCAGTCTTTTGCTAAATTAGAGCTTCAAGTCGGTCAAATAGCTAAGTTTATCAATGAGAGAGAAGAAGGAAGGTTCCCTAGTCATACTGATCCTAACCCTAGAGGAGAGAAATCGTACAATTATGTGAACTCTGTTACAACCCTTAGGAGTGAAAAGAAAGTTGATAATAAGGTCGACATACCTGAAAGTGAACATGCTGTAGTTCACCCTTATAAGCCAGAAAATGAGGAGACTGATAGAGTCTCCAAAGAGACCAATGAGGATCATGTTGAGTCTTATTTTGTTCCCAGAGCCCCATTCCCACAACTGCTAGTTCCGACTAAGAGGGAGTCCAACTTTAATGATATATTGGAGGTTTTTAAGAAGGTTAATATCAACCTTCCATTATTAGATGCAATTAGGCAGATTCCCTCTTATGCCAAGTTCCTTAAGGACTTGTGTACGCGAAAGCGTAAGCTCAGTGTCCAGAGGAAAGCCTTCATAGCTAGTCATGTGAGTTCTGTTATTCAGAATACCACTACTCCTAAGTATAAAGACCCAGGGTCCCCGACCATTTCTTGCACAATAGGTAAATATCGTGTTGAGAAAGCGTTGCTTGACTTAGGAGCCAGTGTGAACTTAATGCCATACCATGTGTACCTCAAGCTAGGACTTGGTGAGATGAAACCTACCCAGATAACCCTTCAGTTAGCTGATAGGTCCGTTAAAGTTCCTCGTGGTGTGATCGAGGATGTTCTCATAGAGGTTGACAAGTTTATTTATCCAGTGGATTTTATTATCCTAGATACCCAACCTGTCCCTGACCCATAGAACCAAATACCAGTGATTTTAGGTCGCCCGTTTTTAGCCACGTCTAATGCGATCATAAACTGTCGAAATGGTATTATGAATCTATCTTTTGGTAATATGACTATTGAGTTGAATATTTTTAATGTCAATAAGCTACATTCTGAGCTAGATGACACGTGCATTGAAGAGGTCAACATGATAGGAACCTTAGTTCCGAAGTCTGTACCAAACACCGAATCGGAAGATCCATTAGAGAGTTGTCTAGCCCGTTTTAGCATGGATTTTGACGATGATAGCAACATTGAACAAGTAAATGCTCTGTTGGATTCTATTCCTATGTTAGATACCGATAGATGGAAATCTAGGTTTGAACCATTACTAGCTACCGAATCTACCTTAAGCCCTTATTTCGAAGAGCCTAAAGATCCTCCTAAGTTGGACCCCAATTATGCATTTGTAGGCCCATCTGAGATTTTGCCTATAACTTCCGATTTGGATAGTGATCATGAGATTAGGCCAGTAACTGTGCTTCAACACAATAAGGAAACTCTAGGGATGACCATAGAGGATATGAAACATATAAGTCCTATAGCTAGTATACCTCAAAAAAATTTAGAGGATGAACCACCTGATTATAACTCAGAGAAAGCAATTGACCTTTTTCAGGAACCGGATGGTCTAGAAATTAGGAATATTGTGACTAGTTTATCTAAAGACAGCCAAAACTCTAAGTTTGGGGGTAGTGAACTAGAAGAAGCTCTAGAGTATTTTAAATACTCTCCGGATCCGGAAATTCAAGCCATAGTTAAAGGTCTTGCGGAGAATAGTGATTACCCTAAATTTGTGGGTAGAGATTGTCAATTATCCCCAGTAGAAGTCCCTAACTTGGGACTCAAGCCTAGTGCATCTGAGGTATCGCTTGAATCTATTCAGACTCCACAACCTGATCCGCCTGATACTGTCCAGGAGAAAATCCATATGTTAGAAACCCGTTTTTCGGATGAATCTGTTTGCCGAGACACTCATATGAAGCCCAAGTGGGCACCTCAGATAAATCCAGTTGTCTTGCGAGAAACTTTAGATCAGGTTGTGCTCTATCTGCTCATTTTTCTGATCTTGAGCATTTGTCTCCTATTCGTGGCAGTTCTATTTGGTCTTATGGACCCACAATTGTTTCGACTATTGGTATACGACTTTGGAAGGTGACAATTCTTTTAGAGGTATTTGATGTCTAGCTAATGACTATAAAATTAGCATTTACTGGGAGGCTCCCGCGTTCATGTGATACGGTAATATCCTTCCTTATTTCTTTTCCCTCCAGTGGTAATAGTTTCTCCTTGTTCATGCTTTTAATTTCATCTTTAGAACATTGAGGACAATGTTAGATTTAAGTTTGGGGGTGGGGAAGAAACACTTTTTGTCACCTTTTTGCAATAAATAAACTCCAGAGCTTAGAAATTTATGCCTATTGAGGATTGCACTAACTAACCTAAGTGGATGGAAGCATTTTGGTTGTAGGAGTTGAGGAACCAATCTGATTAGATGGAAACATCTAGAAGAGTCTATTCATAAAAGCACAGAGCTCAGGTGTTAGAAATAACATGATAGTTTCACCATATCTCGTTGAGTCCTTTTCACTTCTATTTTTATTTTATTTTGTTTTTAAACTATGTTACTCTAAGTGATTAGGTGGGGCTCACGATTCAAGTTGTTACCAATGCTAGGGTGAATTAGAGTGATTGAGATACCAAGAAAAAAAAAAGTTGAAGAAAAAAGTTGAAAAAAAGTTGGAAAAAAAGAAAAAAAAAGTTAAAAAAAAGTTAAAAAAAGAAAAAGAAAGAAAGAAATTGAGACCAGACCATTTGACCAAAAGGAATAAATTCAATAAAGTCGACCACTGGTACCCTTGTATATGCCAGTTGTGTTGACCTAGAGTTAGGTTATCGACCACTGGTACCCTTGTATATGCAGTGTGTTGATATTAGTCAGACTAGTATCTCAATCCATTAGGATAGGTTCATTTTGGCGGAGGCCTTCACACAGATATGGGAAACGCCGTTCACTTAGTAAACATCAAAACCATATATGTTTTTCTATATCCATCTTCTTGATCTATCCATGTGATTAGTTTTGACTCCGAATATGATGTCCATAGTGCAACTATCTGAGTAGAGCTCTGTCACTTTATATGAATTTTAGTATGCTTGAGTGCAAACTCGTGTACAGCAATTGGAATTTCGCATCAGGGTACTTCTTCCTGTAGTCAATAAGTATGCAAACCAAGGAGATTCTTTAGTGCCTTCCAAGGTTCTGCGTAGATAGCTAAGGTCTGGAGTACAGGTTTTGTGGGTATATCTCTTGTAAGCCCTCCCGAGACTATAACTCGGCCACTAGGGCCACCTAGGGGTTTAAAGTCTTATTGCATACGCTAAATGCAATCGATGATGCCTGCGAAAGTGAGTTAGGATTTTATTTTCTATTTGATTTGCTCGAGGACTAGCAAATAATAAGTTTGGGGGTATTTTATAGACACATTTATGTGTCTATTATAGCTCATTTGTATATATTGTTAGTGCTCGATATCGTACTTATTTGGTTATTTTATTTATTTGTAGGTGTTTTTGGAAGAATAAGGCTTTGTGGCGAAATTGGCTAAAAATACGGCATTTGGACCTCCGTTGATAACTACCAGAAGCACCCCAGAAATACCCCGTAGGAACCCGGAAAAAGTGCAGAAAACATCCCAGAAGAATTTCTAAAGGCACCCCTAATTTGGATAAGGGGCACCCCATTTCAGGGCATGTACTAAAGGGACACCGGAACTGGATAGGGGGAGGTCATCTTCATAATTCAAATACAAGTTTTGGCGGTAAAATGCATGCAGCGAAGAACAGATTTGGAGATCGGATTCTGACGTGATTCTAGGGATATTCAATCGTTAACTTTGGTTGGATTGGGTGTGATATGCCTAAACAGGCCTGTTACAAGTAATTTAACCCAACCAATTGGGATGGAATGACCGGGAGAAGCAATCAAAGTCCAAACAGGACACGTATGTTGCTGTTCACGTTCAAATATTTTGTGAGAAATTTTTGGGAGACTCTCACGCTGGATATACATGTATCTAGTTTTCAGGAGAGAGTTTTGTGGCAATGGGATAGCTACCAGACGCGTACAGAAGAGAGAAGAAGATAGAAACCCGTAACTGGCAGAGAAGAGAAATAGGAGATTTCATCGGGATTTGATGACCCTGTTGAGTTATAAAAAGGTTGGGTCGAGTCATAAGAGGGGTTAGAAACCCTTAGAAGAGAATTGGGAGTTGAGGAGAGTCGAGAAGAAGGAGTTACGAGATTTGTTGCTGTTGCTGTGTACGCCATTGAAGACCTTCAAGAACACGAAGAACGGACTCTCAAAGTCCGTCGTTCTTGAATAGTATTTAACGCAGAAACAATGTGTCGTAGTTCAACAGCGCTAGATATGTATCGTTTATAAACGGCATTACTCATGTTTGTAACAGTGACACTGTAACGTTTATACAGCGTTGCAAACTTCTCTTTATCACCATATTCATCAATAAAAACACTTATTAAGCAATTTTGAGCAAGTTTTTGATATGAGGAGCTAAACCCCTTATCCAAGGCGACGAAGAAAGCCATTGGTCCTTATTTATGGTATAATTCTAACTTTATTATTTATTTGCAATATTATTACATGATTATTTGCATGGAATTTTTATTGGAAAATTGATTTTTATTGAATAATTGTGATTCATTTTGATGGAGCATGCTTAGTTTAAGACTCTTGATGTTTCATGCTTGTGTTTACATTTATTACTTCAAAAATCTACAAAAGGCATAATATTAGAATCACTCTAAAAGAAAAATTGCATCAATATTAATTATTAGAATTTATCAAATAATGGGTCAATGATGGAATCCAAGTCTTGGTGTTTTTCCCTAAAGTTTTCAAACAAATTTATTTGCCTGTTTAAATTTAAATCTAAAAACTGTTTTCTTCACAAGTCTGAAAAGGCCCTGTTTACCACTATTACTACAATCACTTTTGAAAAACCATCAACTTCGCTGGTCTCCCTATCAAGGCTGGCTTTGATAGCAAGAACTTTATGGGATCAGCTTTGGAGATGAGTACGACTCTGTTAGATAGTAAGTAATGCCTGAACTTCTGGATTACATGTACCAATGCCAGGCATGCCCTTTCGGCCTTTGGATATCGGAGTTGAGCATCTCTCATTGAGCGGCTGAAGTAGTAAATCAGTCGTTCGACGCCTTCGTCGTCTTCCTGAACGAGGAGTGCGTCGATGGCGACGTCACTGGAGGCTGTGTAAAAAATCAGGGGTTGTCCCTGCACTGGAGACCTCATGACGGACGGTGACAATAATATCTGTTGTATTTTATGGAAAGCTTCTTGTTGAACAGCTGTCTAGGTGAAGCTTGCTCCTTTCTTCAGCAGAGGTGTGAACGAAGCGATGAGTTGAGCTAATACAGGAATGAAGCGTCGAATATAATTTACCTTGCCCATAAAGATCTGTAGTTCCTTCACGGTACGTGGAGGAGGCATGGTGGTAATAGCTTTTGCCTTGTATGGGTCGACTTTGATCCCTTCAACCGTGACCAGGAATCCTAAGAATTTTCCGGAAGAAACTCCGAATGCGCACTTCAAAGGATTCATTTTTAATTTGTATTCCATGCATCTTTCAAACACCTACCTTAGAACTTCGAGATGAGATGCCCGGGTCTTCGATTTTACCACCACATCATCAACATAGTCTTCCACTTGCTTGTGCATCATGTCGTGGAATATGGCAGTCATGGCTCGTTGATAGGTGGCACCAATATTTTTTAATCCAAAGGGCATCACAGTGTAGTGAAAATTCCCAATGGGAGTACGGAACGCAGTTTTGTTGGCGTCATGTTCATACATCTTGATCTGGTTGTACCCACTATAGCCGTCCATGAATGAGAACATACCGTGACCACTGGTTGCATCGACGAGCATGTCAATGTTGGGTAGAGGAAAATCATCCTTTGGACAACATTTATTCAAGTTCCTGCAGTCGACACAACATCTGATTTGACCATTTTTCTTCTTAACATGTACCACATTTGCTAGCCACGTTGGATGAAGAATAGGATTGATGAACCCTGCTGCCAACAGTTTCTGGATTTCGACCTTGATTTGCTCCTCGACTTCGTGTCTAAATTGTCTGGGCGGTTGTTTGACATCTTTGGAACCAGGGACGATGTGCGGGTGATGGGTGACGAGTTTGTCATCCAGACCCGGCATTTCTTCGTACGTCCAGGCAAAGACATCTTGATATTCTTTCAATAATTTTACCAGCTTGGTCCGCTCCTCTGGTGATAGCGCTGAACTGATCAGGATTGGCCTTGGATTGTCTTCAGTCCCAATGTTGATTGTTTCAAGATCGTCAGTGGTAGAGTCAGTGCCGTCCTGTAGTTGTCGTGGGGCATCTTGGACTTCTTCTTCAAGTGATTGCTCACTCTGACACGATTCTTCATGGTGGGGAGACTTTTCATCGTTCTCCCGGATTAATTGTTAATCTTTCCGTCAGCGATAAATGACTCTCCCTTCTACGTCTCGATCGGTCGTGAAGTTTGTCCCTGGAGTTGAGACTTGATCATTATGGAGTTTAGTCGGTCTAGTAGGTGACTTGATCATTTTAGCAGCTAAGGAAGACGGATCGTTATCAGCCTTCTCGATAATCTTCCAGCTTGGAAGTGGAGTACTGCGAATCCTGCTTGGAGGTTCCGGGACGCATTTTTGAGATTCAAGGAACTCAGTATCATAGACGGGAGCATAAGGAGATGATGAAGCCGGAACGCGAACGATCTTGTGTCGAGCAGGGCCTTCATGCATTGATGGTATGTTGAAGGAACCACCTTGTTATCATGGATCATGGGCGTCCCAGTATTATATGGTAGTCAGGTTCTTGCTCGATCACATGAAACTTTGCTTTCGATCGAATCGGCCCCACCCTCAAATCTATGTATGCATATCCATATGTATGGCTTTGACTTCCTTCAAATCCTGTCATTAGGATGGGATATCGAACGATTTTACCTTGTGGGAACCTGGCCATCCTGAGAGTCTTCATAGTGACAAAGTTGGTAGAAGCACCGGTGTCAACAAGAGCTCTTCAAAATTCGGTGCCTTTGATGAAACCAGTGACATACAATGCTCGGTTGTGTCCTTCATCCGTCATGCGATCTTCTTCTCCAAAAGAGATGTTGTCGATCGAATGCCCAGGCACTAGGGATACCTCTTTAATTGATGGTGTTGGTGGCGTTATTTGCACGCTGGATTATATCTGGTTGAGTGATGAAAATGTGTCTGTGCGCTGATCCCTGGAGAAGTGCAGGAGTTCGCACAGATTTTCAACCAAATGTATGACCTCTTGTTCCACCGGCTTCTCGTATGTGGTGAATCTGTTGATTTTAGGGTCAGATGACGTCTCAGTCCCCGGTGTTGAGGCTTCTGGAGCGGAGATACTGCCTAACTCGGATGTCAATCTGATGAGAAAGTCGAGGATGTGGTTTATCGTCTCCTTCATCAGGTCCATGTTCCTGGTATGGACCTCTAGGATTTGAGACAACTCTGCTAAAGTCGGGATCCCTCTTCCCTCCATGCCGCCAGGTGTAACATAAGGAATGTTGCCGTTTGAAATATTCTGATCTGAATTAGTTGAATTAGTACTAAGACCAACCATCTTGTGATATTGTGATATTGCAACCGAGAGAATGATCTCCCACTGTGGTCGCCAATCTGTAGATGGGGAAAAATGATTTGCTGGTTTTTAAGGAATTGAGGAGATGACCGTACGGAGGAGAATCCTCGAACTGAGCGAATGTTAAACCTCACACAGATGCACCTCTGCAAAGGGGGTGCTTTAGATTCGAGAGATCAATCTGTAGTACTCTGGCCTAAATCAAGACAATGACCGTTCCAGAGTAAATTCGGTCACAAGAGAGGATGGGTTGATCTGTAGGATGGAAGCTGAGAAATGTGTGGAATCAATGGTAATCAAAGATTGTGGGTGTGTGAATTCCGAATACGATAAGCTCTGAGTGATTGAAATTTCTCAATTGAGAGTAGTTGCTCAACTGATGAGTTGATGATCTCGTGTTGTCGATGAGACGTGAGATTGATGATACTGATGATGCTTATCCTTCAATCATGATTCAGAGACTTATTTATATTGCTGGAATTGTAGACACCATGATCCCATGAAGTGTGACAGTTGATGGAATCAAGGAGTGGGGAAGTGGAGATCGTGTTTGAAACCAGTTGTTCAACGTGTGGACACTTGGTCGATTTTCCACCCACTACCTCGTGAATTCCTTCAACTGATTTCACGACTTGCTCACATTTCATCGTGTGTTTGAACACACGTGCCGTAGACCGCCAAACCAAAACCCTAAGTGATATCCCCCAAGTGACACGATTGACGTCTCGTGGTTTGTTAATCAATTGATGACTTCGTGGTTTGATGGGACGATGAGTCCATGTAATCGTTGAGTTGAACATGATGTTCTGAAACTCATGAATTGAACATGTCATGAGACAGAGGTATAGTTCTTACGATGAAGTGAGCAACTATTGCTCATTCGATGGATTGTTGAATATTGATTGTTGAACCAGTATTGAGCAAATATTCCTCATCTGAGAAAGTGCCGCTCATGTGATGAGTTGTTGAATATTTGATCGTCTGAGCATGTGTTGCTCGTCTGATGGATTATTGGCAGCGTACCAAAAATATTAATTAGAATACTGGTCGTTGAACCGAGCATAATTAATAAAATTAATGACCATGAGACCGTCGTAAAATTATTAAGGTTAGAATCTGGAATGATGATCCTTGGATTCAGAAACCCTAATTTGATCAATTGATGATCAATTCATGGTTCGTCAGAATTTCAACAATGGGGGAAGAAGGGAGCGACTACATGGGACCATGGATCAACCATGTAGTGTCCATATGCTCACGTGAGCAAATACGAAGAACTCATGAAGAGTTGACGATTTGTTGGTGAAATAATGATCAAATGCTGATTTAATCATTTATTCGAAAATGCTCGTCTGAGCCTTAGGTGAGAAAACCTAATTAATTATGACGAGGCGAGGGACCGACCATGGAGTCATGAAACCGGCCCTGGGTTGTCACGTGACCGCCTGACGATCACTTCATGAAAATCCAAAGTATTTGGAAGAGTTTTGGACCTAATATAAGCAATTGTGCAAATTAGGTCAAAACTGTGAAAATTGATGGGACCGGCTTCCGTGAGCCAAAGAGCCAATCTTGGTCGGTCAAGATAGCGTGCTCGTGTCCCCAAGGCGTCCGCGTTTCAGTCCTGAGAATTTTGATATTTTCTGGCGTGCAATTGAGCATCCATTCGAGAAAATATGCTAAAATTAGGGTTTCGACGAAACTGAGAAAAACACCATGAGATGATAAAAAATAATTACTCCCTCCGTTTCACAAAGATAGTCCGCTTTTACTTTCTCAGAATATTAAGGAGACCATACTATTTTACTTGACTACCCTTAGTTACTTACCTATTTTCTTTTAATAAAAATGCTAGTAATAAAGACTATCCAAAATTATTGTGAGAATTATAAATACGAAATATAAAAGGAAAATTTAAAAGTTATCGAATTTATGAAGTATAAACTTTATAAGGAATTTATTTTTTAGAGTTAAATGTATATTTTCTTAAAAAGAATGAATGATATATTTGTTTCCTCAATTATACTAATTTATTTAATATTTTAGATTGGGTCATGTTAAAAATGAATTTATGATTATAAAGAATTCAAGGGTATATTAGAGAGTTCATTGAAAAAGTATGACTATAAACAGAAGCTGGACACAATTTTGAAACTGACGAAAAAGGAATAGACGGTCTTTCAGAAACAGAGGGAGTATAAAATAAGGAATGAGGAGGCATCGGACCGCCGTGGTCAAGGCATGGTCGGCCGATCGTGACCACGATCCCATGGTGCCTTTTCCTTAATTTTATAATATTTTGATGATTTTTATGAAAAATTCATGAATTTTGAGAAATTTGATGAATTTAGGGAGTTTCCATGAATTGAAGGAGTTTTCATGAGTTCAGGGAAGCAAAAAATATTAAAATAATAAAAACAAAGGCGTGTGGGCCGTGGAAGGCATGGCCGGCCGGCTAGGACCCGGTCCCACGAGTTTCCCTAATTTTTTTAATATTTTTAGGTATTTTGATGATTTGAGGGAATTTTTCCTAATTTGAGAGAAATACCATGAAATCAAGGAATTTGATGAATTCAAGGAAAACTAATAATAAAATAATAAAACAAAGGGGCGTGTGGGACCGGCTAGGGCATGGCAGGCCGTCCAAGGCACGGTCCCACAAGTTTTCATAATTTATTTTATTTTATTATTATTTGATGATTTGTGCAAAATACCATGAAATCAAGGAGTTTTTTCATGAAATTAGAGAAATAATAATAATAATAATAAGAAACCGTGGGGTGTGGGGCCGGTTGGGACCATGGCATGGCCGTTGGCCAATGGTCACGCCCCACACTCCTTTCCTTAATTTTATATTATTTTTTATGGATTTATGGAAGTACCATGAAACCGAGGAGTTTCCTCGAGACGAAGGAGATTTGATAAAATGAGAGAATTTTCATTAAATCATGGAAAATAATAAAAATGCATAAAAAATATAAAACTGGCGTGGGATTGACCACGACACGGTCAGTCGGCCGTGTGTCCGTGCTCCCAGCACCTTGTCAATATTTTATAATTATTTATTATTTTCTTCTCTATTTTGCATAGGTTCATCGTTTCGTTGTATTTTTTAAATACTCGTTCGTGCGGTGACTGTTAGTGTATCATCGTTGAATACACCTTCACCATTTGAATCGGGGCTTACTTAGAGGTAGCTCAGACGCCCGGTTGTTGATTATTTATTACTAATTGTGGAATTCAGTGGAGAATAATTCACAAAACTGAGTAATAAGATGTTTATTATTAATTCATAGGATCAGCTGAGGATTCGACTACGAATTCATAATAATAAAGTGAGCATTACCATTCCATGGGATCATAGATTCGACCATAGAATCAGAGTAATTAAGATTTATCTATTACCATTTATGAGACCAGTTGTGGATTCGATCATGAAATCGGAGTAATGAGATAATATAGTTATTGTTATTCTATGAGATCAAGTCGTGTATTCGATCATAGAATCAGGACAATCGTTATTGCCATTCCATGGGACCAGTCGTGGATTCGACCATGGAATAGGAGCAATTGTAATTAGGAATAATTAACTTTGTGGCTCTATACTAGCAGAGCAAGCTGTCTAGGAGCATTAATTATCCCGATATGAGCTTGCCGATAAGTCATATCCTTTATATAGTCAGGGTAAACTTGTTGTTGGTTCCTGAAGACGTTATCGCTCTATACTAGCAAAGCAAGCTGTCTAGGATCCGTCCATCTCGTGATGCTATATAGAAATAATCACTGAAAGTATCCAGTATTCATGAGATACGTCGTTGTCCAGTCGTGAGACTACATATCTACATGTACTCTAAGAGAAAGTACTCTCCGTTGAGAATTCGATGAGAGACTCGTGTCTCCATACTCACGTCTGATTGCCGAATCAGAGCTTCATATAATTATGAGTTTACGAATTTAGCCTTTGTTGAAAATCCACCATCTACACCAGACAAAGTTGAAACCAAAACCCTAGAACAAAAAAACCAAGAACAAAAAATTGACAAAAAATGGAGTAAGAAGAAATAAGGTTTATATCGTACCTTCCATCATAAACCAAGAACAAAAAAACCCTGCGTCAATTACTTCCAAATCTCCATGAAATTCAGTAGCTTAGAACATGAAACCCACCACTTCCAATCACTCAAGATGTAACCAAGATTGGGTACAAATTTTCTAGAGCTTTGATTTTATCTCTTTTCACCTGAATCTCTCGGCGATTTCTTTCTGTGTGTTTCCTTCCAGTGACCAAGTACCAAAAACTTGGGTGGATAGGCTGTAATAGTTCTATCACAACTCATTTCCGAACATACCCCTAACAGAAATTTTTAATCAAAAGCATGACACGGACCCTAGGTGTCAAAGTGGTAGTCTTCCACAATTCTAACCAAAGTAAATAAATAAATATATATTCTAGTGTAACACATCTGTCTTGCACAAACTTAACATGATACTAAACTAATTTCACAAAAACAAATACAAGACATAAACACTCTAAATTGTACTTTGATTAGTCAATAATCAAACTATAATTATTGGGTTTCTACAATCACCCTACCTAACATAACTTTTCGTCCTCGAAAAGAACATTAACATACCTCATGGAAACAACTCAAGATATTGAGCTCGCGTATCAGATTCTTTCTCCCAAGTAGCCTCTTCTGTATTGTGATAAATCCAGCGCACTTTCACTAATGAAATGATTTTATTTCTCAAAACCTTCTCTTTACGATCCAGAATCTCCATCGACCCTTCTTCATAAGAAGCATTCTCTTCTAACGGCAGATATTTCCAATCCAACACATGAGACGAATCAGACTCGAAACCTCGAAGCATAGACACATGAAAAAGTCATGAACCTGACCCATGCTTGCTGGTAGTGCAAGCCTGTATGCTGCCTCACCAATCTTCTCAACAATCTGAAATGGTCCAATAAACCTTGGTAATAGTTTTCCTTTCAATCCAAATCTAGTAATACCCTTCTTTGGAGATACTCGCAACAGTACATATTTCCCAACTTCAAACTGTAGTGAACGTCGTCTATGGTCTGCATAACGTTTCTGTCTACTTTGAGCTACCCGAAGACGTTCTTTAATGATTCTAATATTCTCTGTGGTCTCTGCAATTACTGTCGGCCCAGTCAACAAATTGTCCCGAACTTTTGTCCAACAAATTGGTGATCTACACGGTCGCCCATATAATGCTTCAAATGGTGCCATACCAATACTTTCCTGGTAGCTATTGTTGTAAGAAAATTCAGCCAACGACAAATGACTCCTCCAGCTACCTTGAAAATCCAGTACGCATGCCCTAAGCATATCTTCCAATATCTGAATAACCTGTTCGGACTGTCCATCTGACTGTGGATGAAAAGTCGAGCTAAGACCAACATTGGTACCAAATGCTTTGTGAAGCCCCTTCCAAAAATCAGACGTGAATTGAGCACCCCTATCTGATATGATGGATAGCGGAAGACCATGTAACCGAACAATTTCAGAAACATACACCTGAGATAACTTGTCAACTGAATAAGTAGTCTTGACTGATACAAAATGAGATATCTTCGTTAATCTGTCCACACCACCCAAATTGAATCTATACCGTCACTAGTTCTAGGCAAACCGCTAACAAAATCCATTGTGATATGCTCCCACTTCCACTCTGGAATAGCTAACGGTTGCAAAAGACCTCCAGGTAATTTATTTTCAGCTTTTACCTGCTGGCATGTCAAGCATTTCTTCACAAATTCAGCAATAGACTTTTTCATTCCAGGCCACCAAAAATTTCTTCTTAAATTTCTGTACATCTTAGTGCCCCCTGGGTGAATAGTATAATGAGATCGATGCGCTTCATTTAATATTTCTTTCCTCAGTTCTAAACCCGTTTTCTTCGGCACCCATAAACGACCCCTAAAACGAAGAGTCTCATCAGAATGAATCTTTCAGTTCTTGTTGTCTTTGTCATTAGCCATGTCTAAAAACCTTACAAAGTCATGACTTTCAATCTGAGCCTTTGATATCCTCTGAATCAACGTAGATTATACTGTCATCTGAGCCAAATACCCTGTGCAAACACTATCATTTTCAGATTCTTGGAATATATAATCCGCAACTTCATCCAACAACAACCATTCCTTAACCATCAATTGTGCTAGAATCCCCTCCTTCTTACGACTAAGAGCGTCCGCCACCACATTTGCCTTACCCTCATGATACAATAAAGTATATTCATAATCTTTCATGTACTCTGTCCAGCGTCTTTGCCTCATGTTCAACTCTTTCTGAGAAAACAAGTATTGACAACTCTTATGATCTGAATATAGCCTGAATTCCTCACCATACAGATAGTGCCTCCATATCTTTAAAGCAAACACAACCGCTGCCAATTCTAAATCATGCGTAGGGTAACTTTTTTCGTGGATCTTTAATTTTCTGGAAGCATATGCAATGACCTGCCTATTCTGCATTAACACACACCCAAGCCCAACATTAGATGCATCTGTATAAACATCATAAAATGCCCCTGGACTCGGTACTGTCAACACCGGTGATGAAGTTAAATGGTCTTTCAACTCTTGGAACGCAAACTCACACTCAGTTTTCCACTCGAATTTAACCCCTTTCTGTGTCAACCGACTCAATGGAGAAGCAATAACAGAAAAACCTTGCACAAACCGACGGTAATAACCTGCCAGTCCTAAGAAACTTCGAACTTCTGAAACTGTCCTTGGTTGCTGCCAATTCAATACACTTTCAATCTTTGAAGGATCTGCTGCAATTCCCCTACTTGAAACGACATGACCAAGAAATTTAACTTCATTTAACCAAAACTCACATTTACTAAACTTTGCATAAAGCTGATTTTCACGCAAAGTTTGGAGAACCTTCCACAAGTGTATCTCATGGTCTTCACGAGTCTTTGAATAAATCAAACTATCATTTATGAACACAATCACACATTCATTCAAATAAGGCCATAGTGTCCTATGCATCAAATCCATGAATGCTGCTGGTGCGTTAGACAAACCAAAAGGCATAACAAGATATTCATAGTGCCCTAACGCTGTCCTAAATGTTGTTTTTGGAATGTCATCTTCTTTGATTCTCAATTGATGATACCCTGTCCTAAGGTCAATCTTAGCAAAGAAATTGGCATCTTTCAACTGGTCGAATAAATCATCTATCCTTGGAAGTGGATACCTATTCTTAATAGTGACTTTATTCAACTCTCTATAATCAACACATAACCTAAACGTATTATCTTTCTTCTTCACAAACAAAACAGGAGCACCCCATGGAGAAAAACTAGGTTGAATAAATCATAAACTTAATAACTCTTCTATCTGTGACTTTAACTCTTTCTTTTCACAAGGAGCCATACGATAAGGATTTTTCGATATTGGAGAAGTTCCCGACAGTAAATCAATACTAAAATCTATATGTCTCTTTGGTGGTAACCTCGGCAGAACATCTGGGAAAACATCTTTAAATTCACACACTACAGGAATTGACTCCACTGTCACCGTATCTTCGGTGACACAAGCAAGAAAACTAAACCCATTTTCACCACCAGCCTTTTTCAATTTCTGAAAAAAACTTTGTGGCATTATGGAACCCTCAAACACAAACGGAGATTTACCAGGCAGAAGAAATGTAACTACTTTTGCAAAACAATCCACACTAGCATGATATTTATCTAACCAATCCATACCTAGTATGAATCAAACCACACATTTCTAGCACTATCAAGTCTGCAGTTAATTCCTTGTCATTAACCATCATAAAAAAATTCTTGCAAACTCGAAAAGGAAACGTTTTTCTCCCTAATGGTGTATCTAAAGCTAAAGTTTTGTTGTTACATTACATGTCTAACTCCAGTTCAGTTGTTATGCTTAGGGTAACCAATGATTGATTAGAACCAATGTCTGTCAGCACATGCACTAGGTGATTAAATAATAACATCTTACCTTCAACCACCTAATCGGTCGCCGAGTCATCCCCTTCTACCATTGTATAAAACACTTGACTGTCTTCTGATGTTTCTTGATTAGAAGTTACTACTGGCTCCATTGCATATACCGCTCCTTGTTGGGCCAACCCTGCTGGTGGGTTCTTTGGGAAATCTCTGTTAGAGCATTGCTCAGTCGAAATCGCATGCGTTGCTATCTCAAGCATGTTTGTCAATGTTAGTGATCAAAACTATAAGTCTTGATTTCTAGTCTACTATAGCTAAGTCTTGGACTAGGATATAAAGTATAGTTGAGCTCAAGAACTCCATGGAAATCATCATACAAGACGAAGGACTACTCAAGGAACTGGTGGATCTTCATCGACTAAAAGGTATATGGAGACTTTAACTTATCTATCACTGAAAATTCTATCTACTTTATCTCATATTTTGAGACAAAAGTCGTTTTGCTATATAGACTTTGATTATACACATTTGCTATTTCGATTTGAGTTTATCTCGCCTATCAATTTCTCAAAATATGTGTTGGTAAGCTTTTGCTTTTGCCAAGTTCATTTTTACCTAGTGACGAAAGTCATGACACGTTTCAATCACCTTGAAAATTGCTTACTTTGACGAAATGTCCTCTAAGAATGTTTCAATAGTTGAAATAAGAGTTTAGATTAAATAACCAATGATGGATATAAGCATTGTGTGGCAACACATATATGTATAAGTCATTTTTCCTTGAAATGAAGTTTGCGAACTTTGTTAATCAAGAGAACCAGAACAAGAGCCGTGAACTCAGTCAGCGAACTGGCGGAAGTTCTCGACCCGAGAAAATCTGCTAGAGTTTGAGAACTCCTTCCGGGAACTTAAGTCCGCGAACTAAGTCTGCGAACTTAAGCTGGTTATATCTAAAGACGATTGTTTGTTAACTTATTTATATTATCTAAGGAATGCTAAATGCAAACTGTGGCTATGTAGTTCATGAACCGATTCGAGTGAATCAAATCGTTTTTGCTTCGATTGTGTCTTGTGTGGTTACATAAGATTTCTTTGCAATTGAACAACTCTCTAACTAGTTCATTTGAGTCATTTGAACTAGTTATGGTGAAGAAGAACATGGTTGATATGAAATTGCTCATATGGCTAACCATTGGTAAGCTATTGTTGAACCAACAAATGTTCATGTTTGGGTACGGTTACATAAACCCAAAATAGTACATTTCATTTGTGTGTAACAAGCTAAGTTTTCGATCTAACGGTTGAAAGATATTAGCTTGAATCTAATCAGGTTTTCATCTAACGATGAATATTGAAAGCTTTGTTACCAAGCTAACATTGATTGCAAACCATGATTTGAAAGACTATATAAGGGAGAACTCTATCAACTGGGAAACCTAATCCCCAGACCTCCTGTGTGATACCAGTTGTATTATCTAGAGTCGATTATCCTTTAACCTTAGGTTTCTTCTTGTAAACCAGGTTAACGACTTAAATACTTCATTGGGATTGTGAAGCCAGACCGATACTACTTTCTGGTAGTTGTGTGATCTGATCTTGCTGATTCTATCATTTTGAGTACAATCGTAACGATTGGCTTGAGATTTATATCTCCGATACGAAAGATAGAAAAGTAGTCACAAACATCTTCGTCTCATCGTTTGTGATTCCACAATATCTTCTTTCGCCGCGTCGATTAAGATTATTGTGAGGTGATTGATAATACTAGGCAGTTCTTCGGGAATATAAGTCCGGGTTATCAATTGGTTCATGTTCACCTTGATTTATCAAAATACGGAACAAAACTCGTAGGTATTTCTTTGGGAGACAGATTTATCTATTCTGTAGACTTCTGTGTGTGATACAGATTTGTTTATTAAAGTCTTCGACTTTGGTTCGTAGCAACTCTTAGTTGTGGGTGAGATCAGTTAAGGGAATCTAGTGCGTAGTATCCTGCTGGGATCAGAGACGTAAGGAGCGCAATTGTACCTTGAATCAGTGTGAGATTGATTGGGGTTCAACTACAGTCCAGACCGAAGTTAGTTTGTAGTAGGCTAGTGTCTGTAGCGGCTTAATACAGTGTGATGTTCAATCTGGACTAGGTCCCGGGGTTTTTCTGCATTTGCGGTTTCCTCGTTAACAAAACTTCCGGTGTCTGTGTTATTTCTATTCCGCATTATATTTTGTTATATAATTGAAATATCACAGGTTGTGCGTTGTATCGATCAATTGTGAAATCCAACCTTAGTTGTTGATTGGAAATTGATTGATCCTTGGATATTGGTCTTTGGTACCATCCAAGTTTATTATCTTTGTATTTGATAAAGACTCGCAAATTCTTATTTGCTTGAGTAAAGATCAAATCAAGTGAGAGAGATATTAACTTCTCAATATACTTTTCTCTAGATTTAGTCTGACTGTCTAGTTGATTCTCTAGAAAGTATATTGGAGTTTGTCCATACATATTGCTAAGAAAAATATTGGGTGTGGTTGTTGTACCCCCGCCTTTTCAATTGGTATCAGAACAGGTAAACACGTTCAAGACCTTATAAGTCCGTGTTTGTAGCGATCTGACTCTATGGACAGAGGTGTTAACTCTATCAACGTACCACCAGTCTTCGATGGCTCTAATTACTTATGGTGGAAAATTGCTATGCGAGCTTTTCTTCAAGCACGTGATTTTCAATCATGTGTATATGTTGTTAATGGCTATAATGCTCCCGTTGTGGCAGTTGGAAATGTAAACATTCCCAAGGATATAGGTAAATACAGCCCTGCCGAGATACTTGCTGCAAAGCAAAATTCCGACGGTTTGAATGCCATTATACATGCCATTACCCCGAATCTTCAGCACCATGTGTCAAATTGCACTAAGTCTAAAGAAGCGTGGGATATATTAGAAACCGTATTCGAAGGTAATACCAGTGAAAAGGAAGCTAGGATTCAAAACCTTAATTCCGATTGAGAAAACCTTCGTATGGAAGATGAAGAAACATTTGATGAGTTTAATCACAAAGTGTCTCAAATTGTTAATACATCTTTTGCATTGGGTAAGACTATTCCTAAAAAGGACATTGTGATGAAAATTCTCAGATCGTTTCCATCTAGATACGACTCTAAAAAGCATGCCATCATTGAGGGAAATAACCTAGATAATCTTTCCAGAAATACGCTGGTTGGGAAGCTTAAGATATTTGATCATGAGCATTCATCCAAATCTAAGGATGTTGCGTTCAAAGCACTAAAGGACACTAAATTACTTGATAAAAGTAAAAAAATGTATATCTCTGAAGACGATCACTCTGAGACTGATTCATCAGATGAAGATCTTGACAAATCAGTGTCAATGATCACAAGACAGTTTAGGGATCTTTTGTTGAAGAGAAGTAAATGGTTCTCCAGAGATAAGCCTAAAACATCAGTCAAACCTCATAATCGTGTTCCTCTTAAAAAAAGGGATATTTTGCAAACGACTTTCTCAGTGCTTTAAGTGTAAAGGATTTGGTCATTTTGTAAACGAGTTTCCAAATCGTAGAAAATACACTGGGAACAAAGGTCTTGCTGCAACTCTTGATGAAATGTCTGACAACTATGATTCTAATGAAGACGAAAAATCAAGTGTTGCACTTCTTGGTGAAAATATTGATTTTGATAATTGTAACAATACATACATCAATCTTGATATTCTTTCAGAATAAAACCCAACTAATCTGGAAGAAAATATTGACCCTTTCCTTGGAAACTCTATATGTAATGTTTCAGGTTCCACCATGTGTCTAGCTGCTTGCACATCTCAGAAGCCTGATTTTTATTCTAAATTGACGTGCTCGTACTGTTCTCTAAAGGGTCATAAAATTTCAAAGTATTACAAGTACAAACACCAATTGAGGAACGTCAACAAACTTCAACGAATAGAAAATCAATTAGCAAACAAGCTTAAACTTGCTCAGAAGACCGCTGAGGTATGTAGGATTTTATCTTTGTCTAAGAAGTTAGTTTTCAAGGATAAACCAAGACCATTAGAGAAGAAAGTATGGTCAAATCGCTTTGATAGACAGAGGTCTGTGGATTCCTTTAAAGAGGAAAATGGTGGACAAATCGTTGTTCACCGCAGCAGAATTTGATTGTGTTGATTGGTAAATCCTGTCTCATGTGCCTGATCAAAAGAGACAATATTGTGTACCTCTCAGGCTTCAAGAAAAGTTTTTTTCTCTTCTTTTCTTAGTTTTGTGTCTATCAATAAAGGAGGGTTATTCTCCACAATTCTACTCTCTTTAGGGTTCAAAATTGTGTGTGCATGAACCTGTTAAAGGTTAACCCTACATTTCTTTTTCCTTCCTTGAAACTTCTTTTTATCTCAAGACCACTTGTTGAGATTGTGATTTCCTCTCACAAACCCATACACCTATGGATGCTCCAAGTACCATGTCTTCTGATGAAAAGGATGTTAATATGGTTATCAAGCCATCAATCATGAAGGAAAAAGAGAAATCTCCGCTAGCTCCGACATTGAAAAGAAAAAGAAGGAATGTGAGGAAGCCTAGAGCCGTTCCTTCAAATTCTCAGAAGTTTTCTGATGTTCTTGAAGTGTTGAAGGAGATGCAAAAGGAGATTCATCAAATAAAGGCTTTTGTATTTAAGACTCATGAGATTCAGAAGGCCCTGGTCCGATATCAGTCAAGAAGGTTTATTGATATTAACTCCTATCTTCATGAACCTTATGTCCCAATGGCTGTTGACGACAAGGAGTTCGGGGACGATAAAGAATTCTTCAAAGATCTTAATGCCTAGTAAATCTTCTATTTTTTTCTTGTTTTGATTAGAGGAATAACTAGAGTTTGGAATAGCCATTATTGTGATTACACATAGCTATGTCCAACGTTTTCATCTTCATGTTTTTAGATTTATTGGTTTAAATTCTAAAATTGTTTGGAAGATGATTTTTCAGTATTAATCTTTATGGTTTTATATATTGCAATTTGTTATGGGATATGTATGTTTGCATCTGTGAACTGTGATTGTCCCATACCTTGCCGAAAGTTAAGTCCTTTTTATGTCGATATGCATGTGTTGATAAAAGAAGGAATGAACTTTTGAAAAATACAAAAGTTAAGCCTATTATGTCAATTATTGATGGAAGATAGGTTAAAATCTTTTGTTTACAAGGATTATGTCTGTTGTATGTCATTGTGCAAATGGTGATGGAAAATAGAATGAATCCTTGCTTATTCCACGGTATAAGGTCGACCTCCGATCCACAATTTTTGTGTACATACTGTGTTGTTCCATAAGGTGTCTTATGTTAAGCACAATCGATTGAGTTATTCTTAGCTTAGTTGTTGCTTCGTGAGGTACTTTATGTCGAGCATGTTCAACTAAATTAATCATTTTCATTTGGTTATTTAGTTGTTGCTCCGTAAGTTCTCTTATGTCGAGCATGACCAATTAAATTGATTACTATTGTGATTAATCTAATTGTGTATTTTTGAGTCTCCATAAGTTCACTTATGTTGATCATTTTCGATTAAATTAATCATGGGTTCTCTCGTGGTTAATTTAATTGAGTATTTTGGATTCAAATTCATACTTGTATGTGATTTTTTATGTCCAAAGAAATCCTTCTTTTCTTTTGAAATTAAGGTCGCTCTTGTTGTTCCTTTGGGAATGACATATCATGGGGGAGAGTTCTTAATTGAACTTGTGCTTAATTGCCAAATCTTTGTTGGGAGTGCGGCGGTGGAATATTATAGGGGTTATCTTGTATCTTTATAAAACTCCTTGATGAATGCATTTAGATTCGGCTATATGATTGCATCTAAATAAGATGATATGTGCTTTCTTTTGGTCATGAAATGTCTCTTTCGGAAATTTCATTAGGATCCCGTTTTCGTACCTTTGCCAATTTTATTGACAAAAAGGGGGAGAATTAATATGTAGTTCACACTACAAATACATATGGTTTTCGGATCATTATGTAAGGGGGGGTGGTTTCCATGTGAGATGGAGTATCGACTAAGGGGGAGTGATACATATCACCATAATATTGTTGTCAAAGTTGTGATGCAGTTGAACTTTGATACTATATAATGATACTATGAAACTGTATAGCAATGATTGAGAACTCTTGTTTTCTCGTTGTTATAGCTACGGATTTTCAACAACGATGATGCTGAACTTAAAACCTTTGGGATCATTGGATTTTTTGGAAGTGACGAAGATTTCGAGTAGTGTTGAATATTAGACATGTGGAATAGGAGCTACAAAAGTTAATTCTTTTATTTTTGTATTCCATATATATTGGTCGTTTTGTCACTAAAATTGACAAAGGGGGAGATTGTTAGAGCATTGCTCGGTCGAACTCGCATGCGTTGCTATCTCAAGCATGTTTGTCAATGTTAGTGATCAAAACTATAAGTCTTGGTTTCTAGTCTACTATAGCTAAGTCTTGGACTAGGATAGAAAGTGTAGTTGAGCTCAAGAACTCTATGACAATCATCATACAAGACGAAGGACTACTCAAGGAATTGGTGGATCTTCATCGACTAAAAGGTATATGGAGACTTGACTTGATCTTCATCGACTAAAAGGACTACTCAAGGAACTGGTGGATCTCCATATGTATTAATAGTTTTGTCACTAAAATTGACAAAGGGGGAGATTGTTAGAGCATAGCTCGGTCGACCTCGCATGCGTTGTTATATCAAGCATGTTTGTCAATGTTAGTGATCAAAACTATGAGTCTTGATTTCTAGTCTACATAGCTAAGCCTCGGACTAGGATAGAAAAGTGTAGTTGAGTTCAAGGACTTCATGGAGATTCATCATACAACAACGAAGACATACTCAAGGAACCGTGGAACTTCATCAACAAAAAGGTATGTGGAGACTTGAACTTATCTATCACTCAAAAGTCTATCTCTTCTATCTCCTACTTCTTATGAGACAAAAGTCATATGCTATATAGACTGGATCATACACATTTGATATTTCGAGCCGAGTATATCTCGCCTATCTATATCTCGAAATCATGTGTTGGTAAAGCGTTTCGCTTTGATCGGGTTTATCTTTAGCTAATGATGAAAGTCATATTGTTTCAATCGCTTTGACGAGAAATAGTGTAACAACTATATAACGTCCTCTAAGAATGTTTGAATGGTTGGAATGAGAGTTTAGGTCTATATAACCAATGATGGATATAAGCATTGTGTGGAAACACATATGTGCATAAGTCTTATTCCTTAATCCGAAGTTTGCGGAATTTGTTGATTGAGAGAAACCGGAGGAATTGACTTTGCCAAGTGTAGATGGTGGATTTTCGACAAGGGATAAAATCGTAAACCCATAATTATACGAACCTCTGATCCAGCAATCAGACGTGAGTATTGAGACACGGGTCTCTCATCGAATTCTCAACGGAGAGTACTTTCTCTCAGAGTACATGTAGATATGTAGTCTCACGACTGGACAACGGCATATCTCATGAATACTGAACACTTTCAGTGATTATTTCTATATAGTATCACGAGATGGACGGCTCCTAGACAGCTTGCTCTTCTAGTATAGAGCGATAACGTCTTCAGGAACAAACAACGAGTTTACCCTGACTATATAAAGGATATGACTTACCGACAAGCTCATATCGGGATAATTAATGCTCCTAGACATCTTTCTCTGCTAATATAGAGCCACAAAGTTAATTATTCCTAATTAAGATTAATTCTGCCGTGACATTCACTACTGAATTCCCAGAATAATCTATTATTGCTCTTATTCCATGGTCGAATCCACGACTGGTCTCATGGAATGGCAATAACAATTGCTCTTATTCTATGGCCTAATCCACGAATGGTCCCATGGAATGGCAATAAACAATTGTTCTGATTCTATGATCGAATCCACGGCTTGATCTCATAGAATAGCAATAACTATATTATCTCATTACTCCGATTTCATGATCGAATCCACAACTGGTTTCATAAATGGTAATAGATAAATCTTAATTACTCTGATTCTATGGTCGAATCTACGATCCCATGGAATGGTAATGCTCACTTTATTATTCTGAATTCGTAGTCGAATCCTCAGCTGATCTTATGAATTAATAATAAACATCTTATTACTCTGTTTTGTTAATTACTCTCCACCGAATTCCACAATTAGTAATAAATAATCAACAACCGGGCGTCTGAGCTACCTCTAAGTAAGCCCTGATTCAAATGGTGAAGGTGTATTCAACGACGATACACTAACAGTCACCGCATGAACGAGTATTTCAAAATACAACGAAACGATGAACCTATGTAAAATAGGGAAGAAAATAATAAATAATTAAAAATATTGACCAGGGTGCTGGGAGCACGGACACACGACCGACCGACCGTGTCGTGGTCAATCCCACGCCATTTTTATATTTTTAATGCATTTTTATTATTTTCCCTGATTTGATGAAAATTCTCTCATTTTATCAAATCTCCTTCGTCTCGAGGAAACTCCTCGACTTAATGGTGTTTTCATAAACCCATGAAAATAATATAAAATTAAGAAAAAATAGTGTGGGGCGTGGCCATTGGCCAACCGGCCATGCCTTGGTCCCAGCCGGCCCCACACCTTATGGTTCCTCATTATTTTATTATTATTATTTCTTTGATTTCATGAAAAAACTCCTTGATTTCATGGTATTTTGCAAAAATTAGGAAATAAATAATATAAAATTATGAAAACTCATGGGACCGGGCCCTAGCCGGCCGGCCATGCCCTAGCCGGTCCCACGCACTCCTTTATTTTATTATTATTATTTATTTTATTTTCCTTGAATTTCTCAAATTCCTTGATTTCATGGTATTTCTCTCAAATTAGGAAAAATTCCCTCAAATCATAAAAAATACATTAAAAAATATATAAAATTATGAAAACTCCTTCACTTCAGGGAAACTCCCTAAATTCATCAAAACTCTTTAAATCCATAATATTTTCATAAAATCATGAAAAATATTATAAAGGGAAAGGCACCACGGGACCGTGGTCACGACTGGCCGACCATACCTTGGGTTCACGGTCCCACGCCTCCTCATTCCTATCTTGACAGACCAAGATTCTTTCTTTGGCTTACAAAAGCCGGTCCCATCAAGTTTTACAGTTTTGACCTAATTTGCACAATTGCACGTATTAGGTCCAAGACTCTTCCAAGCACTTTGGATTTTCATGAAGTGATCATCAAGCGGTCACGTGAATACACAGGGCCGGTTTCATGACCACATGGTCGATCACTCACTCCGTCATAATTAGTTAGGTTTTCTCACCTAAGGCTCAGACGAGCATTTTTGAATAAATGATTAAACCAGCATTTGATCATTCTTTTACCAACAAATCGTCAACTCTTCAGGAGTTCTTTGTATTTGCTCACGTGAGCATATGGACACTACATGGTTGATCCACGGTCTCATGTAGTCGCTCCCTCCTTCGTCCCATGTTTAAAATTCTGATGAACCATGAATTGATCATCAATTGATCAAATTAGGGTTTCTGAATCCAAGGATCATCAATCCAGATTCCAACCTTAATAATTTTACGACGACCTCATGATCATTAATTTTATTAATTATGCTCGGTTCAACGACCAGTATTCTAATTAATATTTTTGGTACGCAACCAATAATCCATCAAATGAGCAACACATGCTCAGACGATCAAATATTCAACAATTCATCACATGAGCAACACTTGATCAGATGATAAATATTTGCTCAAAACAAGGGATATTGGTTCAACAATCAATATTCAACGATCCATCGATTGAGCAATACTTGCTCACTTCATCGTAAGAACTATACCTCTGTCTCATGACATGTTCAATTCATGAGTTTCAGAACATCATGTTCAACTCAGCAACTACATGGACTCATCGTCCCATCAAACCACGAAGTCATCAATTGGCTAACATACCACGAGACGTCAATCGTGTCACTTTGGGGGGATATCACTCAGGGTTTTGGTCTGGCGGTCTACGACACGTGTGTTCAAACACACGATGGAATGTGAGCAAGTCGTGCAATCAGTTGAAGGAATTCACGAGGTAGTGGGTGGAAAATCGACCAAGTCTCCACACATTGAGCAATTGGTTTCAAACACGATCTCCACTTCCCCACTCCTTGATTCCATCAACTGTCACACTTCATGGGGTCAATGGTGTCTAAAATTCCAGCAATATAAATAAGTCTCTGAATCATGATTGAATCATCGACATCAACAATATCATCAATCTCAGGTCTCATCGACAACACGAGATCATCAACTCATCAATTGAGCAACTACTCTCAATTGAGCAATTTCAATCATTCAGAGCTTATCATATTCAGAATCCACACACCCACAATCTTTGATTACCATTGATTTCACACATTTCCCAGCTTCCCTCCTACAGATCAACCCATCCTCTCTTGTGACCGAATTTACTCTGGAGCGGTCATTGTCTTGAGTTAGGCCGGAGTACTACAGATTGATCTCTCGAATCTAAAGCACCCCCTTTGCAGCGGTGCATCTGTGTGAGGTTTAACATTTCGCTCGGTTCGAGGAGTCTCCTCCGTACGGTCGTCTCCTCAATTCCTTAAAAACCAGCAAATCGTTTTTCCCCATCTACACCAAGTCCGCGAACTCAGTCCGCGAACTGACGGAAGTTCTCTTGCCGAGAATTTCTGGTGGATTTTCCAAAAACTCGTTTGAGTGTTTAATCCGCGAACTGGCGGAAGTCTCCTTGCCGAGATTTTCTGCTGAGTTTGGAAAACTCTGCCGATTGTCTTAAGTCCGCGAACTTGTTGGCGTACTTGAGTGGGTTATGATCTAAAGATGTGCTCTGAACATGAAACTTAAATTACTAAGGAATGCAGTATGCAAACCGTGGCTATAAAGTTCATGAGTCGATTCAATCAAATCGAATCATCTTTGTTTCAATTGTGTCTTGTGTAGTTACGTAAGATCTCATAGCAATTAAAAAACTCTCTAACTAGTTCATTTGAGTCAATTGAACTAGTTACGGTGAAGAAGAACAAGGTTAATATGAAATGCTCATATGATTGACCTTTTGGGTTACTATGTTGAACCAACATACACGTACACGTTTGGGCACGGTTTTCATAAAACCAGTAAACATATATTTCAAGTGTGTGTGACAAGCTAAGTTTTCGATCTAATGGTTGAGAAATATTAGCTTGAATCTAAATCAGGTTTTCATCTAACGGTGAATATTGATTGCTTTGTAACTAAGGAAAAACCCTGATTTGAAGACTATATATAGGAGACATCTAGCATTGGACAAAACTAATCCCCACACGTCTATGTGATACTAGTGCACTCGTTAGAGTCGATTCTCCTCTAACCTTTGGTTTTCTTCTCAAAAACCAGGTTAACGACTTAAAGACTTCATTGGGATTGTGAAGCCAGACCGATACTATTTTTATCGTAGTTGTGTGATCTGATCTTGCATCTTCTATCGTCCGAGTACAATCTTTGATTGGCTTGAGATCGTGAGAGTTCTCCGATAGGAAAGATAAAGAAGTCACAAACATCTTCGTCTCACTGTTTGTGATTCCTCGACGTCCTCTTGTGTATTCAAGTAAGACTGTTGAGAGGTGATTGATTAATCTAGGCTGTTCTTCGGGAATATAAGACCGGATTATCAATTGGTTCCTGTTCACCTTGATTTCATATCTTAAGATGGAACAAAAACCTAGGATTTTTATGTGGGAGACAGATTTATCCTTTGATAGGCTTTTCTGTGTGAGACAGATTTGTTTATTATCAAGTCTGCGATTTTGGGTTGCAGCAACTCTTGGTTGTGGGTGAGATCGGCTAAGGGAATGAAGTGCGCAGTATCCTGCTGGGATCAGAGGCGTAGGAGTACAACTGTACCTTGAATTAGTGGGAGACTGATTTAGGTTCAACTATAGTCCAGTCGGAAGTTAGCTTGGAGTAGGCTAGTGTCTATAGCGGCTTAATACAGTGTGTATTCAGTCTGGACTAGGTCGCGGGGTTTTTCTGCATTTGCGGTTTCCTCGTTAACAAAATTTCAGGTGTCTGTGTTTTTCATTTTCCGTATTATATTGTTTATCTTTATAATTGAAATAATACAGGTTGTGCGTTAAATTTTAATCGATTAGAGATCCGACCTTGTGGTTGTTGATTTCATTGATTAACACTTAAACATTGGTCTTTGGTACCGTCCAAGTTATTCCTTGTATTTGATAAAGACTCGCTATTGTTTTTAGCTTGAGTAAAAATCAAATCAAGAGAGAGATATTAACTCCTTGAGATACTTTTATCTAGATTGAGTCTGACTGTCTAGTTGATTCTCTAGCAAAGTATTTCGGAGTTAGTCCATACAGATTGCTAAGCGAAATATTGGGTGGTGTTGTTAGACCCCCGCTTTTTCAACTTACACTCCTCAAATATAATCATCAAAGTTGACTTTCGAAAAATGCAAATTTTCAGACATTGATAAACATTTGACCCACTGAAATAAACAATCAAGTACACCAAATGTTTAAAGAAGATCAACACACACACACATAACAATCACGTATATGGAATTTACTCCTCCCTCAAACACCGTATAATATTTAATGCCAAATTTCAGCACCAAGATAGTAATATTGTGGTGTATCGCCCTATCCATAGCATAAAAGATCGAAAGAAAATAGTTATAAATGGAGGAGAAGAGTTCCTATATACCACAAATGGAAACTCTTGTTTCCCATAACATTCATACAGGAAAGCAATATTTTAGGTCCTTTCTAAGTGAAAGAAAGGCCAAAGGAATCAACAGGGTTTTAGAGAATTAAAAACCAGCAATGCATGAGTTTGTTTAGATGCATAAATATAGTTTGAAAAGAGACATTAACGGTTATAAAAGAGTTTTGCATGTTCCCACCCCAACTCACAATTCAAACCTTAACCCTCGTGGCCCGCTTATCGAATCCGAAGACACCTTGAACACATATAAGCTAAGTTAGAGAAACAGAACAACCTTGATGAACCTGATCTACAAAGAAAAATACACTGACCTAGCCGAAAAGTGGAAACAGTACAACGCCTTGCGACAATGGATACTAATATAGAATTACTAAAGAAGATTCCAAACATTATCAGTAAAACTAAGGCTAAAACAAGATGTAGATATGTTCAACTGGTTGAAAAACATGACTGCCAAAAGCGCGAAACAATCGCTACTGAGACTGACATAGCTCGGAGTGCAAAAATTGAACTGATTACTTATCACCATGCTTAAATTCTCATTTAGAGGTTTATCTTGGTTAAGGAAATAGTCCCTAATCCAGTTCAAGACTTAACATGCCAAACATCAGGTCAAAACAATCCAAAGTTATACAAGAAAAAAAACTGACGTAGCATGTTCAATTCATTTCATTAAATTTTTCTCTAGAGCCCTAGTTCCATGATGATTTGTAGATTCGTGATATCAAATCCTTATCAAATTCTTAGCACCATTATATCACAGTAATCTGAAACTCAAAATCAACTCCAAATGAAATCCCTAGGTCACTTCAGATAGGGAAATCTATTCAGGTTAACTCGTAAAGTTGAAAAATTTACAACAAGGTTGAGAGAACACTTGACAGTATGTGAAAATTCTGAAGTGCTATTGTGAATTTCAGTTCAGCAAATTCTCATATAAAATCTAAAATTTATGGTGTCAAGTAAGATTACACTTCATCTAATTCTAAACTCTAGCAAGGCTCTACCCCTATCATGAATCAGTATCAAGAGTTTAAAAGAAACAACAAACAAAAGATGGTTTCAAAAGAAAACCCTAAGTTTCTAGGTGTTTCAATAATCTCCTCTATTTCAAATTCCTATCATGTTTCAATACCAGACAGAGTTGAAACCAAAACCCTAGGTTCTTCATACTTAATTTGATTAAAAAATTGACAAAAAATGGAGTAAGAAGAAATAAGGTTTATATCGTACCTTCCATCATAAACCAAGAACAAAAAAACCCTGCGTCAATTACTTCCAAATCTCCATGAAATTCAGTAGCTTAGAACATTAAACCCACCACTTCCAATCACTCAAGATGTAACCAGGGTTGGGTACGAATTTTCTAGAGCTCTGATTGTATCTCTTTTCACCTGAATCTCTCGTCGATTTTTTTATGTGTGTTTCCTTCCATTGACCAAGTACCAAAAACTTAGATGGATAGGCTATAAGAGTTCTATCACAACTCATTTCCGAACATACCCCTAACAGAAATTTTTAATCAAAAGCATGACACGGACCTTAGGCGTCAAAGTGGTAGTCTGCCACAAACTTAACATGATACTAAACTAATTTCACAAAAACAAATACAAGACATAAACACTCTAAATTGTACTTTGATTAGTCAATAATCAAATTACAATTGGGTTTCTACAATTGCCCCTATGTGTAACCTATAATCGGAGACAGTCCAACATTGCCTTTTCACCTGTCCTAGAGCCAAAAAAGTGTGGGAGCTCTGGTGTACACATTATAATCCTAACAATATGACTCACAACCCTTATGATGGATTAGTAATACTACCCTCCCAATACCGGCTACCATTGTCACCAACACCAACAACAACAACAGTAACGGCAACAACCAACCTAACCCGACAAATCGATTTCGTGCCAATGGATAACCGGCACCAAATCCTGTGACAGCACCATCAAACTTCAGTGAGTTTTTGAGCCTCAAATCAACAAAAGAACCTTCACAACGTGTTGCTTCATGATATGGAATATATGGCTAGCAAGAAATGCGAATGTCTACAACAACACAATCCAAACTCCGAATCATATCTTCCACATCTCGATCCTGCTAGACCAAGAGTACAAATGGGCAGTTGAGCATAAACTGATAAATCAGTCACACATGCAGCAACCACATGCCCAACGCCAATCAAGAAGAAACCCGAGAACTATCTGGGTTCGATGGTTAGCATCGACTCCAGGGTGGCTCAAAATCAATACATATGGAGCGAGTAAAAGCCAACCAGAAGGAAAACCAGAAACTGTAGGTGCAGGTTGGATATGCCGGAATTCACAAGGAGCGGTCATCATGGCTATGGCGGCGCCAATTGAGAAAACTTCAGCTTTGGTGGCAGAAACGTGGGCCCTCCTACTAGCCACTCGAATGGTAACAACAAAGGAATGGCAGCAGATCCATTTTGAATCGGATTCCACAGCGCTGGTAATGATGATTAATCAGGACAACACACAAGCCCCTTAGATCATTCAAACGATGCTAAGAGAGATTCAACACCATCTAAGTCAACTAGACCGGTACGTGATTACACATGCGTACAGAGAAGCAAACCAGACGGAGGATGGACTGGCGTACTACGCAGCAATGAAACAATTACAAATAGGAAACAACAACAACACTAACTTGTCCACAAGCATCTGGGATCACACTTGCCCAAATTTCCTTCATGTAATTGTAATGAATGACTCGATAGGGACCTAGTACCCCAGGAAGATCCTTTCTTAATAAAATCCTTCTTTCAAAAAAATAAATAAAATAATAATTATTATTATTTTGTAAAATGTGATTGGCGAAATAATATTTCGTGAGCCCAATAGATTCTCTTAATTATTGGCAAAAAAATTATTTAATATTTAGCTATCTTATTATTAGCAAAAAAATATATTTTCCTGATTTTTTTTTTTGTTTAAATGTAATAAGTTTTCCAAAAATAAATAAATGATGGGGCCAGAATCAACCAGAAGCGACAATTAATGTGAACCTCTAGTGAACGTGGAGCTCCGGTGAATGAGAACGTTTTAAAAAACTCTGTTATTATATAGAGAAATTTGGAACTTTTTATTTGAAGATTCTGGCAGTTGCTTAATTAAGCATACCAGACCCTTAGAAATGTCATCTGCCAGGATATCACTGTTGACAAAAGAGTATGTGGTTGTCGCTTTGATTTAATTATGTCCGAAGAAATCCTTCTTTTCTTTTGAAATTAAGGTCGCTCTTGTTGTTCTTTCGGGAATGACATATTATGGGGGAGAGTTCTTAATTGAACTTGTGCTTAATCGTCAAATCTTTGTGGGGAGTGCGGCTGTGGAATATTATAGGGGTTATCTTGTATCTTTATAAACTCCTTGATGAATGCATTTAGCTTTGGATATATGATTGCATTTAAACAAGTTGATATATGCTTTCTTTTGGTCATGAAATGTCTCTTTTGGAAATTTCATTAGGATCTCGTTTTCGTACCTTTGCTAATTTTATTGACAAAAAGGGGGAGAATTAACATGTAGTTCACACTACACATACATATGGTTTTCGTATCATTATGTAAGGGGGAGTCGTTTCCATGTGAGATGGAGTATTGACTAAGGGGGGGGGGGGGGTGATACTATCACCATAGTATTGTTGTCGAAGTTGTGATACAATTGAACTTTGATGATGTATAATAATACTATGACACTGTATAACAATGATTGAGAACTCTTGTTTTCTCATTGTTATAGCTACGGATTTTCAACAACGATGATGTTGAACTTACAACCTTTGGGATCGTTGGAGTACTTGGAAGTGACGAAGATTTCGAGTAATGTTGAAGATTAGGCATGTGGAATAGGAGCTACAAAAGTTAATTCATTTATTTTTTGTATTCCATATGTATTGATAGTTCTGTCACTAAAATTGACAAAGGGGGAGATTATTAGAGCATTGCTCGGTCGAACTCGCATGCGTTGCTATATCAAGCATGTTTGTCAATGTTAGTGATCAAAACTATAAGTCTTGATTTCTAGTCTACTATAGCTAAGTCTCGGACTAGGATAGAAAGTGTAGTTGAGCTCAAGAACTCCATGGTTAGATAAGTCTTAATTTTAAAATGGATGTCTGTCCAATTTTGAAAAGTTGGTGGATGTTCAAACGGTAAATATCATGTGAGTTGTTTACGGTTTATAAAATCAAGTTTTGATTTTCGAATAATGAACTTTGCTCGTCTTTGCAGGAGTCTTGAAGAAACGAGCAAGTATTTAAAGCATAAACTTTTACGTTATATCACTATTGTTAGTGCAATTGTAAAAAGGTAAAAGTTGGATGGTTACCGTTTTTGTAGACGCTTTTAGTTGACGTGAACATTTTTATTATTCCATTGGTTTGCTTTAATTCCGTTGCTTTGCTGAAATTGCACCTTGCATGAATGATATACTAAAGTAGAAGTGATGTACGGATGTCATAGCTATTTTGCAGGGATGTCAGTCGATAGATATTGAAAAAGCGGGGTACAACAACCTCACCCAATATTTCGATTAGTAATATGTATGGACAAACTCACATATACTTTCAAGAGAATCAACTAGACTCAATCTTAACAAAGTGTATCAAAGAGTTAATATCTCTCTTTCTCGATTCAATTCTTACTCAAGAAAATAGTAATCTGTTAGTCTAATTGAATACAAGAGAAATTACTTGAACGGTACCAAAGACCAATGTTCAACTATCAATCAATTTCAATCAACAACCAAAGGTCGGATTTCCAATTGATTGATTCTAACGCACAACCTGTGATATTTCGGTTATATAACAAAATATAATGTGGAATAGAAATAACACAGACACCAGAATTTTGTTAACAAGGAAACCGCAAATGGAGAAAAACCCCGGGACCTAGTCCAGATTGAACACACATTGTATTAAGCCGCTACAGACACTAGCCTACTACAAACTAACTTCGGTATGGACTGTAGATGAACCCCGATCAATCTCACACTGATCCAAGGTACAATTATGCTCCTACGTCTCTGATCCCAGCAGGATACTACACACTTGATTCCCTTAGCTGATCTCACCCACAACTAAGAGTTGCTACGACCCAAAGTCGAAGACTTTAATAAACAAATTTGTATCACACAGAAAAGTCTACAGTAATAGATAAATCTGTCTCCCACAGAAATACCTACAAGTTTTGTTCCTTCTTTTGATAAATCAAGGTGAACATGAACCAATTGATAACCCAGACTTATATTCCCGAAGAACAGCCTAGTATTATCAATCACCTCACAATAACCTTAATCGACGCGGCGAAATAAGATATTGTGGAATCACAAACGATGAGACGAAGATGTTTGTGACTACTTTTATATCTTGCCTATCGGAGATATGAATCTCAAGCCAATCGTTACGATTGTACTCAACACGATAGAATCAGCAAGATCAGATCACACAATTATGAGAATGTAGTATCGGTCTGGCTTCACAATTCCAATGAAGTCTTCAAGTCGTTAACCTGGTTTACAAGAATAAACCTAAAGTTAAAGGAGAATCAACTCTAGCTAATACAACTAGTATTATGCAGGAGGTGTGGGGATTAGGTTTCCCAGTTGCTAGATTTCTCCCTTATATAGTCTTTCAAATCAGGGTTTTCAATCAATGTTAGCTTGGTAACAAAGCATTCAATATTCACCGTTAGATGAAAACATGATTAGATTCAAGCTAATATCTTTCAACCTTTGGATTGAAAACTTAGCTTGTTACACACACATGAAATGCACGATTTTAGGTTTGTGTAAACGTACCCAAACATGTACATTTGTTGGTTCAACAATAGTTAAACAAATGGTTAGCCATATGAGCACTTTCATATCAACCATATTCTTCTTCACCATAACTAGTTCAAATGACTCAAATGAACTAGTTAGAGAGTTGTTCAATTGCAAGGAAATCTTATGTAACTACATAAGACACAATCGAAGCAAAAACGATTTGATTCACTCGAATAGGTTCATGACTCTCTTATTTACATTGACTACTCTCTTTTATTTTTGGAACAAGAGAGGATGGAATTGATAAATACTTGATTTTTTTTTTTTTGATTTTTTTTTTTTTGATTTTTTTTTTTTTTTTTTTTTTTTTTTTTTTTTTTTTAACATGCTAACACTTTTGATACATAACAAAAAGAAACAAAAAATTACATGACACTTTGCAAGAGGTAGCCCTTTTTGATGCACCCAGTTAAATTCGATGGTTGTCTTTCTTAATGTAACCTCCACCTTCTATCCCAACCAACCAAAGAACAAGCTAGTCAAGTTTCGTTCAGTATTCTAAAGTGATTGGCAACTAAAACTTCTGATAGAACACCTCAAGGATGAGGCTATACATGTATTGGTAGATCGTGCGCGTGCAAGTTTCTTATCACTATGTGAATTGTGCTAGAATCAGGGTGCCTAAATATCTAGACTAAGACTCCTAATAATTACATATTTGCACAAGAGTCAACATTTCAAGGTAAATGAGCTCCATTTTTATGTTTTTATCATTTTTCTAATTTTTTATTTTGATTTTTTCATTTTTTTCAAAAAGGAAGAGTTCAAATTTTTCAATATAGCATGTTATCGGGATATCTACTCTATACCCCCAAACCTAAACTAAACATTGTCCTCAATGTTTCAAAAGATGAATAAAATTACAACATACGAATAGGACCATGCTGGGCAGAGAAAAAGGAAAGAGAATACCCGGATGTCGGCGAAAGCAAGATTAGAACTCCGTTATTCAAGGCAAAAATCCAACATATTTCAGCCGAGATCATATTGGATTAGCAAAATATATACAAAAGGAACAAAAGGATTTTTAAAATTTTTATCTACTGGATTATATACAAAAAATTCACCATACACTAACAATCTAAAGAGTTGAGGATCAACCCAAAAGACGAAGTGTAAACATTTCAACAGCTTCACACAATAATAATATGATAGGCATGCAAGTGAAGCTGTGAAACAAAATGAGCTACCCCCAAACCTGGATTTTTCAACAGATAAAATTTTGGATACAAAATCTCGCAGTTTTGGGGGTTCATCATGCACAAGGTCTAGCTCGAAATGAACTTTGCTAGGGACGGGTACACATGCTAATTCCAACTGTGTCTCCTTAAAAGTATTGTATTTAGATGCAAAATAGTCCAAGAGGACTTGAGAGGCACACAGTTCCAAACCTAGGTTGGAAATTTTCAGAAAAGTTGGTTTGACAATATCGGTACAAACCAAATCTAGGTTGGGTGGAAGGCCATTAGATTGTGACTCAGGCAGGACGATAGGCACATCATTATTAATCAATCAATATCTCCTAAGTCTTCTACAAGTGTCACAACATGCTCACATTCATCAAATAAATTAGCAAGCCCACAATCAGAATCAACATCATCAACAGATTTATTCTCATGCATCGGCAAATCAGGAGAAATATCACAATGTGACCTAGGTGGAGAATCAGACACATCAATTATATTTTCATGCATAATAACATTAGTGTCTACAGAAGATTCAACTATTCCTATGTCATGCTCATCTTCACAGAATAATTGTACGAATCCCATGTCAATATCAAAATCATATGAATTACAATGAGTATTAGAAAAAACAACATTCATGAAGGTCGAGGGCGAGAAGCCATATGTTATTGAACCAACAGGTTCCACAATATTTTCATGTTCTTCTAACATATCATCATAATCATCATAATCATCATCATGGTAGCATGCATATTGGTCCTCATTAACAGTGGTGGTGTCATTAGTCGATTCATGTTCCTCTAAATTAGGTTCATATTCAACATCATTTACATGAATGGGACTAGACACTTCATTAGGGACAACATACATTTCCTCATGAATTTCCTCCTTTTGTAGGTGAAGCAAAATCTGATCTAAATATGCCTGAATTCGTGATGTAGATCTATCGAAGTTTTGCTCACTAAGTGCTTCTATGGTGGAGTCTAAGTTCATGGGAGTACAAAATTCTTCATGTTCAAATTGTGGTGATTGGTACATGTGTGCATGGTCATTAGGGTTTATAAAAGATTGATCGCAACCCTCAAAGGTTTGATTATGGTCCCAATGACTACCAGCCTCACAATTTATGGACATTTCATACCTTGGATTTTCTCTAGATTGCCTAAAATTATGCAAAATATAACAATTCTCAACAGGGTGGTCTAAACTACCACATGCGGGACATGCATAGATTTCAGGTTGCCTAAGAAAATTAGATGTGACAGATTCCTCATGTGATTGCATTTCTAAAGCTGCGATTCGAGCTTCTAATTGATCCACAAGAGATGATTGTGTGAGTGAGGCATTAGCAAAATGTTCGTTTTCACGTTGTGATGAATGATGCATGTGTGAATAGTCATTAGGGTTCATGTATTGAGGCTCGGGACTTTGAAAATGTCCATAATAATTCCTATGACTATTGACATCATGGTCTATGGGAGGCTCATGACGTAGAGTATGTCCATACGCAAGTTCTCTAAGGGATTTGTTGTATTCCCCAACTGTAGACCAAGATCTAGACATGATTGGGCTCAAAAGCTAAGTAACTATGTTACAAAGCCCAAAATTTGGTTTTTAATGGGTTTTCAAAAATTTGGTTTTTTATGGGAAAATTTTGGTTTTGACGGGTTTGAAAAAGAAATTTGGTTTTTAATGGGTTTTAGAAAATTTTTGGTTTTTAAAGGGAGCAAAGCCCACATTGATGGAGGATGCACGGCCCAGCTGAGAAGTTTGGACGAAGCCCAACTAACGAGTTGAAATCAGTGAGACGAGGCCCAGCTGCGAGTTTTTTTTATTGTTGGGCTCTCAGTTAGCCAAAGATCGAGGCCCTAGCTGTTGGGTTTGGGAGTTGTTTTAAAACTTTGAGTTTTGTAGGCCCACTGTTGGTGAAGCCCAAAATTTGTTTTTAAAACTAAGCACAGCCTTGTTTTTGAAATTTTTGGCCCATTTTTGTCTTGGCAGGTTCAGTTAAACTTGTTTAGGTTGTTTGTTGGGTTTTTGAAACCCAAAATTTTGATAGGGACAATCCCACAGTTAAGCTCAAATACAAACCCAAAAGTTAACTTAAATTACAAGCCCAACAAAAAAAATGGAAAAAAAATTATTACAAGCCCACAAATTAAAAATGGAAGCCCACAGGTTGGGTTCTCTTAATGGGTTTAGGCTTACCTTTGAAGCACAGCCCAGCTGTTCAGTTTGGTTGCAAAAGCCCAGTTAGGCTTTGGATCATCCTAAGCTTTGGCTTCAACACTCAAGGCCCAGTTGGGCTTTGGTCTTTCTTCTTTGGCTTGTGTAGCCCAGTTGTGTTTTGGTCTAGCTACAGCAGCAGCAGACAACAACACCAGATCAACTCAGCAACAGCAACAGGCTTGGCCTGGCAGGAAACAGCAGCAGCACCAAGCACAGGTAGGCTTCAGGCAGCAGTTCTGGCACCAGCAGCAGCAATCAAGGCTCAGCGCAGGAGCAGATCAGCAGCAATCAAGGCTCAGCAGCTTCACCAGTTCAGGGCTTGGGTTCTAGCTGCAGCTTTGGTTCAGCAAGTTTCAGCCTTAGCAGCACAGCACAAGCCCAGCAGCTCACAGGAGTCTTGGCCTGGCACAAGCAGGAGCACCACAGCAGCACACACCAGCAGCAGCAGAGGCAGTGAACAGGGAAAAGCAAAGAATGCAGGATGATGCAAGAAATGCAAAAATGCTTATACTAAGATGCTTATACTAGAATGCAATGCAAAAATGATGCAAGACACAAGAAAAACTTAACACACAACGCCAAGTCCCCGGCAGCGGCGCCAAAAACTTGGTGGCTCTCTAAAAGAGTCACAGAAATGATACCTGCAAGTGCACAGGGTCTGTTGTAGTGAGTGTGCAAGGCAGGGTCGAACCACAGAGACTTGGGTGTGAATTGAAGTGATGAAACAAGTGACAGTGAACAAGAAAATTCAGTGGCAGTGAGCCAAAGGCAGTGACAAAGAAACAAAGTGGAAAAAGTAGTGAAGAAAATGAAAACAGTGGGAATGGAAGTGTATGGAGATGGATGAGAATTCTCTTTCACCTAGCTAGTTAGCCTGGGATAAATCCTTGTCATGTGGCTAGTTAACTACCTAAAATCCTTAGATTAACCCCTAGCATTGCCTATCTGATTAAAGCATAAACAATCACAGGTCATTTAGGTTCCTAGGTTTCTAACTAATATGGTTTGTTCATCCCTTAGATTATTACTAACTCCTAGCATTAATGGTCTGTTTAAAGCACCACTAATCACAAGCCAGTGAACCCTTGGAATGTCACTAACCTAAGTGTTTTGAGCTCAACAGGGTCTAACCCAAATGGCTAACCAACATGGTTCAATGGTCTTCTCACCCTAGTGGTGAATTAGAACATGCTGAAGTTAGGAGTTTTCATGTTTGTCAAGCATTAAGACTCAAAACAAGAACATGTGAGTCAAACAGGGGAATTACATGAACATTAACGTACACAAGAACATGAACATAACATCAGAACAAAGTTTAGAACATAAGAACAAAATTTAACAGTGAAGAACATGTACTGATAGTATTATGGAATTGAAATTGAAATTAAACATGAAATTAACCCATTTAGGGGGTATCTCGGATGACCCAAGAACACTTTAAACATTCTACATCAGTTTCTATTTATAGCTTACATCAAATCCCTAATTTCTAAACCCTAAAATTTGGGGATTTTCAATTTCTCTCACCCATTTGCGAATTCAGCTCGACCCATGCTTTATCTTCTCTTCCTCCTGCTCCTGATACGTTTCTAGCTTGATTTGTGTCATCAACTGCACGCTCTAGGGTTCGAGAGGAAGAGTGTGAGATTGATGGAACAACTCGGCTAGGAGGATAGGGGCTAGGTGGTAATGATGGTTTGGGGTATGGTGAGATAGGATGGTTGTGGCAGGGGAAGTGGTTGCGCCAGAGGAGACAGTGGAGGTGGTGGCGATGGCAGGGTATGGGGGTGGAGCAGTTGCAGAGAAATGAGGAGATGGGGGAGAAGTCGATGGAAATGGGATTAGGGTTCGTTTGGTTGAGGGTATAGGTTTCTGATGCTAGGGTGTGAGGCGGAGACATCAAGAGTTGATGTACGGCGACGAGAATCCGTTGGATGATCCCATATAGATTGACTCGAACGGCTAAGATGAAGAGGTATGTAGCGACCGTTGGATGATTTGATACAACGAAACCGACGGCTACAGATGGAGCTAGGTACTATGGTGTTTGACAGGAGCTTTGGATTTTGATGCACAATGATGAAGTGGTCGTTGGATGATGAGATGGATCCAATCTGACGGCTCTCATGGAAATGGGTATGGATAATGGAAATGGATTTGGGTAAGGGTTTTGGGCCTTGGGTATGCCAAGCCCATATCTTCTTTAAGAACAATTCTTCCTCTTCAAGCCCACTTCTAATTGATCCGGCTCTTGCAAACATCATTCTTCGCTGCCTTTCTGCGGGAGTCTTTGCCGTTTCTTTGCTCTTTTTGCTCCGTGAGTTAACCAGGCTTTATTTAGTACCTAAAAATGCAAAATTAATTAATAAAAATATTTATTCTTGAAAACAATGAAAATACAGAATATGGGATAAAATGTAGAATTAATGCACAAAAGATGAGTTAAATGCCAAGAAAAATATATAAAAATATGCACTTTTTAGCACTCATCACTTGGACATTATCCTTTTTATGACCATAGTGTGATTAGTGATTGGGAACGCGAAACTTTTGAAGGTTATGGTCTTTACCATTGTGATCCCAATTACTATCCACATACCCACCGGTCATACGAGCAAAATTCTGATAATTCCTCTTTGCTAGAGTCAACACGTAAGTTAGCTGGGTCGAGGCGTAAGTTAGCAGAAATAAATAACTTAGTCATGGACGAAAGCAATGCAACATGTGAACCTTCTTTCCTAGATAAAATCAGGAAGTCATGTGAGTCGACTCAGAAATTTTTTTTAGAGGCCCAGAAAAGAACTGCTCGAAATAATCTTAATTTTCAATATAGTGTTTCCGGTAGTACCCTTGAACATGAAGATAGATATTTACATAATCAAGATGACGAGGTTATAATTGGTAACACTACTTGTTTAGATAAGGTTCAACCATTTTCATGTTATTATAATGATGATTATGATGAGGATAGTGTTGATGATGAATCAGACACATATAGGCATAGTGATCAGGAATTTGTTACTCCAATTGAGCTTTATAACGATAATATTATTTCTAGTTCAAATCCAAATAATTTTAATAATTATTCACCTATTCAAAAGGACGAGGATTTGACTAGAGATACCCCCGTTTTAGACGATGTAGTATTTCTTTTTGATTACGATGCTAATAATGGTTTAGAGGAACGAGTTTCTTTTGAGAATATTGTTTTAGAGTCTAGCGATTTAGAAACATTAGTTTTAGACAAAGAAAATGAAATCGTATAGATGAGTGAGGATGAACCAGACTTAGAAAAATCAATTGACCATTTTCAGGAATCTAATGACCTTGAAATTAGGGAAGTTGTGACTAGTCTTTCTAGAGACACTGAAAACTCTAAGTTTGGGGGTGATTATCATTCTCCATATGCTTTAACTCTTATAAAGTTCCCTCACTTGGGACTTGATATATGTGCCTTAACCATTGTGCCAGATTACTTTCATGGTAGCTCTCCCGAACCTAATAATGTCCAAGAAGAAGTTCAGTTGCTAGAAACCCATCCTCTGGTTGATGTGGTTAGTCCAGGCTATGATACCAAGATCGATTTTGTCTTCCCACCAAATATTTTTCAACCAATTGCGGGAACGTATAAGTTTCATATGTGTCAATTATTTAGTTTTGAGACTAAACCTAAGTACTTTAGGAGATTAGAATCGACACATTTTCCTAAGATTGACCACCACTTTCATCGTGGTCAATTGTGTGAGTCAAATTTAATTGACTTAGAGGATCCCCAATTATTCAGGTTGTTGCTATGTGCTTCTAAGTTCTTAGTTGAGTTTTTCCAGACTCTAATACCTGAACCGGATCTTAGATTTGAGGAAATCCAACCGATGAAAACCTTTTATTTGGACCCTTTTATAGAGCCTGAACCTGAACCACAACTAGATGTAGTTGTCTTAGGAAAGGGTATGTTCGGTATCTTCTTGGTCTGTTGTAGTTTCCTCTTCTTGTGGGTAACACTTTTTGATCCAGATGACCCACAATTATTTCGGCTACTGTTATACGATTATACGAGATGACTAATTCTTCCAATGTCTGGCTGAAGACTTTAAACTTAGAACTTCTTGGGAGGTAACCCATTTTCATGCGACACGGTAATATTCTTCCTTATTTCTTTTCCCTCAAGTGGTAATAGTTTCTCTTTGTTCATGTTTTTAATTTTATCTTTAGAACATTGAGGACAATGTTAGATTTAAGTTTTGGGGTAAGGGATAAATTTCTAGTGTCACATAGTATCCGGTTAGCTAAGTTTACATACTGTTTCTCACCGAAAAGATAGAAATTGGAATGCTAGAGATAACAATCTTTTGAGACATTAGAGAAAAAGACATTGAGATCTTTGAAATTCAGGAGAGAACTTGTTCCTTTTAGAGGGTAACCGTGATGGACCTAACCATCCATGATGGAAAGGCAAGTAGGTCAAGAAATGCCAGAAAGATAAATCAACCTCACAATGTAGTCTTAGTTACTGGATTACGACTCTCTCTCAGTAGAAACTTATCATCATCAACAAGCGAAGCGACATAAAAATGTATGAAGAAAGTTGAAGACGTTTAAGGTTTAGAAGCAACAATAGAAAAGAATAATTCAAAAATCAAAGTTGAAGACTTAGTTACAAGAAGTTATAAGAGCAAATGATATAAGTTGTTGGAATTCATGATACCAAGACATCACAAGTTGCGAAGATCCAAGTCCTTCTCTCATGGCCATGTAAATTTTTGTCTTGTAATTTTTGTTTTCAAAAAAAAAAATGAAAAAAATGAAAAAAAAATAGAAAAAAAAGGTGTTGGAGCCCATCTAGTAGTGGTTTAGTTAGTAACGACGCTAGTAGTGGTTTTGGTAGCTTTATTTTTCATAGATTAGGCGTTGCTATTCAAAAAGGTGTTGGAACCCAGCTTGTTGCTAGGTTACCAACCAAAATCCTTATATAATAATAAATATGTTGAAATGAAAAAAAAAAGTCATCATTACGTTCTTTTTGTTCTTTGTTCAATAAGGCCATAAGGAAGTAGAAATTTTTAAGTCAAGCAAGAAATTGAAGAGAAGAGTTAAGGTTCTATGAGGTTCGATAGTTTATCATCAACTGTTGATGACCGAAGAAGACGTCGTTTCTACTGAGCACTATGAGAGAGTCGAAGAAAGATACATTTGGTTGCTTTGTTAGTCTGCTTTCAATCTGGCACAAGATCTTTCCAGCACTGGTTCAACTCATGACACGTAATTAGTCCAGCTGTGTAGCAGATGTCCCTCTCATCTTTATCTCTCTCCTAATCTTATCAGCTGTAAATCAGCGGACGCATCTTACAATGTTTATCTAGCTGTGTAGCGGATATCTCTTTATCTAGCAGTGTTGCGGATGTGTCTCCCCTTTTGTTTTGTCAGCTTTAGAGCCGACACCTTTAATTTCTCTGGCATTCTAGTTACTTGGAGACAGGTTGAGAATATGTATGTCTTCATAGCTCTTTGGATATTTGTGACCAATTAGAAGTAAAGTTTTTGTGGGTACACCTCTGGTAAACCCTCCTGAGATTAACTCGGTCACTAGGGCCATCTAGTGAGTTAGGATTTTTCTTTTCTATAATAAATTTGCTCGAGGAATAGAAAATAATAAGTTTGGGGGTATTTGATAGACACATTTTTGTGTCTAATTTGATCTCAATACTATATATTGTTGGCACTCGATTTTTGTACTAATATTATGTTTTTATGTATTTTTAGGTATTTTTGGAAAAAAACGGCTCGAAAAGTTTTCTAAAGCACCGGGAGGAACGTGTTATTCAGACTTTCACTTTTGGATAAGGGGCACCGCAATTACTAAGGGGCACATTCTTTACTATTTGCACCCCATGACGCCAGCTGCTATTCGCACCCCCATCTCTGTTTGGGGGAGGTCATCTTCTTCATTCAAATTCCAGTTTTGGCGGGAAGTTTTGTCAAGGTGAAGAACAAAACTAGGGTTCGTGTTTCGGAAGAGATTTAAGCAGACTCAATGGCTGAAAGTGCATGGGACGACTTGATTAAGTTTGGAAGGCATAATATGATCAACGGTTCGGGTTAAAATTAGCTGGAGCGTCAGATGGAATAATCCAGGGAGTTGCGTGTTTTATTAACCCGATATTTTTGTTTTGGTTTTGGACGAATTCTAGTGAGATTAAAACGCTACAATCAGTTGGCTGGGCCTGTTGCAGCTAAACAGGACATCTAATTGCATCAAATTCAAAGAAATCGGGTTGGAGAATCATATTTGAGAAAAACAGGGAGGATATATCTTCTCGGGTTTATTTCCGGGAAGTGTGTGCTGTAATTGGAGGTTTGCGTGTGCAAACTGGGGTTTCAGTGACTTTTGGAACGTGTTTGTAGCATGACAGCTAAGGAATAATGCGTGGGTTGATAAATCAGGGAAGAAAATCCGTGACCGGAAGTGAAGAATACTATCGAGTAACGAAAGAATATATGGAGTTATGACGCTTGATTTCGGTGCATGAAGGAGTATATAAGGGTGTGGTGGAGTAATAGAGAGGCTATGGAGAGAATTGGGAGCAGTTTAAGACATTAGAGAGCCGGAAAAATCAGAGTTGCAGAGGTTAGTTTGCTGCTGGTGAAGAACATAAGACGCACATTTAGATGCAGTTTAGAACAGTCGTAATTGCTACAGTGCCTACGACATCTAGCTTTTATCGTTCTCTGTAACTATTGAGCTTGTAACAAATATAAGTGTTACAAATCCGATTTTTATTATTTCATCTCCATTTTCATCTTTGTAAACACCCTTTGAGCAATAAAAATGAATTTTGAGCGTGTTTTCAATATGCGGAGCTAGAACCCATCACTGGGACGACGGAGGAAGTTGTATTTCATCCTTGGGGTAATTCAATAAATTCCTTATTTACATTTTGCACAAATTTTAAATGATTTATGATTTCTATTAATCAATTGTTATCTTGTTAGATAGTGTATGCTTAGTCTTAGATGCTTTAGATACATTATGCTTGTAATTTACAATTGATGTTTTACGAAATCTACTTTGGAAAAGAATAGAGTTATCGTTTCTTTTATTTTGATCTATAAATGTCTAGGATTAATTCATCCTGTGACAAAATTTGTATATATATTTTTCTTTTATTTTGGTTTATTAATTCTTAAAAACAATCTCATTAAGTCCGAGTGAACGACAACCTTTCTTACCACTATAAAAATTTCATCAGCATGCGAGTTCGACCGAGCAATGCTCTAACAATCTCCCCCTTTGTCAGATTTAGTGACAAAACTATCAATACATATGGAATACAAAAAATAAATGAATTAACTTTTGTAGCTCCTATTCCACATGCCTAATCTTCAACATTACTCGAAATCTTCGTCACTTCCAAGTACTCCAATGATCCCAAAGGTTGTAAGTTCAGCATCATCGTTGTTGAAAATCCGTAGCTATAACAATGAGAAAACAAGAGTTCTCAATCATTGTTATACAGTGTCATAGTATTATTATACAACATCAAAGTTCAAATGTATCACAACTTCGACAACAATACTATGGAGATATGTATCACTCCCCCTTAATCAATACTCCATCTCACATGGAAACCACTCCCCCTTACATAATGATCCGAAAACCATATGTATTTGTAGTGTGAACAACGTATTAATTCTCCCCCTTTTTGTCAATAAAATTGGCAAAGGTACGAAAACAGGATCCTAATGAAATTTCCAAAAGAGACATTTCATGACCAAAAGAAAGCATATATCAACTTGTTTAGATGCAATCATATAGCCGAAGCTAAATGCATTCATCAAGGAGTTTATAAAAATACAAGATAACCCCTATAATATTCCACAACCGCACTCCCCACAAAGATTTGACAATTAAGCACAAGTTCAATTAAGAACTCTCCCCCATAATATGTCATTCCCGAAAGAACTACAAGAGCGACCTTAATTTCAAAAGAAAAAAAGGATTTCTTTGGACTGGGTTCGCGGACTGAGTTCACAGCTCTTGTTTCGGTTCTCTTGATCAACAAAGTTCGTAAACTTCGGTTCAAGGAAAAAAGACTTCTACATATATGTGTTACCACACAATGCTATATCCATCATTGGTTATATAATATAAACTCTCATTTCAATCATTGAAACATTCTTAGAGGACGTTATTATATAGTTGTTATTCACAAACTATTTTTCGTCAAAGTAAGCAATTTTCAAAGTGATTGAAACATAACATGACTTTCGTCACTAGGTAAAGATGAACTTTGCCAAAACAAAAGCTTACCAACACATGTTTCGAGAAATAGATAGGCGATATAAACTCGGCTCGAAATAGCAAATTTGTATAATTAAAGTCCATATAGCAAAACGACTTTTGTCTCAAAGATAGGAGATAGAGTAGATAGACTTTTGAGTGATAGATAAGTTAAAGTCTCCACATACCTTTTACTCGATGAAGTTCCACCAGTTCCTTGAGTAGTTCTTCGTCTTGTATGATGATTTCCATGGAGTTCTTGAGCTCAATTACACTTTCTATCCTAGTCCAAGACTTAGCTATAGTAGACTAGAAATCAAGACTTATAGTTTTGATCACTAACATTGAAAAACATGCTTGAGATAGCAACGCATGTGAGTTCGACCGAGAAATGCTCTAACAATCTCCCCTTTTGTCAATTTTAGTGACAAAACTATCAATACATATGGAATACAAAAAATAAATGAATTAACTTTTGTATCTCCTATTCCACATGCCTAATCTTCAACATTACTCGAAATCTTCGTCACTTCCAAGTACTCCAATGATCCCAAAGGTTGTAAGTTCAGCATCATCGTTGTTGAAAATCCGTAGCTATAACAATGAGAAAACAATAGTTCTCAATCATTGTTATACAGTGTCATAGTATTATTATACAACATCAAAGTTCAATTGTATCACAACTTCGACAACAATAATATGGTGATATGTATCACTCCCCCTTAATCAATACTCCATCTCACATGGAAACCACTCCCCTTACATAATGATCCGAAAACCATATGTATTTTTAGTGTGAACTACATATTAATTCTTCCCCTTTTTGTCAATAAAATTGGCAAAGGTACGAAAACGGGATCCTAATGAAATTTCCAAAAGAGACATTTCATGACCAAAAGAAAGCATATATCAACTTATTTAGATGCAATCATATAGCCGAAGCTAAATGCATTCATCAAGGAGTTTATAAAGATACAAGATAACCCCTATAATATTCCACAGCCGCACTCCCCACAAAGATTTGGCGATTAAGCACAAGCTCAATTAAGAACTCTCCCCCATAATATGTCATTCCCGAAAGAACAACAAGAGCGACCTTAATTTCAAAAGAAAAGAAGGATTTCTTTGGACCTCTTTATGATAATTGAAAACGTTTAAACCTGGAGGTATTGTTTTGAAAAATTGAAAACCAATTCAATATTCAAGGGAGAAAGAATCATTAGGGTTATAACGATAGAAGAGCCTTAGAATAATTACAGAATGCTTAGAAAAGTTCCCCGTTAGGATTTTGCTGTCGAGGTTTGGCTGAACTAGGTTTTTCCTAGCGAGACATGATACTTCTCAGTCATCTTACATTTCAGCTAATTGACCTTCAAAAATCGGTCAGGATCACATATCTCTGGTGAAGTTGGTGAAAATTTTGTCTTACAATATTAATCTTACTGTTTATTTGCTTAGCTTCTCAAAAATCCATATATAATGAAAATATACTAAAAGAGAAACGAAAAGGTTAAAGTTGGTTGAGCATGCACATTATGGAGCTAGGCCAAACATGTCTGATCTTCACTATTTATCTAAGATAAACATGCAGTATTCCTGAGGTTTCTTCCACACTCCAGTTGCTTATGTTAAGCCAAACGTACTTACTTTATACACCTGCGCAACAATTTTGGATGATTATTGTTTGGGAAATTGGGAATATGCTCCAAAATTGACTGTCATCTTGGGGATATGTCCCAGGATTCCAATTTTCGGGAATATGCCCCAAAGTAACGGTTTTCGTCAAGGAATCGTTAAATAGTCAATTTATCGTAAATGTGTCCGAAATTTTCTCTAATTTCTTCGAGGTTTTTTCTGTCTGAATATGTTCCTGAACCTTGTAAAGGTGTTAGTATATAGTATATTTGTCTTTTAATTCACATATATAATCCCATGTGTGTGTGAATATTGACTACTTAACGGTTTTGGATGGAATTTTGGACAGCTGGGGCATATTCCCGAAAACTGGAATCCTGGGATATGCCCCAAAATCGACTGTCATCTTGAGGAGAAACACCAAAATCGACTGGGGCATATCCTCAAAACTGCGAGTCTGGTTTTGACAGCTCGGAAATTCCCGAAAACTAGAATCCTGGGATTCTCCTCCTCTATTCATTTTTCTGATTATTCACTGCGAGTCTGGTTTTAAAAACCACATCGTCATCCAATCTTCTTTTAACAGTAAATGACGCGTTACTATTGACCAGAGAGTTGCCACTTCTTACGGTTCTAGTAGATCATCCTCGTTTTTTTCTTTTTTATGTGCTCAAGCTCAGTCAAGAGCGCTTTGGGGATTGTCTCCATCATCTCTTTCCTTATCACTATTTTCATCAGGATCATCTGTAAAGAACAGTAGGGTCTTCAGCATATCTGTTCATCCCTCCCAACTTGGAAGAAAAATGGATGTACTCGGGTTCTTCCAGTTCCTCCTATAGATTCCTCTTCTCTAATTTCTTCCTGGTATCTTCTGGGTTTTGATGTCGTGTGATATGCCATATCCTATACAAGTATCTCTAGGAGTTGCCAGAATTTGGATTACCACCCTCTTCCCCTCCACCTTTTTTCGGTGTCCATTTGGGTCGACCTCCTGCCCTGGCTCTTGTTATCATGTCTTCTGAAGTCCCAAAATTGAATTACTAGCTAGTTCAAGTACATACTTGCGCTTGAGTCTCCTTGAGAAATGACAACATATTTTGAATGTGTGATGATATCACAAGAGGCACATCATCCCATATTTCTGGTTTTCGTCACCAGTTCTATAAAATTCATGTCCTTGGACTAATTCTGAGAGTAACCTTCTAAATACCTGCACCTCCCTAGTAAGGAAGGTCAAGGGGTTTGAAATGGCGGTGAATTTGCAGTTGGGATTTGTGCCTCGCGAAATCAAAGCAAAAAACATAACACACACTGTCAATGTACTACCGACGCCAAAGGTTTCTTTATAGGTTGATACTCTCCTCCATCTTTAGTCGGTTCAGTCTTGGTTTGCCTATTGTATTATTTTTTCTTTTTTTTTGTTTTTGCTGAGAAAGACACTATTTCATTAAAAGAAAAGACCATTACAAACTTCATTTAGAGATAATTTCCTCATAACATCTTCTAAGAATAGAGGAGGAGAATCCCAAATGTTACTCAATCTAAACCTTCTAGCTCTACGAGCAAGTTTGTCTGCCAACTTATTTTTACAACGCTTAATATAGCCAACCTTACAAGATAAAAAACTAGATAGGGAAAGACGATAATCTTCTAAGAGATCAAGACTTCACCAATCCAGATCACCCTTGCCGCTATTTACATAACCAACCATCTGAAGACAATCGCTAACTAAGAGAACTTTAGACAGATTCAAATCTCTTGCCCAAGAGATCGCCAAAATGAGCGCGGCTGTCTCAGCCCCAACAGCGCTAGAAATCAGTCCAAAATCCGCTCTAAGACTCTTTATTATCCCTGCAACATCACAGAGTATAACGCCAACACCCAAGTTAAATTTTTTAAAAGAACCATCCATGAACATGACATAATCAAAATCATGTTTTTGGAAAGTAACTTCCTTACTAATTGAATTAAGAGACAAACAAGGAGCTATATAAGTATTAATATATCTTCTAACATCCAGCACAATCCTATCAAGATTGATTTGCACATGTTTAAACACAACATCACATCTCAACTTCCAAACAGACCATAAAACAATGGCTCCAACACTTGGCCAACCCACAAAGTAAGGAGAAAACACCAAGAGAATTATCAAACCAGGACAAAAAGATGTCTTCAACCCAGTTCTTATCAGTATACCCTAAATATTGCAGAGAAAGAGCAAACCAAATATGTGAGGCAATCGGACAGAGAAAGAAAAGATGCATCACAGAATCAGAATCATTTTTACAAAGAGGACAACAATCATCAGTATCAGGATTGTAGAGCTTAAGAACAGAATTAACATGTAACATATGCGCAAAGATTTTCCACATAAAGAACTTTATCTTAGGTAAACAATCCAGATTCCAAATTTTCTTCCAAAAAGAAGCTTCATCAGTTGAGTAGGCTTCATTTAAGAAGGTTTTATAAGCTGATAACAGTTTACATGACATTAGAAGTATGAGCCCACATAATTTCATCTTTCTTGGTTGTATTAATTCTAATAGATCTTATTCTAATTACATCTTCAGAGGAGAAGAGAGAAGAAAGAGTAACTAAATTCCAGTTATTTTCAACAGTATCAATAAGTTCACCAACATACTTATAATTATCACAGTTTGGATTAGCTGAAAAGGGAGGAGAAGAACTACCTGGTATCCAGCTTGAAGACCAAATTTTAGTGGAATTACCATCATTTATCTTGTACACTATGTTAGCTTTTAAAAATTTTAAACTGTTAATAATACCCTTCCAAATCCACGAAGAATTGGCAGCAGCCTTATCAATCTCCAAGAGATTTTGATTTGGGTAGTACTTATCCTTAAGAAACTTAGAAATCAACTGATTTGGATTCTTTAAAAGTCTCCATCCCAGTTTTGCTATAAGAACTCTGTTCACAGCGAAAGAATTCCTAATGCCAAGGCCACCGTTCAATTTAGATTTACCAATGTCACCCCAAGATCGAAAATAAACCGCTTTTCTAGGATTTTTCTTAGACCACCAAAAAGTTCTCTGAATAGAATCAATTTTAGAAGTAATCTTCTTAGGGAATGGAAAGTAAGACATATGATACACAACTAAGCTAGATAAAACATGTTTGGTAACCACAGTTCTCCCTGCTACATTAAGAACTGTTCTCTTAGTATTGCCAAGCCTAGAATAAAACTTATCAATTTGGAATTGAAAAGATTTAGTTTTATCTCTTTTAACAAATAAAGGAGTTCCAAGATATTTTTCAAAACTACTAAGAAATTTGATACCTAAAGTTTTTGACAGTAATTTAATATGCTTATGATGCAGCTTACTACTAGTAAAGAAACCGGATTTTTCTAAGTTAATAGCTTGGCCAAAAGTTTTTTCAAAAGTGTTAATGATTTTCATAATATGCCTAGCATAAGTAAGAGAAGCTTTAGAGAAAAGCATACAATCGTCAGCAAAGAATAAGTGAGAGATTGAGTATCCTTCTTAAGCTTAAATTCTTTACAAGTTTCTTTCAGCACTTTTACAACAAATTTTTTAAAATATCCAACTACTAGGGATGGGATGGGATGATGAATCATGTCATTTTTATTTTATTTTATTTTGATGAGTTCATCCTTTCCTTGTGATTTCCTAGAGTCGTGTCTGTTGGAGAGAATTGGGGACACAGATCAGATTAACCCATTAAAATACCGTGAGGAATTTCTCCCACTTGGTTGCTTCCAACTAACTACTAAATAGAACAGCAAGTCCACTCTTGTTGAAAAGAATATCGGAAACAAGTAAACTCTTGAGCTCTTTAGGGGCGTGCGAGCACGAGTAAAACAAATCTACGATTCTGTATTTTAAGTTTCTAAAAGAATCCTATTATTGGGGCCGGTGAGGGAGAGTTTTCGGGGGCTAAAATGCTATAAGTAGCCAAAAAATGGATAAAGGGACTCAAGGTATATGAAAAAGTCAAAAATACCCTTATCTAAATTTCACTATTCATTAGGGAAAAAAAACTAAATCTATAATTTTGTCCTTCTCCTTCTCATTTAAATCATGATGATCATGATTTCATCATGATGAAGATCATTAAAAAAAAACTAAATCTATTATCTTCTCATCATCCTTCTCTTCCCATTCATAAATTGTGATAAATATGATGATCATAGTTTCATCATGATGAGAATGATGATCATAAAGAAAACCCAAAATTATAATCTTCTCTTTCTCCTTTTCATTCATGGCTCATAATAAAGATGGTGATCATTATAAAAAGAAAAAACTAAGAAAACCCACCATTTGTTTTTTGCTTTTAAATGATTAAGAAATGTGATTCTATTAATTTCGGGTTAAAAAAAAAGTTTCGAAAAGTATTTACGGCTGGGAGTTCTTAGATTCCCAGCCGAAAGTATATGTTTCAGCTTGGTTTTCCCAACCGAAATCAGTTTTCTGATATTTTTGGTTTTCAGAACCAGTTTCGGCTGGGAAAACCCAACCTTAACTGCTGTTACGGCTGGGAAAACCCAACCTTAACTGGTTCTAAAAACAAAAATAATCAGAAAAATGATTTCGGCTAGGAGTTCTTTATTTCCCCGCCGTAAATGAAAAATACGGCTTGGAACACCATTATTTCCCAACCGTGGAATTATTTCGCTCTACGGTTGGGTCGACAAATTATCTCAGCCGAAAACCAAGCCGAAGTGCAGTTATGGCTGGGAAAACCTAGCCGTAACTGGTTCTGAAAAAAAAATCGAAAAAACTTTCGGTTGGAAAAACCAAGCTGAAACATGGACTCTCGGTGGGTCGACAAACTATCCCAGACGTAATTTTGATTCAAGCCGTAATCTTGATTCACGGTTGGGAATCTAAGAAATCCAAGCTGTAAATACTATCAGAAACTATTTTTTTTTTTACTCGAAATTCATCGAATTGGATTTTTTAACCATTTAAAACAAAAATAAATAGGGAATTTTTTTAGTTTTTTCTTTCTACAATGATCGTAATCTTTATCTTTATCATAATCTTTATCATGACGGCGCAACTCGATTTTAAGTGATCCTGTTGAAAACAAATCACAAACTCACATAATTGTGAAATTTAATCATTTTAACCGATTCAGTAGTTCGGTCTTGGGGTCACGTTTGTAGTGATGACATTTGTTATTGGTATTAAAAAAAACTAAAGTAAGCGCCTCCAAGACAAGAAGAACACTTCTTTGCTCTATCCTAAGTCTTCATTATTTTTAAGATTTACGACAAAGATAGAAGAACAAATAGAGATCATGGACAACACTAAGAATAAATCATGGCACCCACGTCCTCTAAATGTTACGTTTCTTCTTCTTGTTTCAATATATACACCTTCAGCTAGCTGCTTCTTTTCACAGCTAGCTATTACTATTTCATAACTCTCGATCATCGGAAAGATGTCTATAGTGGCAACTGCCAGTGCCAAAGAACCATCGATGATGATTCCTTGTACTGAAGATGGAGGATTACTACTCGAATTTGTAGATGACGAGGAAGAAGATTTATGCATTAGCATTGATTGTTTACGTTCAGCATCTACCAAACATCTAAACCCTTTGTTTAACAACATTGATCATCAGAATATCAGTCCACGTCGATCCGTGGCTGACAAAGAAATATCTGTTGATCCCATTTCTATCAAACAATCCGTGCTGTCGACTACTGGAAGAGGAGGAGAATATGTTGTTACTCGTAATTTATCTTTTGTTAAACCTCCAGATGCTGACGCTCTTCTTAGTCTTAATCCATCCATGATGAAACCACCAGCTTCTCCAGTTGCTGTCAGTCGAATAGATTCTGCAAATTGCAAGTATCCACCACCAGTACCTCCTCCAGCAATATCTCCGTCCAAATCAAGTAACAGATTTTTGAGTTGTAGTCTTCCAAGTTCTCCGTCATCGTCACCTCTATGTGGCCCGCCTTCTCTAATGAAGAACATCAAAAAATGGAGAAACAGCCAAAACCACCTACCGCTGCCTCCTCCTCCTCTTCCACCTGCGATCAACTATTTAGGACGCCAACGTTCAGCTGCTGTTTCTCCGTTTGCTGCAACTGATGATAGTGGCTCTTATATAGCTAGAAGCAAGTCTTTAGGTGAAGGTAGAAGGTCTGCACCATCCGTCGATTTTGATATTTGGTCTAAGAAAGTGAATGAACGTAGAAACGAGCAACAGTCCTACCTCGAAGATGATGACACTAATAGCAATATGGCAGATTATTGTGAAGAATTTGAAGAAGATGATGTAATCAAAACGATTAGAAGAATTAGAAGCAAGAAAGGTAAAGCTGCATCAGGAAAATACCGATACGGCGATGACGAGTTTAAATGTGGTTCATTGTCGTGCTTGTACTTGCCAGGATTTGGCAAGGGAAAGCAAGTTAGACCAAGAAAACAGGACGAGGAAGATTATTCTCATCAAGGGCAAGGAGCTAAAGAAGTTCAGCCTGTTCAGACCCAGCAGGCGCCGGTAGCACCAAAACAACATGTTATTATATCAAGAACGGTTTCTTTGGAGAAATTTGAGTGTGGGTCTTGGTCATCAGCTGGTATGATAAATGATGATCGAGATGAAGCAGATTCTTCACATTATTTCGATCTTCCGTTAGAGTTGATAAGAAATTCCGCCAACGATGCAGATGGACCAGTTAACACTGCCTTCGTTTTCGAAAGAGAAATCAAGGGGGTGTTAAAGAACAGTTCGTCCAGACGAGATCAACCACGGCTCTCTCAAGAATCAACATCTACTCGCCATGTTAGGTTTTCTACGTCGTCGTCTAACAATGCACCATCTACCTGCATCACACCTCGCCTACGAAAGGCCAGAGAGGATTTTAATGCACTTTTGGAAGCTCAAGGAGTGTAACACTGACCTGACATTTATACATGCCAGTGTACAACTTAGACTTACATACATTCCCTTACAAGCACATACAATATAGTAATAGATATTTACTGGTACGAAACCTGTGCTATTTGTTCTTTTTTAATTACCACATATAAAGCTAGACTCTGAATATATGATCCTCTTGCCTGGTAAGTGAATTTCTCTCCTGGGAAAGAAAATTCTTTTCTGGCAGAGTTTTTATGCTTTGTAAAGCTTGTGTATAGATTAAAGTGTATTGCAGATATTATTTTTCTTCTTCAATATATAGATACGAGAGGTTTCGTGTACGCTCTAGTAAGAAATCCGTGCTACTGGGAGCGTAGTTATTTCCTTTTGTTACATTTTATTAATCTTAATCCTTTATAATGACTTCGCGAACCAAACTATCATCAACTTTTCCTGTAGACTTTTTCTAACTTAAGTTTGTGATCACATAGTAGGTTGGCAGATCCTGAGTATAGGTAGAATTTCTCATGTAGAGTTCACAAATCTATTATATGGGCAGGGCGATAACTTGGTCCGAGACTCATTTTTTCTTCTTAGTGTTGAAGGCGAACTTTTCATGTGTCATGTACCTAAGTACAATGACAAGATTGGGTTAATAAATTGAGGATAAACCTTTCTTGATTCGTGAGAATCAAGCCTCTCTGAGTTCAAATGAACACAACTTGAAGAACAGAAGTTCTAATTGATTAATAATTCCATACCATTTTCATTACAGACTCTGGATTTATAAGCTAGGTTTCTATCCCTAAATCCAATGGCTATCAAGAGCCCACGTGTTCACATCCTAGCCCACAATTACAATTGATAAACACACTTATTATTAAGCTACATACTACTAACAACTAATTAACCCCTCTAATATGATATGGGCACTCCAATACAATACCGGCTATATGACACTCCCCTTGAAAACATCCTTGTACTCAGGGATGGAAGTGAAAATAATCAACTTGACAGTTGGAAAGGCACGCATCAGAAGACCAGAACTCATGATGCCACTGAAATCCCATGTGAGGCCCATAAACACTTTCAAAGCCCAGTATTATCAAATTTCACAGTTTAGTAGGCACTAGTAGAAGCAAGACTTGCACCAGCAACCTTGTGGATAGTTCCACGGCAACAAGGAATAATTCCAAGTTTAACTATGGCATGAGCATTCCACTGAAGTATGTAGTTGAAATTTTTTACAATCAACAACCAAGTATTAACTATGGCATGAGCATTCCAAGTTTAACTATGGCATGAGCCCCAAGGATAATAAACTTGGATGGTATCAAAGACCAATATCTAAGGATCAATCAATTTACAATCAACAACCAAGGTTGGATTTCACAATTGATCGATACAACGCACAACCTGTGATATTTCAATTATATAACAAAACATAATGCGGAATAGAAATAACACAGACACCAGAAATTTTGTTAACAAGGAAACCACAAATGCAGAAAACCCCCGGGACCTAGTCCAGATTGAACACCACACTGTATTAAGCCGCTACAAACACTAGCCTACTACAAACTAACTTCGGTCTGGACTGTAGTTGAACCCCAATCAATCTCACACTGATTCAAGGTACAGTTGCGCTCCTTACGTCTCTGATCCCAGCAGGATACTACGCACTTGATTTCCTTAGCTGATCTCACCCACAACTAAGAGTTGCTACGACCCAAAGTCGGAGACTTTAAGAAACAATTATGTATCACACAGAAAAGTCTACAGAATAGACAAATTTGTCTCCCACAGAAATACCTACGAGTTTTGTTCCGTCTTTTGATAATTCAAGGTGAACATGAACCAATTGATAACCCGGACTTATATTCCCGAAGAACAGCCTAGTATTATCAATCACCTCACAATAATCTTAATCGACGCGGCGAAAGAAGATATTGTGGAATCACAAACGCTGAGATGAAGATGTTTGTGACTACTTTTATATCTTGCCTATCGGAGATATAAATCTCAAGACAATCGTTATGATTGTACTCAAAACGATAGAATCAGCAAGATCGGATCACACAACTACGAGAAAGTAGTATCGGTCTGGCTTCACAATCCCAATGAAGTATTTAAGTCGTTAACCTGGTTTACAAGAAGAAACCTAAGGTTAAAGGAGAATCGAATCTAGCAAAACCAACTCATGTGCGAGTGCAACTAGTATCACACAGGAGGTGTGGGGATTAGGTTTCCCAGTTGCTAGAGTTCTCCCTTATATAGTCTTTCAAGTCAGGGGTTGCAATCAATGTTAGATTGGTAACAAAGCATTCAATATTCACCGCTAGATGAAAAGATGATTATATTCAAGCTAATATCTTTCAACTGTTAGATCGAAAACTTAGATTGTTACACACAAATGAAATGTACTATTTTGGGTTTATGTAATCGTACCCAAACATGAGCATTTGTTGGTTCAACAATAGTTAACCAATGGTTAGCCATATGAGCTCTTTCATATCAACCATGTTCTTTTGCACCATAACTAGTTCAAATGAATCAAATGAACTAGTTAGAGAGTTGTTCAATTGCAAGGAAATCTTACGTAACTGCACAAGACACACTCGAAGCAAAAACGATTTGATTCACTCGAATCGGTTCATGAACTATATAGCCACGGTTTGCATTTAGCATTCCTTAGTTAATATAAATAAGTTCACAAACAATCGTCTTTAGATATAACCAGCTTAAGTTCGCAGACTTAGTTCGCGGACTTAAGTTCCCGGAAGGAGTTCTCAAACTCCAGCAGATTTTCTCGGGTCGAGAACTTCCGCCAGTTCGTTGACTGGGTTCGCGGACTGATTTCTCGGACTGAGTTCACGGCTCTTGTTCCGGTTCTCTTGATCAACAAAGTTCGCAAACTTCGGTTCAAGGAAAAAGGACTTATACATATATGTGTTGCCACACAATGCTTATATCCATCATTGGTTATTTAATCTAAACTCTCATTTCAACCATTGAAACATTCTTAGAGGACATTTCGTCAAAGTAAGCAATTTTCAAGGTGATTGAAATGTGTCATGACTTTCGTCACTAGGTAAGGATGAACTTGGCCAAATCAAAAGTTTACCAACACATATTTCGAGAAATAGATAGGCAAGATAAACTCGGCTCGAAATAGCAAATGTGTATAATCAAAGTCTATATAGCAAAACGACTTTTGTCTCAAAATAGGAGATAGAGTAGATAGACTTTTGAGTGATAGATAAGTTCAAGTCTCCACATATCCTTTAGTCGATGAAGATCCACCAGTTCCTTGAGTAGTCCTTCATCTTGTATGATGATCTCCATGGAGTTCTTGAGCTCAACTACACTTTCTATCCTAGTCCAAGACTTAGCTATAGTAGACTATAAATCAAGATTTATAGTTTTGATCACTAACATTGACAAACATGCTTGAGATAGCAACGCATGCGAGCTCGGCCGAGCAATGCTCTAACAATCTCCCCCTTTGTCAATTTTAGTGACAAAACTATCAATATATATGGAATATAAAAATAAATGAATTAACTTTTATAGCTCCTATTCCATATGCCTAATCTTCAACATTACTCGAAATCTTCGTCACTTCCAAGTACTCAAATGATCACGAAGGTTGTAAGTTCAGCATCATCGTTGTTGAAAATCCGTAGCTATAACAACGAGAAAATAAAAGTTCTCAATCATTGTTATACAGTGTCATAGTATCATTATATAGTATCAAAGTTCAATTGCATCACAACTTTGACAATAATACTATGGTGATATGTATCACTCCCCCTTAGTCAATACTCCATCTCACATGGAAACCGCTCCCCCTTACATATGATCCGAAAACCATATGTATTTGTAGTGTGAACTACATATTAATTCTCCCCCGTTTTGTCAATAAAATTGGCAAAGGTACGAAAACGGGATCCTAATAAAATTTCCGAAAGAGACATTTCATGACCATAAGAAAGCACATATCATCTTATTTATATGCAATCATATAGCCAAAGCAAAATGCATTCATCAAGGAGTTTTATAAAGATACAAGATAACCCCTATAATATTCTACAGTCGCACTCCCCACAAAGATTTGGCAATTAAGCACAAGTTCAATTAAGAACTGTTCCCCATAATATTTCATTCCCAAAGGAATAAAAAGAGCGACCTTAATTTCAAAATAAAAGAAGGATTTCTTTGGACATAACAAATCATATACAAGTATGAATTTTGATCGAATTTTTATATAGTGGTAAGAAAGGTTGTCGTTCACTCGGACTTTGTTGGAATTGATTTTAGGCCTAAATGTAAAATGTACTATATATATATATATATTGTCATAGGATGAAGAGATGACTGGGACTCGGGATTCCACCAAACTTCAATTTCATGCAGTTCAAATACCAATTCTAAATAATAATAGCTCATAATATAAAGTTTCATTAACTCTAATTTCATTGCCTAGAGTAGATTTCGAAAGTAATGGTTGTAAATCTAAAGTATGGGATATCAAAACATTTAAGCAAGCATAACCCATCTATTGAAATGACAACTCTTCAATGATAATCATAATTCAATTAAATAATTGTGCAATTAGTCATAAAAAGAATTAATATAATTACCGTATTCGTGAAATTTGGCTTCCTCCGTTGTCCCGGTGATGGGTTTAGTTCATCATGTTGGAAACACGCTCAAAAATTAATTTCATTGCTCAAAAGTGCTTACAAAGATGAATATTAATAAAAACATATATTTGCAACACCAAAAAGGCGTCACAGAGAAACTATACTCCAGCACTGTCGCAGAACAACTATTGCAAAGGGAAGAAAAGGTGACAATCAATCAATGACTGTCCTTGACTGTCAACTGTCTTCTCCTTCTTCTCCTTCACCTGCTGCTGCTGAAACTCACTCTGCAGCTTTGTTCTTAGTTCTGTCTCGTACCCAAACTCTCCCCTCTCTCACTTATCCCCAAGACACTCTTTTATAACCCACATAACCGTAATAACTCGTAATCAATGCTTGAAATCTTTGCCATCAAGGGATTATTCTCGAGAATATTTTCTCCTCTTATTCTTACCATGTTACATGATTTTATTCTCTTTCACGCCTTTGTGGATGTCGACACCGTTAAACACATTCATTCTTCAGTCATGATGTCGTTAAACAAGCAGCCGCCACAAACAAATATTCCAAAAATACATCCTTAATTAAAACAGCATATCTTGTATTATTCCATTCCCTGTCTTATGTGAAATCATTCCTTTTTACGTGTTATTCTTCGACTGAAACTCTTCAAATATGTGAACCACGCAACTTAGAATGAGTCTAACTCATGCCATCCTCAAATACAGCACAGAAAGTCCGAGTATTTCTCACAGAGTTTAACTTGCCCAGTTTTTTTCTCCAATCCACGTAACACCCAGCCTTTCCTTTATCATCCCTGTTTTGGACTAACAGGATGATATCAATCCATCTCCACGTACGAAATCCCTAAAAACTCGGCCAAAACCAAATCAGAAATTTCACAGAAAACTGCTCTTGTTCCTCGCCAAAATTCAACTTTAAACCGTGAAGAAAAGGTGTGCCCTTTAGCAGAGTCTGGGGTGCGCATAGCTGTGGTTGCTGAGGACAAATTTGGGTACACATAGTTGTGGGTGCTCCTTAGCAAAATCTGGGGTCCGTTTAGCAAATGTCCTCCGGGGGTGTCCCGAGCAACTTTTCGAGCCGAATTTTTCAAAAATGTTTATTTCCCCAAAATACCTACAAACACATAAAACACCATAATAAGTACGAAATCGAGTACCAACAATACAGAAAATTGAGGATAACTTAGACACAAAAATGTGTCTATCAAATACCCCCAAACTTATTATTTGCTAGTCCCGAGCAAATCTAATCTAGAAAATAAAATCCTAACTCACTAGGTGGCCCTAGTGACCGAGTTATAGTCTCGGGAGGGTTTACCAGAGGTGTACCCGCAAAACCTTTACTCCAGACCCCAACTATTTGTGCAGAACCTTGGAAGGCACTAAAGAATCTCCTTGGTTGGCATACTCTCATTGACTACAGGAGGAAGTACCCTGATGCGAAATTTTAATTGTTGTACACGAGTTTGCACTCAAGCATACTAAAATTCATATATAAGTGACAGAGCTATACTCAGATAGTTTCTGGACATCATAACCGGAGTCAACCAATCACATGGAAAGATTAAAAAGATGGATGTAGATAAAAATGTAGGTAGTTTTGATGTTGACTAAGGTGAACGGTGTTTCTCATATCTGTCTGAATTCCACTACTAGGATGAACCTATCCTAATGGACTGAGATACCGGTTTGACTAATATCAAGACAGCTGGCATATACAAGGGAACCAGCGGGTGATAATCCTAACTCTAGGTCAACACAACTGGCATATACAAGGGAACCGGCGGTCGAATTTATTGATTTTATTCCGGTTGGTCTGATGGTCTGGTCTTTTTTTTTTTCCTAACACCTGGGCTTTGTGCTTTTATGAATAGACTCTTTAGATGTTTCCATCTAATCAGATTGGTTCCTCAACTCCTATAACCAAGATGCTTCCATCCACTTAGATTGGTTAGTGCTATCCTTAATAGGCATATATTTCTAGGCTCTGGAGTTTACTTATTTATACTACAACTAAAGAGTTTCTCCCATACCCCCAAACTTAAATCTAACATTGTCCTCAATGTTCTAAAGATTAAAATATAAGCATGAACAAGGAGAAACTGTTACCACTTGAAGAAAAGAGTTAAGGAAAGATACTACCGTGTTGTATGAGCATGGGCTACCTCCCAAGAAGTGCTAAGTTTAAAGTCTTCAGCCAGACTAAGAAAGGATTAGTCACCTTATAGAATATAAAGTAATAGCCAGAATAACTACGGATCACCAAAACCAACTAGGGCTATCACAAGTAAAAGGAATCTACAACATGCCAAGAAAATTAACGAATAAATCACACCCTTGTCTAGTTTCCTGTTTAAGACAACTACATCTAGCTGTGGTTCAGGTTCAAGTTCTATAACTGGGTCTAGATAAAATATTTTCGTGGACTGCATTTCCTCGTAGCTAAGATCCGATTCAGGTATTAGAGTCTGGAAAAACTCAAGTAAAAACTTAGAAGCACATAATAATAACCTAAATAGTTGCGTATCCTTAAAGTCAATTATTTTTGACTCACACAATTGACCACGATGAAAGTGGTGGTCTTCCTTAAACAAATGTATCAACCCTAATCTCCTAAAATAATTAGGTTTAGTCTCAAAACTTAATAACTGACACATCTGTAACTCATATGTTCCCACAATTGAGAGAAAAGTTTTTGGTGGGAATATAAAGTCAATTTTGGTATCATATCCTGGGTTAACCACATCAACCAGAGGATGGGTTTCTAACAACTGAGATTCACTATGGACACAACTAGGTTCAGGAAAAAGTGTATGAAGATAATCTGGTAAAATGGTTGAGGCATATATGTCAAGTCTCAAGTGAGGGACCTTTGTAAGACTTAAAGCACATGGAGAATGATAATTACCCCCAAACTTAGAGTTTTCAGTGTCTCTAGAAAGACTAGTCACAACTTCCCTAATTTCTAGGTCATCAGATTCCTGGAAATAGTCAATTGATTCTTCTAAGTCAGGTTCATCCCCACTCATCTCTACGAGTTCACTTTCTTTGTCTAAGACTATTGTTTCTAAATCGCTAGACTCAACCCGTTCCTCTAAACCATTACTGGCTTCGTAAAAAGGAAATACCACACCATCTAAAACGGGGGTATTTCTAGTCAAATCCTCGTCATTTTGAATAGGTGAATAATTATTAAAATTATTTGGATTTAAACCAGAAATAGTACTATCATTATAAAGCTCAATTGGAGTAACAATTTCCTGATCACTATGCCTAAAAATATCAGATTCTTCATCAACACTGTCCACATCAAAATCATCATTATAATAACATGAAAATGGTTGAACCTCATCTACACAAGTAGTGTTACCAATTCTAACCTCGTCATCCTGATTATAAAAATTGTCCTCATTTTCACGGGTGATATTGGAAAGAATGTATTGGCAATCAAGAGTAATTCGAGCAATTCTTTCTTCCGTCTCTAACTCTAACCTACGTGTTGACTCAGCAAACTCACGTGTTGACTCAGTTAACTTACATGTTGACTCAGCTAACTTCCTGAGGTTATCTTCTAAAGAAGTTTCACTCACCGTTACAGTTCTTTCGTCCATAACTAAGTCATTTGTGTCCGCTAAATTATGTGTCGACTCAAGTAACTTAAGCATTGACTCAAGTATCTTATGTGCCTCATCTAGAGGAGAGGAATTATAGGAATTTTTCTCATATGACCGGTGGGCATGTGGATAGTAATTGGGCTCACCATGGTATGGGCCATAACCTTCAAAAGATTGGCGTTCCCAACCACTATTCACACTATGGTCAAAGTAATGTCCATTTTGAAAGTCAGTCGTATATTCGTTGTATTGGCTATTGTAATACCAGTTCGACATTCTCAACACAAAATAAACCCACTGACAGGGGATTCGCGGGTGTTCAGAAAAACTTACCTCCCGTTCCAGACGGGGGATGAACCGTTGAAGTCGACTCAGGCCACCGACTCCTATGTCAGTGTACGAACCTGAGGGGCCGAGACAGTATCTTAACTGTCGTCCTTCCCTGCAGCAGTTTTATTTAAATTAACCCTTCCTTATGGTTTTTAAAAAATAATAATAATAGTGTCCAAAAGTCCCAAAGATAAAGTTCAAAAAGTCTAAAAATAAAAAATTACAAAAAATAATACCCTATTTACAATTTCTAAAAATAAAATAAAATAAATATATACAAAAACTTCTTCTTCACTCATTCCTCTTTTCTTTCCTTCTTTGGCTTCGCTTTTCTTTTAAGCACTTTTCTCTCTTTTTCTTTAACTCAGCTCCAAACCTGAAAACAAATAAGAGATACCAAAACGCGTAAAAAAGAACAAAAATAATAAAAATAAAACCAAAAAACAAATCTATACACAAGTCCGCGTCGGAGGCTCCAAAAATTGATGAGATTTTAGATAGTGGTAAGAAAGGTTGTCGTTCACTCGGACTTTGTTGGAATTGATTTTAGGCTTAAATATAAAATGTACTAAAGAAAATAAGAAAATATATATACAAGTATTGTCACAGGATGAAGAGATGACCGGGACTCGGGATTCCACCAAACTTCAATTTCATGCAGTTCAAATACCAATTCTAAACAATAATAGCTCATAATATAAAGTTTCATTGACTCTAATTTCATTGCCTAGAGTAGATTTCGAAAATAATGGTTGTAAATCTAAAGTATGGGATATCAAAACATTTAAGCAAGCATAACCCATCAATTGAAATGACAACTATTCAATGATAATCATAATTCAATTAAATAACTGTGAATTAGTCATAAAAAGAATTAATATAATTACCGTATTCGTGAAATTTGGCTTCCTCCGTTGTCCCGTGATGGGTTTAGTTCATCATGTTGGGAACACGCTCAAAAATTAATTTCATTGCTCAAAAGTGCTTACAAAGATGAATATTAATAAAAACAAACATTTGCAACACCAAAAAGGCGTCACAAAGAAACTATTCTCCAGCACTGTCGCAGAACAACTGTTGCAAAGGGAAGAAAAGGTGACAGTCAATCAACGACTGTCGTTGACTGTCACTGTTCTTCTCATTCTTCTCCTTCTCCTATTGCTGCTGAAACTCACTCTGCAGCTTTGTTCTTAGTTCTGTCTCGTACCCAAACTCTCCCCTCTCTCACTTATACCCAATACACTCTTTTATACCCTACATAACCGTAATAACTCGTAATCAATGCTTGAAATCTTCGCCATCAAGGGATTATTCTCGGGAATATTTTCTCCTTTTATTCTTACCATGTTACAGGATTTGATTCTCTTTCACGCCTCTGTGGATGTCGACACCGTTAAACACATTCATTCTTCAGTCATGATGTCGTTAAACAAGCAGCAGCCACGAACAAATATTCCAAAAATACATCCTTCATTAAAACAGAATATCCTGTATTATTCCATTCCCCGTCTTACGTGAAATCATTCCTTTTTATGTGTTATTCTTCGACTGAAACTCTCCACATATGTGAACCACGCAACTTAGAATGAGTCTAACTCACGCCATCCTCAAATACAACACAGAAAGTCTGAGTATTTCTCACAGAGTTTAACTTGCCCCTGTTTTTGTCTCCAGTCCACGTAACACCCAGCCTTTCCTTTTTTCACGAAACTGAAGGAGCTACCATCTATATTTTGGACTAACAGGATTATATCAATCCATCTCCACGTACGAAATCCCTAGAAACTCGGCCAAAACCAAATCAGAAATTTCACAGAAGACTGCTCTTGTTCCCCGCCAAAATTCAACTTTAAACCGTGAAGAAAAGGTGTGCCCCTTAGCAGAGTCTGGGGTGCGCATAGCTGTGGGTGCTGAGGACAAATTTGGGGTACACATAGCCGTGGGTGCTCCTTAGCAAAATCTGGGGTCCGTTTAGCAAATGTCCTCCGGGGTGCCCCAAGCAACTTTTCGAGCCGAATTTTTCAAAAATGTTTATTTCCCCAAATTACCTACAAACACATAAAACACCATAATAAGTATGAAATCGAGTACCAACAATACAGCAGATTGAGGACAACTTAGACACAAAAATTGTCTATCAAATTTGAATCCAAAATACCCAATTAAATTAACCACAAGAGAAACCATGATTAATCTAATCGAAAATGCTCAACATAAGTGAACTTATGGAGACTCAAAAATACACAATTAGATTAATCACAATAGTAATCAATTTAATTGGTCATGCTCGACATAAGAGAACTTACGGATCAACAACTAATAACCAGACGAAGATGATTAATTTAGTTGAACATGCTCGACATAAAGTACCTCACGGAGCAACAACTAAGCTTAGAATAACTCAGTAGATTGTGCTCAACATAAGACACCTTATGGAACAACACAGTATGTACATAAAAATTGTGGATCGGAGGTCGACCTTATACCGTGGAATAAGCAAGGATTCATTCTATTTTCCATCACCATTTGCACAATGACATACAATAGACATAATCCTTGTAAACAAAAGATTTTAACCTATCTTCCATCAATAATTGACATAATAGACTTAACTTTTGTATTTTTCAAAGGTTCATTCCTTCTTTTATCAACACATGCATATCGACGTATAAAGGACTTAACTTTCAACAAGGTATGGGACAATCACAGTTCACGGACGCAAACACACATATCCCATAACAAATTGCAATATATAAACCCATAAAGATTAATACTGCAAAAATCATCTTCCAACCAATTTTAGAATTTGAACCAACAAATCTAAAACATGAAGATGAAAACGTTGGACATATCTATGTGTAATCACAATAATGGCTATTCCAAACTCTATTCATTCTTCTTAAACAAAACAAAAAAATAGAAGATTTACTAGTGTAGATGGGGAAAAACGATCTGTTGGTTTTTACGGAATTGAGGAGACGACCGTGCGGATGAGACTTCTTGAACCGAGCAAAATGTTTAACCTCACACAGATGCACTGCAAGAAGGAAGTGCTTTAAGTTCGAGAGATCAATCTGTAGGACTCCGGCCTAAATCAAGACAATGGTCGTTCCAGAGTCAATCAGTCACAAGAGAGGATGGGTCGATATGTAGGAGGGAAGCTGAGAAATATGTGCGATCAATGGTGATCGAAATTGTTGGTGTGTTGTGTATTCTGCGTGAAGAAATAAGATAAGTTCTGATTGATTGAATTTTCTTAATTGAGAGTAATTGCTCAGACGTTGAGATGTTAATCTCTTGTTGTATGTTTGACGAAAGATTGTCCTTTCTTCAATCATAATTCAGAGACTTATTTATATTGCTAGAATTGTAAAACACCTTGATCCCATGATGTGTGACAGTTGCTACAGTCAAAGAGTGAGGAAGTGGAAATCGTGTTAAAACCATTTGCTCATTGTGCGGAGACTTGGTTGATTTTCTACCCACTGCTTTGCTAACTCCTTCAACTGATTGCACGACTTGCTCACATTCTCATCGTGTGTATGAACACACGTGCCATAGACCGCCAGACCAAAACCCTAGTTATATCCCCCCATGTAACACGATTGATGTCTCGTGATTGTGGAGTCTGCAAGGTAGACGTGTATTTAGTTAGTCAGTTGCTTACTTCATGGGACGATGAGTCCTTGTATTGCTGAGTCGAACGTGATTTGCAAATGTTCTGAGACTCATGAATTGAATCTGTTGAGATGGAGGTATGATTCTCAAGTAAATGTTGATAGCTAAGGTGAGCAAATATTGCTCATTCGATGGATTGTTGAATATTGATAATTGAACCAATATTCCTTAGTCTGAGCAAATATTGCTCATTTGAGCAAATGTTGCTCGTTTGATGAATTATTGGTAGCATTACCAAATGAAATGTTATTTTATTTTAAAATACACTGAACCGAGAATAATTAATAAAAATGTTGATCATGGGATCGTCGTAAAATTATTAACGTTCGAATTTGGAATTATGAACCTTGGACTCGAAACCTTAATTCGATCAATTGATGGTTTAATGAAAATTAACCACGGAGAAGGAGGGACCGGCTACATGGTATGATGGGTCGACCATGTAGTGCCCAAATGCTCGAGTGAGAAAATACCAAAGTCTCTTGAAGACCAGTTGGTGAAAGGATGATTAAATGCTGGTCTAATCATTTATTAAAATAATGCTCGTCTGAGCCTTAGGTGATAAAACCTAATTAATTATGAAGAGATGAGGGACCGACCAAGAGGTCATGAAACCGGACCTGGTTGGTCACGGGACGGACTGACGATCATTCCATGAAATTCCAAGTTATTTGGAAGGATTCTGGACCTAATACGTGCGATTGTGCAAATTAGGTCAAATTGTGAAAATACGTGGGACCGGCTCCTTGCAAACCAAAGAGCCAACCTTGGTCGGTCAAGGTAACATGCTCACGTCGCCAGAGTGTCCGTGTCTCAGTCCTGAGAATTTTAATATTTTCTGATGTGCGTTTGAGCAACATTTTGAGAAAATATGAAGAAATCAAAGATTTTGCTGAAACTGAGGAAACTTCATAAGATGAAGGAAATAATAATAATAAAATGAAAGAATCATGAAGTGTAGGACCGGCTATGGCCAAGACATGGTCGGCTGGCCAAAGAGCCCAGTCCCATGGCACTTTTCCTAATTTTATATTATTTTCATGATTTTAGGGAAATATTATGAAATCAAGGAGTTTGTTGAAACCAAGGAGTTTTGTTGAAATCAAGGAGTTTCCTTGAAGTGAAGGAGTTTCCATGAGATGGAGGAAACAAATAATATTAATAATAATAAAATAAGGGCGTGTGGGACCGGCTTGGGCATGGTCGGTCGGTTAGGGCCCGATCCCACGAGTTTCCCTAATTTTATCCTTTTTCCTTAATGTGAAGGAAATATCATGAAATCAAGGAACTTCATGGGATCAAGGAAATAATAATAAAATAATAAGAAATGCAAGCTGTGGGACCGGCCACAACTAGGGCACGACCGGCCGGCTAGTTGATAGGTGTTTTAAACACCGTGATATTTATCTATTGTTTATGCTTTATTTACGAGTTTTCTTGTAAATTATGTATCTTATGATTACTTTTGAGCTAATCAGGTACTTTGGAGTCACTTGGAGCAAAAGAAGATGAAACCATTCATTTGGAGCGGAAAAGACAAAAGGGAGTTCACCGACGATATTTGGAGCAGGCTAGGATGAGCAAGAAGGAGGTTAAGCAGTCGGTTCTCTGAAACCGACAAGCCACAAACTAACTGGGCATCCCTTATCCTATTTCTGGGTGTCGCTAGCAGTGCTGTTTCCTACATGACCCTAAAATTGAGATATTTCTCAATCATTTACTTTACTTCTCAAAATCAGATGAAAGTATACCCGATGGCGTCTCCATTTAGTGTTCATAGAAATCAAAGATGAAGAAGGAAGGTGGCTGGTTAGAGAAGATTTAAAGAGTTTATCTTTGTGTGATTCGAATGCCAGGTCTTAAGAAGGAGGAGATGATGTTGTTGTGGTTCAATCGATTTTGTGAAAGGGGACCTGAAGCTGTCTCTAATGAAGTTGTTGCCGTTAAAAACTAGGGTTGTTGTTGAAATTGAAATCGAAGAACTGTGTTAACTTAGGTTCAATTCAATTTACTGGTGATTTGAAATGGAAGAGATCGATGGGGGTTTGCTAAGATGCTGCTGCTACTATTACTATTGGTAATGAAGAAAAGAGGGAGATCTGGGTGTTCTGATGGAGGATTTTAAAGAACATACAGAGCTGATTGAGAGTAAATGAACTGAGAAGAGATTTTAGATGATGGGTTCGATTCCAGTGAAGATATGAGGAGAAATTAGGGTTCCTATGGTGATTTAGATGAAACTGTGAGATTCAATGGAATCTGAGCTCAATCTCAGTAATAAGGAGGTGGGTTTGATGATTGAATGGGTTCTGATGATTTTGAATTGTTTGTTGTTGGTGGTGGCTGCTGCTGTGGAGTTGTTATTGATGGGTTAGATTTGAGAGAAGAAAGACATGGCAGAAATGGCTAGGTGCAGTGAGGACCTAGAGAAGACAGTAGTGTTGTGTTGTAATGGAGGAGCTAAACTGGTCATTGTTGATGGAAGCTGAGTATTGTAGCAGCTGAACCAGGTTGTGGAGAATGGCTCAAGTACTGAGCTTGCTAATGGAAATGAAGTACAGGTACTGGCGACAGTGAAGCTGCAGTTCAGTGAGGTGGTCATGGGTTCAACCAGTTGCAGCTGCAGATTTGTAAGAAGAGTGAGGGATTACAGGTTATAATGAATGCAGTTGTAGCTGAGATTGCAAGTGAATGAGCAAGTCAGAGAATCTGTAGATGGAGTAATTGGTTCAGGCAAGAGAAATGATTGCTGCAGATGATGATGTTGTTGCAGGTGTATGGGGAATGAGGAGATAGAACTGATGGTATTCGAAATTGCAGATAAGGTGTCGTGTGTAGTTGATATTACAGGCATGAATTGAATGGTTGTGTGCTCAGATTATTGCATTCTCAGGAATTTATTGTTGAAGATGCAGTGGAACTGAAGCAGGATTGTGGTGGTACTGAGCTGCAGAGAATGTTATTGAAGTAGATTATGGAGCTGTGAATGGACCTTGAGTTGCAGTGGCGAGTGGGACTCAAATGCAAGCTCTGGTGATGTTAGCAACAGGTGCAGCTGGAGATGGGTTCTGGTAGTACTGATGAGAAGCAATGATGGTGCTGAATACGAATATAGTTGCAGGTGGAGTTGTGTGTGTGTTGTAGTTGTGAGATGGGAGTAATGCATAGATGCACAACCATCGTGGCTGGATGAGAGCAGTGAACGCAATCATTGCGCAGCACAGCTTTGGCCTATGCAAAATGTCTTATGCCATGGCAACTCAACTAAGTCAGCCCAGTTAGCTCAGTTGAATAGCTGACTCGGTTCTGACTCATGATATAACTGAGTTAGTAAATTGACTAGGTTGGCCTGACCGATTTGACCCGTTTGACCGGTGACCGGGTGGAATTTTCCGGTCACCCAAGCTATTTTCCGACCAGTTTGTCGACCAACTTCCGGCGCTGGTACCAGTTTTCCGGCGATATATTTGTGGCAGAATTTTTACATGGGCTTTCTCACACATAGCTTGATGGACTTCTCTATTGGGATCTTTGAAGACTTGACCTAGTTTTGGAAAACAAAGGATTATAAAAGAAGACTTTTACAACTTGGAGATCACGTATTCTACTTGGAGCTAAAGAGGAGAGACGCTTTTACTACTAGGGTTTGCTTTGCTTTCATCTTCCTTATTTGATTATTGATTATGATGAACTCCATAGTTATGAGTAACTAAATCTTATATTATTGGTTAAGGATTTAGTCTTATACCTACAACTTGTGCTTGATTAATGAATTAGTTTTCTCTCTTGATTATCGTTCAAACTTCTACTATTTTTATAATCACATGATTGTCGTATTGTGATAGGATTAGATGTTTGTTTGGTTAAGTGGCCAATTAATTAGACTTGCATCCTTGTCCATAGCTAATTTAGGGTTTTTCATCGAGCGATAACCCCAAATACAAGTAGCATAATATGATCACGGTTTGTAGTGATACACTCTTGTGATCATATGTAGTGTTTGACCATTGTCCGAATTGTTATGTGCAATGTATGACAATTGCATATTATTAAAACTTAATGCTCCTACGAATTGAATTTAATTAGCACAAAGCGTTAGGTTATTCTTTAAGTAGAATTCACATACGCAGCTCTAATGTGCGTGTTGATGAACTTAGGAAATTAATAGATTATCTTGCTCTCTTGATACTCTAGGATTTTGATAATAAAAGAGATTAAATTGTAATTCTAATCATGAATGCAAGCACATGTTTAAGATTGAAGATGAATTCCTTGACCAATATCTCTCTCTATTGATTATTTTCAACTATTTTCATTACTTTACTGCTTTGTTTATTTTGATAAAACAAAAATCCCCCCATTGATTACTAAGAAACTAGAATTTTTATAACAACAATTTCCTCTCTGTAGAAACGAACTCTTCCTTACCTTGTACCTCATTTATATTTTGTTGAGTAAGAAAGTGAATTATTTTTGACGCATACGACTGCGATCACTAGTAGCTTTTACAAGATATGCTTGATGTTTTTGGACATTCCTTTTTCTGGAACAATTCCAAGAATAGGTTTCATAATCATGTGGATCACAACTTGATAAATCTGATTTAACAGACAGTTTTATTCGAATAGGAATAGAGTTGTAAGGGTGAGTTGAAACCCTTTGAGTCACCAGTTGAGTAGTACTGTTAGATTGGCCCAGTTTTTTCTTGGAATAAGATAACATCTTTTGATGAGATTTTTTCTTTGATCCTGAATTGGACAAACGATCAATAACAAAGCTAAATGGCCTGAAATCATTAGTTCGTGTGCATTTAAGCCGATCTTTGTCTTTTTCCGAAAAATAATCCTTGTCACTGTTAGAAACAGTTTTTCTTGACTGGATATTAGTCAATGGATTATTCTTGCAGGTGGTTAGATTATTTGAATCAAGATGTTGTTTATTAGTTAAGAGATTCTGGAAACTAGAGTCACATATCCTGTCTTAACCAATGAATCTTTTCTGATATTAAAAAAAATTATCAGAATTTTCAGATTCAGGTTCAAGAGGAAACAAAACTGTATACTCATCTTAAGATTGACTAGATGTGATTGTAATCCTGTCAGGAGGTTCATGAATTTCAAGAGTTTCTTGAAGCACATTTTTTCATGAGACATGTATTTTATGAAAGTATCTTTGATAATCCTTTTGGAAGATGAATAATAAATATTATCTTTTAGATTATATTTTTCAGCAAGCTTTATGAAAAATTTAATCTCATCACTGTCATGAATCGCGCATTACAGGTGTTTGTTTTCTTATTAACTTGTTGTGGTTAATATTCCCTAAGTTGTGTTCAACAAATGAACTGACAGTGTTGAGTTGTTTATCGGGATTTGAAAACAAATTGACTTTCTGTAGAGTATGTTGTAAATACAGTATATCATCATCTTGTTCTACGTTAACTGAATCTCTCATAGATTCAAATCTTATAGGTTAGATCGCACCAAACACAGATTGTTATATCTTTTCATGTTTGCCTGCTCTAATAACAATTGAAAAGACAAGGGTACCCAAATACACCACAATCTTTTAAATATCAACCTATAAGTCTGGTATCTTAAGTGATCGTCTATGGACATAGTCGAGACAATACAACTTAAGTCATATATACCTTGTGTGATTGTTTATGGACGACGTCGAAACACTAAAACAACAAGATATTTACTTGAGAATAGTTACAGTAATAACCGATTGACTATTAGGATTGTTAGAGCACTGCTCGGTCGAACTCGCAAGCGTTTCTATCTCAAGCTTGTTGTCAAGTTTATTTGCCAAAACTATAATTCTTGATTTCTAGTATACTTATATCTAAGTCTCGGATTAGGATAGAAAGTGTAGTTGAGCATTAGACTTCACGGTGTTCATCGATTGAAGACGAAGAACTACTTAGGGGAGCTTGTAGAACTTCATCAACAAAAGGTATGTGGAGACTTGAACTCATCTATCACTCAAAAGTCTATCTAATCTATCTCCTATTTGGGACAAAAGTCGTATAGCTATATAGACTTCACTTATACACATTTGACATTCCAAGCTGAGTTTAACTCGCTTACATATTTCTCGAAATATGTGTTGGTAAGCTTTCGCTTTAAGCAAGTTCATCTTATATTCTTGACGAAAGTCAAAAGATGATCATGTGAAAATCGCTTGGTAACATCTTACATGATTTGTGTGAGACAGTCATTTGATGTAGACTCGGAATATTTCGTATTGATCATTCGATCACTTGAAAATTGCTTTGAAGCTAATAGTTTGTGTGAGACAGCTATTCCCGTCTTCCGAGAATGTTTCAATAATTAAAATGAGAGTTTAGATCAATTGGATTTAAGCATAGTATGCGTGCTTGCATATATGTAATCCATGTTCGGGAACCATGGTATGCATACCCGTATGCGTACCTGATTTTGAGAAAGTCCGGGAACCTGGTATGCAAACCGGTACGCGTATTGGCGTAAGGTTCAGGTCCGGGAATTTCTGCTGAGTTTGGAAGGTGTGCGTACCAGTTCGCATACTGGCGAAACCCAAACTTGGTCCGACTATTAGATGCGCATACCCGTACGCATACCTAAGTAGATGATGTTCTAAAACCGGTTTGTTCATGAACTAATACATTTATATAATAAGGAATGCAATCTTTTGCAAATCGTGTCTATAATGTTCATGACTTGATTCATGTGAATCAAATTCGATTTTGCTTCAATTGTGTCTTGTATACTTCTATGAGAATAAAAAAAATTGAACAACTCTAGAACTAGTTTCATTTGAGTCATTTGAACTAGTTATGGTTAAGATGAATGAGGTTGATATGAAAGTGTTCATATGGCTAACTTTGGATAAATATTGTTGAGCCAACAAGGTGTACACGTTCAGGTACGGTTACTCAAACCTAAATGAAGGTACATTTCATTTGTGTGTAACAAGCTAAGTTCGATCTAACGGCTGAAAGATATTAGCTTGAGTCTAATCAGGTTTTCATCAAACGGTGAATATTGAATGATTTATTACCAAGGTAGCATTGATTGCAAGCCCTGATTTGAAGACTATATAAAGGAGAACTCCAGCAACTGGGAAACCTAATCCCCACACATCTTGTGTGATAATAGTTGCGACTAGAGTCGATTCTCCGTTAACCTTAGGTTTTTAACGAAACCCTGTAGGTTAACGACTTGAAGATTTCATTGGGATTGTGAAGCCAGACCCAACTATTTGCTTTGTAGTTGCGTGATATGATCTTGCATTTTCTATCGTATTTAGTACTATCTTCTTTAAGATTGGCTCGAGATTTATTCTCTTATAGGCAAGATAAAAAGTAATGACAAACATCTTCGTCTCATCGTTTGTGATTCCACAATATCTTGTTTCGCTACCATACGATTAAGATTATTGTGAGGTGATTGATATTTCTAGGATGTTCTTCGGGAATATAAGTCTGGTATATCAATTGGTTCCTGTTCACCTTGATTTATCAAAAAATGGGACAAAAATCTTAGGTTTATCTGTGGGAGACAGATTTATCTATACAATAGACTTTTCTATGTGAGACAGATTTGTTTATCAAGTCTTCAACTTTGGGTCGTAGCAACTCTTAGTTGTGGGTGAGATCAACTATGGGAATCAAGTGCGTAGAGTCCTGCTGGGATTCAGAGAAGTAAGGAGCGCAACTTTACCTTGATCAGTGCGAGATTGGTTAAGGCTCAACTACATTCCAGTCTGAAGTTAACTTAGAGTAGGCTAGTGTCTGTAGCGGATTAGTACAGTGTGGTGTTCAAATCTAGACTAGGTCCCAGGGTTTTTCTGCATTTGCGGTTTCCTCGTTAACAAAATTTCTGGTGTCTGTGTTAATTTTTTTCCGCATTATATTTTGTTATATGATAGAAATATCACAGGTTGTGTGTATTTTCAATCAACTGGGAATCCAACCTTTGGTTGTTGATTAAATTGATTGACACTTGGATATTGGTTTTTGATACCATCCAAGTTATTTCTTATATTCAATCAGGCTCGCAAATTCTTATTTGTTTGATTGCGGATTGAATTGAGAGACGGGGATACGAACTCTTGGATATATTTTCATTGATTGAGTCTGATTGTCTAGTTGATTCTCTTGGAATTATATTGGAGTTTTTCCATACAGATTGCTAAGCAAAATATTGGGTGTGGTTGTTGTACCTCCGTTTTTTCAAGGATCAATGTCAAATAATTTGGACTAACGTACGTGTATAATTTACTGAATTACAATAACTATTATAATGCGAAAGACAAAGTAAATGACACTGCAGGATTTTGTTAACGAGGAAACCACAAATGCAGAAAAACCCGGGACCTAGTCTAGTTTTGAATACTCTCATATTAAGCCGACATACAAAATATAATACCAACTTCGTATAGTTGAGACCAAGTAGACTACCCCTAGCTACTTAGTTTCCTCAGTATCTCTGTGACTTCGATTTCTAGAGTCATGCACGTGAATAGCAAGTCCTTTGGATCGTATTCCAAACAACAAAGGAAGAATCTGGTTGGTAATCACTCTAATCAATCTTTGCTATAAAGATATTTTTTGAGTTGTTTACAATGGCTCTTCTGTTTAAACTAATGAACTCCTTTGTCTGGTTAGATTAACCTAAACTTTGATTATCGAAATAACCAATATTTAGATTTGCAATCAATCAATATAGATCTCAACGAGAAACTATAAAGCGATGCCGATCTTAGACAACTAGGCAATCAAGTCTATCAAAGATAAACATGATTATAGTTGGTTCCCAGCGGATCAAGGTTTGTGCACACAGTTCAAAAGATACGAAAACAATAAGAAATACTTCGTCGTCTTCAAATTTTCCCTTGTCTTCAATAACAACATGCACAACACAACTTGAATCCTCTTGTGATCAATCACACACAGAACGGAGTCTGTTAACAATGGATTATCATAATATGTCTTTAGATACGAATATGGTTCTAAATATCCCGTTAATACTTTGATCTAATTTATATCAGAAGAGAAGGTTCTCAAGAATAAACAAACTAGTCAATCAAAGTTTCAACAATCGTTAGTCAATCAAATCAATAACCGAAAACTAAAATAACAATGCAATTATCTAGTTTCCCACCAACGGTGCTCGTAAAGCTTCTTTATCCTACGAAAGTATTTAAATGGGCGGTCATAATAGATTTTACCAAACCATATTTCCGAAAAATCCCTTAGAAAACTTCTATTATTAGTCTATCACATTAACTAATAATATTTTCCAGAGGATACACTTTAATTGCTGGTAATTAGAACAAATGTTTTGAAAATCATAATTAAATGTTTTTCAATTTTTCGGTATGGGATCACCTTGAGTATCAAGGAATATATTTGAGCAATTAATGATAAGGGTTATGTACATGTTCAAATAATGTCGAAATCTAGAAGTTTCTTAGCAAACCCTAATTCCAAGCTTCACAAAAAACATAAAGAGATATGTGAATATTGGAAACTAGGTTTTGCTCCTTGGGATCGATTCTACCATGGCTCACAATGTAAGTTGTGACCGGTTATACCATGCTTTCCAAACTATGTTGTGACAGGTTACACCTTGCTTCCCGGAGGCAGGTTGTGATCGGTTACACCTTACTTCCCGAGTTAGCTTGTGCTCGGTTACACCTTGGTTCCCCAAGTAACTTGTGAACGATTATAACTAACTTCCAAAATTAGCTTGTTACCGGTTATGCCTAGCTTCCAAAAGGTAGCTTGTGACCAATTACAACTAACTTCCCAATGTATCTTGTGACCGGTTACACCTTGCTTCACAAAGTAGCTTTTGACCGATTACAAGATGCTACACAGTATATGCCATGACTAGTTATTCCTCAAATCTCAACAAGTTAAGATAGGTTCTACCTTGTCTTCTTGTATTGGTCATTCAAAAGATTCAATAAAGAACCTGACCAATCATGATTTCCTTTCGATTATGAAACAAGTTCATATATGTACTTCCTTTAAACAAATGTTATAAAACATTGTTTCTCTAGGGTGAAATCATACCTATATCTTACACATAACCAAGTAAGTAAATACAAAGATTATGTTGATGTCGTATTTACGAAGTTCCAAAATATAAGTTTTTGTAATTCGTAGTTCAATAAATTCTTTGACACTTTGATCATAAAGATATGACCAAATCTAACCACTAGAGTATTATGTATACAACTTCACAGTTATGTTTTCAATGTAATCCGACTTGAAAGATATGTTAGGAATAGAAACAAGATCAAGTCAATATTACTAACCTCAAGTATAAGGATGATGTCCTCGTTGCGCTCGTTAATTCTTCACATTCTTCAGGTCTTCGGAGTAATACTTGTACGTCTCAACATTCTTAGACTTTCTAGTCTAACCTAAACAAATTTGACTCTAGTATTTAATCAAGCGTTTCTAGATGAGTTTTGATACTAAAATATGATAACCAAACTTGACATACCAACGCTTGGTGGGTTCAACCAAGATATGCTCTAACAATCTCCCCCATTGTCAATTTTAGTGACAAAACTCTATAACATATGGAGATAAACGAATTACAAAATAACTCATTCTTCATACGCTTGATTCCAAGTTTCAACAATATAATAACCTGCATATACTCAAAAATAAATGTCGATGTTGACATTTGAATAACTAAAGCTTTCACTCCCACTAAAGGCAAGCTAGGTAAATATTAAATCCGAACATCTTTGTTATACACCTTTTGTAGTATGAAATACTACACAACATGATGATATGTTTCTCCCCCTTAGTCTATGCTTTAATCTTTCGTTAGATGTAACATTTAAGCACATATATCCTTTCCTAGTGATTAAAAATCACTTTTTTACCCCATATATTTCTCCCCCTTTTTTGTCACAAAAATGACTAAGGTTCGAGCAAACAAAAGGACAAACCGAAAGGATCTTACAAATCCATAAGAATTGTACAACCTATAAGAGTTAAGCATGAAGGTTTCACATACCATTTTAGATAACCAATACTAAAACCGAAACTACAAAAGTTATTTAGCTTTAGTATGTTATCAAGGAAACAATTTCCCAAAACAATTTTCCCTTTAGTCCTACAAACCGACTAATTCTTTTATCGAACCGATTGTGTTTGTATAATTGCTTATTTCGATAAGACACAAATAGAGATTGGGATTAATTCTATTTCTCTTATCTGGCTCTAATTATTCCATAAAATAACTTGGACCTTTTCATTTAGACAAGACAAAGGCTAGGTTAGTTAACTAGTTTATCTTTTCAAGGAATTCGATTAGATTTGAGTAACTGAATCCTCCAATTGATAAGTCTAACTAAGATCAGAATTAACTTAGTTTCTCTTATCCGGAATCAAATGGACTAAACACATGACCCCGTAATTTCGTTAAGCCAAAAACAATAGAAACAAACCAAATAAATTAACTTGTTATATTTTTCCTTAACTAAAAAAAATTGAAATAAATATAACCAATGAAAGCACCGCAATTTCACCGAATTTCGTTAACCAAAATCACTTGATACCAAACAATAAAAAAGATACCAAATCATAAGTCAATAAATTGACACCGTTTTTCTTAACCGGAAACAATTGAATCACGATAATTAATCCATACAACATAAAGGAAGATTCAATTGTACCGAAATTTTGTTAAGATAAAGCAAAATATATGCAATAAACTCAAGCTTTTCTTAAACAAGAAAAACGATTAAATAAAAATCGTTACCTCAAATTTCGCGGCCACTTCTCCCCAGAAAGATAAATCGTTTAAGCGCATGCTCAAATAAGAACTCTCCCCCAGTTTGTTTTCATCCTCTCGCAAGGACAAAAGAACAACAACAAGAGCAACCTTTACCAGAGAAAGGTTGAATCGGTTTTAACTAATACGTGCCAATAGCGAATATTTAAACCCGAACCACATATGTTTTCTAAATACAGCTCATGTAAACATAAATTTATTATCAACATACTTGACTTTTCACATTGAGTTTCAATCGGAACACCTTATGATCCTTTGATAAAGCCTGCCAACAAGGGCTAGAACTTAATACCTCTAAATCAAAAAGCCACACAAATCATAAGGGAACCACAATATGAGATCGAATATTTAGGTTAATAAAACCCGAAACTAACATCTCACAATCGAAAGCAAATAACATAAATATATTCACACATGCTATACAATCGGAAACTGTCAAATAATGAAACACACAGAGTTATACAAAAATATTTTATTTATTCATAAAAAATTGATAGTTTTATTCAAATATACCTTATACAAAATATTGAAATAAATCAACAAATTGAATAGTCTATTTATCGAATCAAGTATCTCATCATATGACTTAATCCTTAGAGGTTCTCCGATTGTTCAATGAGATTTCTTCAGTGTCAAGATTTTGAGTTTCCTATTTTCTTTCAGCTGCCTGAATCGCCTCTTTAAAAGATTCAAATCCACAATCTTCTTCAGAAGTTTTGACTCAAACCATTCCTTATTCTTTACAAATGTTTCTAATTGTTCATGCGCAATTTCTTTTTTTTTTTGGTAAGTCCAAAATTGTATTGATGAATAACAAATATTTACAAAAAGTTTACAAGAAAAGAGGTCAAAAGACCCCAAAAACTTACAAACTATTTAAATCTGAAATAAGAGACATTTGGATATTCTAAATTTCTTAGAAAATAAGGTCTCTCATCATAATTCAGCCCTTCACCATTCCTTAGTAAAAAAACCTCTTTTTGCCATGGAATCTGCCGAAAAATTCGCCTCACGATAAGTATGAACAAACTGAATCGAATCATAGCTGTCTTGAATCCTACGCCATCTTTATCTAGCAAACCAAGGCACGGAGTTCTCAAAAGCCGTAACCGCACCAATTTTGAATCAGAGTGAACCAAAACTTTTCGAACATCCCACTTCCTTGCCCATTCTAAACCAACTATCACGCCATATAATTCTGCCAAAAAATTATTTGTTTTCCCCAGGCCAATGCTCATGGCTCCAACAAAATTACAATCATGATCACGCACAACAACTCCCGCTCCAGAAATACCAGGGTTCCCCTCGGCAGCACCATCGCAAAAAAAAAAGTAATTCATCCCTGTTAGGCGGAACCCAAGTGCATTCAATTGGCTACACTAGTTTCACTTGTCTATGACGAACACGGAAGCAGTTCAGAATCTCTAAATATGCTGAAGTATTGTGCATAAAACTCTTCAAGCGCACAGCATAATCATGGATCAAATGAAAAACTCATTGCTTAAACAATTGAATACTGACGGTTGTGTTTTGGAAACATGCCATATTCTTTGTATTCCATAGCTCCGAGCGAATAACAAGGTTGGTTAACAGCCATAAATCTTTGATAATTCTGCTCCTTCCTTTGGCTGATTTATAAGAGGTAACCAAATCATAATGAGGTTGTAGATTAAACAAACCTGAGCACCACTGCCAAATTTGAGTTGCAAACGTACAACTCCACAAAATATGCTCCAATGACTCTTCAACCACCTTGCAAAGATAACATCTGTTGGCTATTTCATCTTTGAATCTGCTCTTCAACTTGTCTTGAGTCGCACAGGCCTCTCTTAAAATTTTCCAATTCTGCGCAGCTAATTTAGGGTGTATTGCACTTCTCCACAAAAGGCCATACACATCTGAAGTTGCATACTTTTTTCTAACAAGTTCTTTAGCTGAAGAAACCGTGAAGTTACCCTTCAACTCTGGCATCCACACCTTGCAGTCAGCTCCTCCTTGTAACACCGGAAAGTTGTTTAAGTCCACTCCATCCCTGACCAAATTCTGAATATGTTCTCCCTGCAACTGCCAAGAATTGCTAGCAATAATCTCACTAACCATGACCGTACCATCCAGATCAGAGTCCCCTAGCACATCTGCAAGACATTCAGTACCATACCACACATCAAAATAAAGAGATGTATTCCTTTCGTCCACTAGAAGTACTTTGGTATTCTTGTCCACAGTGTTATGAATTAATCTAATACCCGGAAGGATCGAAGAATTCACACCATATTGCTTAATACGGCCTAGTCGAGAAGTATATTTTGCCCATAAGAAACGAGCCCATTTCTTGCTAGAAGAACGAATGCTCCACCATAACTTCATAAGTAGCGCTTTGTTAGTGACAGCCATACTGGTAATACCCAAACCTCCTTCATTCAAAGGGCATCAAACTTTAGGAAAACCGACAACAAATTTTCTTGCACTTCAACATCTCCGGACCAAAGAAAATTGCGAATCACCCTCTCAGCTTGTTGGATGAACTTCTTAGGCCACTTATACACTGTTGTGAATGGCATAGTTAGCAACCACTGAATTAATAAGTACAATTCTGTCATGAAAAGAAAGCAATTTTCCTTTCCAAAAAGCAAGCCGGTTCTTAATTTTATCAATCACATTGCTAATGTGACGATACTTAACAGCCCCGGGCATGATTTGAACACCTAGATACTTGTCTGGAAAAGTAGAGACCTCCATACCAAGCAAATTGGTGATTATTCTACAACGACTCAAAAAACCACCACCATAGTAAACCTTACTCTTTTGACGACAAACAGTTTGGCCCGACGCTATTTGATATTTACCAGTCAAATCAAGAAAATTATTGAAACTCCTCATATTTTCCTTACAAAAAATCATTATGTCATCAACGAAGAAAAGGTGAGTGGTAGAAATACCTTTTTTTGAGAGCATTGGCATCATCTTCTTATCAAGAAATAACTTGGTAAGGTTTCTACTAAGAACATCTTCAATCAAAACAAAAATAAGAGGGGGTAAAGGATCACCTTGCCTTAAACCTCTATTAATCTTGAAGAAACCCTCTGGATTTCCATTAAGAAGTATAGAAATACGAGCCGAGCTAAGAATCGTAAAGATCCAAGAACACCAACTCTTAGAAAAACCATACTTCCGAAAAACTTCCAAGACAAAAGACCAACTAACCGTGTCAAAGGCTTGAGTGATGTAAAGTTTAAGACCCACATTTCCATCTTTACGCTTAGTTTTAAGCTCATTTAATTCATGCGCAGTTTCAAAATCTCGCATTGGCATAAATATGAGCTCAAGAGATAATTGATTTCTCTTATGTTCCCTTGAAAAATAACACTTAATCTCAGAAGGGAGATAGGTTTCAAGCTTCTATAATTGAAAATCGATATCAATATTATTTTCACCCATCTTGAACCGCAATATTTTTGTGGAGAAATAATCGATTTTTTTTTCAAGATGTTTTATATATCAAATAAAACTTGATTTCCAAGTTTCGAAACAACCAAAAAGGTATATTTGATATTAAAAACAGGTGAGAACATACTCAAATTCGTAAATAAAATCAAGGAAGATTTTTCCTAAATATTGACATCAAGTGGGTCCGAGGATATCTTGTACAAATTTATCATTAACCGAAAATATTACTCCAAAATGTGAACATAATGCAATTTTTTAGAAAATACTTGTACAGTTCATGATGCAGATTGATCAAGTACGGATTTCACAAATCTCTTATATTCCCTTGTGCTCTTTGAGAACTTCCTCATTTATTCAAGTCGAGCACAATTATGAGGAAGTTCCAATCAACAAACTTAGTTGTTGAATTGAGCTCTCATCAGCTCAATATTGCACATGGAACAATATCTATCATAGTAATCAATAGCTTTTACAAGATATGCTTGATGTTTTCGGACACTCCTTTTTCTGGAGCAATTCCAAGAATAGTTTTCACAATTTTGTGGATCACAACTTGATAAATTTGATTTAATTGATAGTTCTATTAGAACATGAATAGAGTCGTAAGTGTGATTTGAAACCATTTGAGTCATGAGTTGAGTAGTACTGTTAGATTGACCCAATTGTTTCTTGGAATAAGATAACATCTTTTGATGAGATTGTTTCTTTGATCCTAAATTGGAAAAACTATCAAGAACAAAGTTAAATGGTTTGAAATCATTAGTTTGTGTGCATTCAAGCTGATCTTTGTCTGTTTCAGAAAAATAATCCTTGTCACTGTTAGAAACAGTATTTCTTGACTGGATATTAGTCAATGGATTATGTTTTGAAACACATCTCTTTTGATTCTTGTAGGTGGTTAAACTGTTTGAATCAAGATATTGTTTACTTGTTAAGAGATTCTGAGAACTAGAATCACATATCCTTGTCTTAACTAATAAATCTTTTCTGACATTAAAACAATTGTCAGAATTTTCAGATTCCCTTTCAAGAGGAAATAAGACTGTATTCTCATCTTGAGATTGACTAATGTGATTATCATCCTGTTAGGAGGTTCATGAATTTCAAGAGTTTCTTGAAGCACATTTTTTCATGAGACCTGTATTTTATCAAAGAATATTTGATAATCCTTTTGGCACATGAATAATAAATATTATCTTTTAGATTATATTTTTCCATCAAGCTTTATGAAAAATTTAATATCATCACTGTCATCTAAATTTGAATCGTGCATTATAGGTGTTTGTTTTCTTATTAACTTGTTGTGGTTAATATTGCCTGAGTTGTGTTCAACAAATGAACTGATAGTATTGAGTGATTTATCAGCATTTGAAAACAAACTGACTTACTATATAGTATGATGTAAATACAGTATATCATCTTGTTCTACGTTAACTGAATCTCCCATAGATTCAAATATTATAGGTTGGATCGCACCAAACACATATTGTTATATTTTTTCATGTTTGCCTGCTCTGATACCAATTGAAAAGAAGAGGGTACCCAAATACACCAAATCTTTTAAATATCAACCTATAAGTCTGGTATCTTAAGTGACCGTTTATGGACAGAGTTGATACAATACAACTTAAGTCATATACCTTGTGTGCTTGTTTATGGACGAGGTCGAAACAATACAACAACAAGATATTTACTTGACAATAGTTACGGTAATAACCGATTGACTGTTATGATCAATGTCAAGTAATTCAGATTAACGTACGTGTGTAATTTACTTAATTATAGTAACAATTATAATGCGAAAAACAAAGTAAATGATACAACAGGATTTTTATAACGAGGACACCGCAAATGCAGAAAAATCCCGGGACCTAGTCCTATTTTGAATACTCTCAGAATTAAGCCGTTATACAAAATATAATACCAACTCTGTATAGTTGAGACCATGTAGACTACCCTAGCTACTTAGTTTCCTCAGTATCCCTGCGCCTTCGACTTCTAGAGTCACGCACGTGAATAGAAAGTCCTTTGGATCGTATTCCAAATAACAAATGAAGAATATGTTTGGTAACTACTCTAATCAATCTTTGCTATAAAGATATTGTTTGAGTTGTTGACAAAGGCTCTTCCGTTTAACCTAACAAACTCTTTTATCTGGTTAGATCAACCTAAACTTTGATTACCGAAATAACCAATATTTAGATTCGCAATCAACCAATATAGATTTCAAAGATAAACTATAAAGTGATGCAGATCTTATACAACTAGACAATCAAGTGTATCAAACATAAACACGATTCTAGTTGGATCCCAACCGATCAAGGTTTGTGCACGCAGTTCGAAAGATACGGAAACTAATAAGGAAAACTTTGTTGTCTTCGAATCTTCGTTTGTCTTCAACCTGCACAATACAACTTGAATCCTCTTGTGATCAATCACACACAGAATGAAGTTTGTTAACAATGAATTATCACAAGATGTCTTTAGATCTGAAGATGGTTCTAAATATCCCATCAATACTTTGATCTAGTTTGAGTGAGCGTTATATCAGAAGAGAAGGTTCTCAATAATAAACAAACCAGGTGCAATCAAAGTTTCAGCATCCGCTAGTCAATCAAATCAATAACCGAAAACTAAAATAACAATGCAATTATCTGGTTTCCCACCAACGGTATTCGTAGAGCTTCTTGATCCCAAAAAAGTATTTAAACGAGCGGTCGTAAGAAATTTTGCCTTTAGGGTACTTCCCTCTCCGGATAGACGGCTCCACCAGAGACAACAAGAATGAAGTTTTCCTAGCTCTTAGGATAGTTTGAAAGAAATGAAAACTCAAGTATTTATAGACCAAGGTTGTTCGGACAACAAGGAAATTCCAAAACTAAAAACATTCTTAAGATATTAACATTAAAGTACCTAATTTCGTTTTTCCTATTTCCAATTAATTGCCAAACCATATTTCCGAAAACTTCCTTAGAAAACTTCTATTATTATTCTAGTACATTAACTAATAATATTTTCCAGAGGATACACATTAATTGCGGGTAATTAAAACATATATTATGAAAATCATAATTAAATGCTTTTCAATTTTTCGGTATGGGATCATCTTGAGTATCAAGGAATATCTTTAAACAATTAATGATAAGATTTATGTACATGTTCAAATAATATTGACATCTAGAAGTTTCTCAGCAAACCCTAATTCCAAGCTTCACATAAAACATAAAGAGATATGTGAATAGTTGAAACTCGGTTTTGCTTCTTGGGATCTGTTCTACCATGACTCACAATGTAAGTTGTGATCGGTTATACCATGCTTCCAAAACTAGGTTGTGAATGGTTACACCTTGCTTCCCAGAGGTATCTTTTGATCGGTTACACCTTACTTCCCGAGTTAGCTTGTGATCGTTTACACCTTGGTTTCCAAAGTAACTTGTGACTGATTGTAACTAACTTCCAAAATTAGCTTGTGACCGGTTACACCTTGCTTCCAAAAGGTAGCTTGTGACCGATTACAACTGAATTCCCAATATAACTTGTGACTGGTTACATCATTCTTCACAAAGTATCTTGTGACCGATTACAACATGCTACACAGTATAGGCTATGACCGGTTATACCTCAAATATCAACAAGTTAAGATAGGTTCTACCTGGTCATCTTGTATTGGTCATTCAAAATATATTCAATAAAGAACCTGACCAATCATGATTTTCTTTCGATTATGAAACAAGTTCATATATGTACTTCCTTTAAACAAACGTTATAAAACATTGTTTCCTAGGTTGAAATCGTACCTGTATCTTACACATAGTCAAGTAACTAAATACAAAGATTATGTTGATGTCATATTTACGAAGTTCCAAAAGATAAGTGTTTATAATTCGTAATTCAATAAATTCCTTGACACTTTGATCATAAAGATATGACCAAGTCTAACCACTGGAGTGTTGTACATACAGCTTCGCATGTTATTTTTCAATATAATCCGATTTGGAAGATACGTTAGGAATGGAAACAAGATTAAGTCAATATTACTAACCTCAAGTGGAAGGATGATGTCCTCGTTGCAGTCGTTAATTCTTCACATTCTTCAGGTCTTCTGAGTAATACTTGTACGTCTCAACATTCCTAGACTTTCTAGTCTAACCTAAGCGAAGCTTACTCTAGATGATCTTTGATACTAAAAGATGACAACCAAGCATATTTGAACCACCTAGTGAACATATTCGATGTTTTGAAAAAGGGATAAAGAATTCCAGTTAGAGTTGGATGGAAATCCAAAACATTATAAGTGGCTAGAATTAGCTGAAAGATTCCTGCAAATCTGTTATATGATGAAAGATTACATCAGAGTATTAAGATGGGTTAATCAATATCATCCCAGTGAAACTAATGAAGAAAAAATGAGTATCCCTAAAGCTTTATGTTGCAATATAAAGTAACTCTTTTTTTTTTTTTGAGAACTAACTTCTCAATCCTTTTTATTTTAGGATGCTAGAATTCAAAAAACTTTGGGAAATACGGCATAGAGGAAGTTACGATCTCGAAATGTGTTACACATGGCTTAAGAGAAGAATTCTGGGATTTATAAGAGACCTTTGTGTCGAGATTCGTTAGAGATTATCCGAGCGAGATCCATTGAATACTTATGCAAATAGAGATTAGGAGTACGTAATCTAAGTTTTTATTTAAGAGTTGTATTAATAAATCATTTGATCATTATGTACTCAAACTACCTTACATTTGAATGAGTAATGAGAGTCAAAACATTTCAAAGTTCGTCTTTTAAATCAAAATTTGTATCTTCCCAACCAAGTAGATTTTTCAAAATTTCAAAGATTGGCCGTTAAAAATAGTACTTCAAGAAGGGTTCGGCTCGAAAATCGAATGAAGTATCAGCCGAACCATATAGATATAAACAAAATTTCAAAAAATGGCTATTACAAATAGTACAATCAAGTAAGGTTCGGTTCAAAAATATATCCGTTGTTATTGTTAAACATATATATATACCCACATATGGTTTATCATTATCAAAGCACATCTCCTGAAAAATAGTAACCTCTAGTCTTAAGTATACTCTAGAAGAAGATTTGTCTCTTTGCAAACACTATGTAACATACTATCCGGAGAAGGGTGCTGAGGGACGGGTAAAGGGTCTAGAGAGTATGAAAATATTAGCCGAACCCAAATACTTGGGAAGTTTTATTTTCATAACTGACACAGTTCGGCTTTTTTTTTATATTCATATATAAGCGCTTTCAGCCGAACATTTGTCTGTATGTTACGTAATTGTGTTTAATCGACGTTCGGCTTACATGTACTAACAATTTTGAGTCGAACCAGACGAGTCGAACCACTGGTTCGGCTCTGAATAGTTTTTACAGTATAGCCGAACCTATCACTCATTATTCGCTTTCTTGGAAGCTTTACACCAACAAACAAACAAATTAAAAACGACAAAATATTTTATCCATAGTCAATGTTTGAGGATACAAATGAAAAAATATTCAACTCATCAGATGCGCTTTAGGATAAAGCGGACAAATTACTCTAACAGATAATGAGGATGAAGATTATGAAGCGGTTATTGAAGATAAGGAAGAATAGGTTATTGAAGATGTGGCAAGATTAGGATTACCATAACACTCTTAATACATCGGGTGGATATGTGTTGTTTATGCATTTTGTTTTCGTAATATGACGAGGATGATATGAGATTAGGAATGCTATATAAAGTGTAGATTTGGATGCAAACTTCTCCGAAGTTCCATTTATGTTGCGTAATTTTCACACCAATCCATTGAGTAATTTTGTTCGAGCCTAGGCCAAAGGCTAAAGAACATAACAGAGATATTGGGCGACCAGGTCTAAGCTTGAAACTGATATAATGGCATCTTTGAACAAACGCAATAACAAGTCTTCTATCTTTGACACCCTCATGGAAAGGTTTTGTTAGCGCCGCATCGGCATTTGCATCCAATGAACAATTCAATTGAAGGTCTCCGGGATTAAAAAAAAAAAAAACCCTCGTGAAGGTCTCCGAGAATAAAAAACCACATATCGGCATTTGCATCCAATGCTTACTTGTGATGACAACATCCTTATGTAAACACCGTTCAAAACTAATGAACTCTCGTGGCACCCCATGGTCCCCACCCCACCCTACCCCACCCCACCCACCATCATTGACTTATAGAAATCCTTGTTTCGGCGTACTGTTTGTAACAATCTTTTCCTTATATAATTTACTTCGTCACCTTAGACAATCGGATGGTTTCCATCTTTAAAAGGTCCTAGTTGTTCCGCGGCGACATGGAAACCACAATGGTCATCCCCTTCGACGTCGTCCATGGATATGATATACTCATGAATGGCTTCGGGTAGGTCTTGCAAATAGTTGTTGTAAATCATATTGGTAGGTTTCAAATACTTTCCCAAACTATCTCTTTTAGGACCTTTCATTTTTCCCTCCGCATATACGGTTTTTTTCTCCTTTTGCTTGGGTACCAGATTACTCTTGGTTGTTTCTATTTGTTGAGATGGAAACATCTTACCCTTAAGATTGACGTCTCCTTGCGACGACGGAGGAAATAGAGGACCATTATTCTTAAATTCTTTGTTACTTGTTTCACCTTTATCATTGCTCAGTCGACCACATTTCTTTGAGAGTTTCACTGCGTCCATTTTTTTTTATCTTCTCCAATTCCTTATTCTCTTCTTCGTACTTTTCATTATGGTGCTCGACCCCAGATGGATCTCTTCCCTTGGAAAGTCCATTGGCTTTTTCTCTAAGCTCTTTTCGGGTTTCTTTGGAGGGTGGCCTACCTTTTTTTGGCCCCTTTTCTGTTTCGTGTAGACCTTGTTGGGTGTGAGGATAGAGGATTAGCATCATGTTGTGCCATAGGAATTTTTTTTTTGATCTCGGAACATCCCCAAAGTATTTGTGTCCCAAATCTCTACATCATCGTCCTCGTTGGGTATAGGGTCACAACTCAATTGTTTCCAAAAAATATCAACATCCTCAAAAGGTACAATACCATCCTTGTACCGAAAAAGATTGTGCCGGCACGGAAGTCTCATGCTTTCCCTCATTTTACAAACACACTCTTCTTGAGAGTTATCATCCAATTTCTCCATCAAATCCACTTCCACCATTATTTTTTCAAATCACAAATGAGAAACCCTATGGGTTAGTCCCCGCAGCAACTTATGATCCAAAAACCCATTATGCTTCATCATTAGACTTTTTTTCGAATAACGCTTTAATTATTATAACATCACTCATGAAATATTCTTCTATTACGTCAAACACCGTGAAGAATATGTCCATGCACCCAAATAGATTCTTTTTCAAACGATAGTGAGCCGACTCTACCATACTTGTAGCTTGGTTGTCGAAGTGCTTGTGGTGGTTTTCAAATGCACTAATAAATCTATATTTTTGGGTATCCAAGAATTTCTTGCGTAAATATATAACGATTTCCGTGTGTTTGACGCCCTAATTCATAATGAGTTTTTCAATATTCTATTCATACACTTCTTCGGTGATTGACCATTAAAAACATCCTAATCGTTGGAGAAACATGCCCGCAACCTTTCATTGGCATCATATTCTTTCATGAATTTCTTCTTCTCCACTTCTCATTCTCCATTCGGTAATTTTGCAATCTTCTCTAGCTCTTTCAACTTGAGCGGTTGAATTATCGGTTGGCATTTTTTCCTAACATTGTTCCATATGTGAAAGGTACAAAGAAAGACTTGTGCACGCGGAAATACCTTCCTAATAACAAACATCAATGCGGCCTCTTGGTCGGTTACCCTGATCTTTGGAAGAACATCCTCCCGAAAGATTAACTTTACTTGTTCCAATGCCCAAGCATAGCTTTTTCTCACCGAAATTTATTTTTTCCTTTATGAAAAATGGTTGGATAGGCACTTTAGAAATACTATTTCAAATCCTGTGTTTTTTTCCTATTCAATATGCCTCAAAGGTTTTCCATATAGACCCAAATTAGGATTCTTTACAATACAATCTACGAAGTTTACAAAAGTACAACCAACTCTAGCACCGGTTGCGTGTTGTTGCAAGTGTCGGGCCTACTTGAGATGATTATAGCGGTCCTATGAAGTTTACAAAAGTACAATCAACTCAAGCACTTATAGCGGGTTGTTGCAAGTGCCGCTTGGAACTCTGCAGTTTGGAATGTCTGTTAACTCTTGACCTGGGCAGCTCCAACTACCTCAAGAGAGAGACGTTGGAAATCTTAAGGTTTTGGAGCACTTAAACACCAACCATTCTTATGTACATGTTGTTCTTTATGCTGCTTTGATAGATAATATCTGGGAAGGTTGATTCTATTCAAAGGATTAAGCCTCTGTTCAAACAATATAACCCTTTCAGTTGAAAAACATAATATTCATGTATATTTGTTTATTTATATATTTATTTATTCATTTTCATTTTATTTTTGTCATCTGGGGTAGCTCTAGGGTTTCTAATTCCTACTATTTTTGTAGCATAGAAAATAGCACAAGAGAAGTGAAACATGCACATCCACGCAAAAAGACAACCCATAAAAATCAAGTCCTAACAAAGAGGTTCAACTGCTTTATACTACTTCACACTATACATGAAAAACAACTTAAACCTGCAACAATTAATCTATGCAACATATTCAATGACAAAGGCCTTGAAGATTTTGAGAAATGATGAAGAAAGTCAGTACATGACGACTCTTAGAAGAAACTGTTAATAAACCTAAGTGAGAACAAACGGACAAATATAAAATTATGTTTCTCCATACCTATGGTTGAATATATACTCAACTCTCGTGATACATGGAAAAAAGGCTGGCCAAAATTATGCATTACCACCCATGTTCCCCATGCACATGTACCTAACCTGCATCATGTGGGGCAATAATAAAGAAACCATTAAAATATATATTGAAAATAATAAACAACAAAGAGAAAAATTATGGTTAAATTAGACTGACAATAACAAACAACAAAAAACGATAACTGGTTCAAAACATATGATGGCCGCACTGGTAAATGAATTTTGTAAAAGGGTCTACTGCTTACCTCCAGGTATTCATCCATCCCATACTTGGAACCCTCTCGTCCAAGACCAGATTGTTTAACTCCTCTAATCGGTGCCATGTAAGGGTAAGAACATCAAGTTAAACCAACAAAATTGCAGATCATGGCTTTAACTTACGACCTTTGGAATGGGAATAAATTTCCCATAAATGACTCACCTCTGTTGATGTTATTCCTTCTTTGACCCCAACTATTCCAAACTCAAGTGCTTCAGATACACGCCAAGAACGTTGGACATTTATTGTGAAAACATGAGCAGCAAGTCCTAAATATACACACAGAAAAACACAGAACAGTGTTACTTTCTATTGAATAAGTCTTGCACATGAAATATTTTGATGGATACTAAATTATTAATGTGCACTTCCATGAATTATGTAAACACCATAGGCATTTGTTATTTCTAATTACAGCAACTAGCTTCACTAAATCACTGCAGAAAAGGGAACTCCTTGCAACGTTGAACTTTTAGGAAGTATGACAGAAAACAACGATTATATGGAAATTTACCTGCATTTGTGTTATTAGCAATGTAAATTGCCTCCTCTTCAGTTTTGAAACGCAAAAGTGGTGCAACAGGGCCAAATACTCCTTGGATGTTGGAGAGAATAATAAAGAATATTTAAGGTGATGTGCAAGTCGAGGCGAGACAACAAGGTATTATAAGGTACACATTAGATAGCATTTCTTTGATAGGATATATCGCATAACCAATTTGAAATGCGAGCAATTCAGAGTTGTGTACGCACCACAACCACTAGTCGATTTGTATGTGTTTAGTTCTTTCAACTTCTAAAATCCAAATATAACAAACTTTTAAATTACCTAATATCACGTATTATAGCGATTAAATGTTCTTCCTAATCAATACCCATAAAGCAAACTTTTCTGTGCTTGTCCTATTATCATATATAGTCACTCATCAAGCTGCTACTAGGACTGATGGTTTTTTCTTCCAATTTTGGGACAAATTTGGTCAAGTAGCATCCATTTTGATTACATTTGGTCAAGTAACACTAACCAATGATTGCTGATTTCTAAGGTGAACTAAACTAAACTTTGAAGCACCAGCTCTAATCAATAATTGGCGGTTTCAAATGTGAACCAAAATTCATTGTGATGCACAAATGCTCACCATCTGCCCAAATGAGATTATTTAGAAACATTATCAAGGTTTTAAGTTTATCCTGTTTTCTGAAAATAGGACTACAGCAAAGTGAAAGCGTTACTCCTATTATTTTGCAGCATAGGCTCAGTACACCACCACTGCATCACCAATATATAAAGAAATATGCAGATTTTAGGGTGGATAGGTTACCATGTGTTGTGTATTTCAAATCATAAGAATTGTGTCATAATGGCAGGAGTTAAGGTTGTTAATACAGTGTTTACCATAGATCAGATAGGATACCGATAAGAAACCAACATTCTTAATAGTTGCAGTGATGTTGTGACAACACTCTTGATGGTGGAAGAAAAAGTATATGTACACGGGGTGGTCATAAACATGATACATTTGGAACCAAGTTATTTTCATTAGAATCATACAAATAGCTTCTTATATATAACATACGAGAGAGTAACTTAGGATTCATGTTAATTGATGATTATCTCTTAACCTTTCAGATGCTACACCTAACCTTAAATGTCAGATGTATACTTTTTTATCAATTAAGCTGAAGATAATGATATCTCCTAGTGACATGCTTCTTCTTTTGCAATACCTACTAGCAGGTTAGCCGCAAATGAAACCTTATAAAAATTAATGTATATGCTTTTTTGTTTTATCAATTAGGTTGAAGATAATGATATTTCCTAGTGACATGCTGCTTCTTCTTCTTCTTCTTTTGCAATACCTACTAGCAGGCTAGCCGCAAATGAAACCTTATAAAAATTAATGTGTATGCTTTTTTATTTTATTTACCTTGCTATGAGCATCTCGTTGTTGACTTCACCGAGTATAGTGGGCTCATAAAATGTCATCCCAAGGCTATGTCTTTTACCACCCAGGAGTACTTTTGCTCCCTAAAATAATAAAAAAGTGGAAAATTTTAAGAAAGTCATATCTCAGCACAAGTTTACCATCCGAATAATTGTTAAAATAAATACAATAAGCATATGAAATGACTAAAAATAATAATCAACGCGAATAAGAAGAAGAGCGATAAACCATACCTTTGAGGTAGCATCTTGAAGGAAATATTCAACCTGAGTGATTCAGAAAACCGCAGTCAATCAATATGGTTCTCACGAAAAGATAGTCAATAAACAGTTCAGAGTTAAACAACAGCTAACCTTTTGCACGACATCATCATTGATTAGTGGAACCTGTATAAGGTAAACAATAATTATACATCACTCAAAATCCTAAATTGGCTAATTCAAAGGGAAAACTCATAATTCAGAGTTACACAAAAACTAACGTCTAACGATTATGTTTATAGGTAACAAACCTCTATTTATAACAAATCCAGGTGTTAACTGAATACATAAGGTCCATGGGTGGTATATGCAAGTAAAAGTTATGCTTGAACATGAGTTGTGTCCCATGACAAAGATACCACATCAGATCTTGACATCGGTACAAGGTGTGTGACGCATCTATGGCAAAACAAAAAACATGGACTCGGTCGTAAACTGTTAAGAAGATACTGGTATTTTGGTAATTTTTTCAGTGGTGATTTGTTTGAGATTTAGCGTTTTTAATGCTGTCATTCAGATTCCCCTCGTAGCAAAGGACACTAATAGTTGTTAATGTTGTTAAAAATCAGAAACAAACAGACAAGCTAGGAAAATCATGCTCCTTTGATTATTAACATAATAATTAAGGATAGAAGAACGCCATCGTAACACTAATATGTGACTCAGGAGACTTCCTAACATGCCAAAATATATTTGACCTAATCAACAATTACTGGGTTTGCTTTTTCCACATCCTAATCTGCAGTCATCTGAAACTGACCTTCTACACAATCCTGAACTTACCCAAATCTGATGAAGCCTCATTCTTTCTGCAGTGTGAATTTACTTCTCTCTACTATCATTTACCTTCTGGTTACTAAAGTTTTTGTGGATCTCTAATACACAACCACAATAATCCTTTTCTGAACAGAGGCTTGGACTCGAACTTGAATGGAGGTTAGGTGATTTTGCATAGAGAGTGTTTAGCATCAATTTAGCATAATGGATACAAAAATAATTTTTCAACAAATTGGAGGCCAAGTAAATCGATACCTGTGAAACGCTTTCTGTGAAACCACACCCAACTTCAAGTTTTTTCACAGGAGTGACGAAAACATTAGCGAATTTTTCATAAATACCTGTATTATATCCGAGAGGCATATATCAATAGCAAATAGAATATAACAGATACAAAATCCTAGAGAGAGAGAGAACGAATCAGCTACAGCATCTTGAACGAAGTAGCTACACAACACTAGGAGAAAAAGCACAAACATGGTAATCATACTGTTGAATGTTTACTCCATCATAGTTACCTTCTTGCACGATAATCCTATTTGCACAGACACAAGTTTGGCCATTGTTACGGAACTTCGCTGCAAGCAGTAAATGCGATGGTATATTTAAGCAGAATGTTATAACCATGTTAGGACTAACTGAAATTTGTGAGGATGTTACAAAGAAAAGATTTGAACTACCTTTCACAACTTGAGGGTTCTAATTATTCTTCATGATTAAAGAAGAAAAAGAAAGGAAAGAGATTATTCTTTGACAAGCATTGACTACGACTCCGGTTCTGATACTTCCTGATTTCTCAAAGGAATTTTCATTGGAATGTGATGCTTATGGGAATGGGTTGGGTGATGTTTCAATGCAATGTGGAAAACCAATTGTTTATTATAGCAAAGGATTGTCTGGAAAGAACCTTAATTTATCTATATATGATAAAGAGATGCTTGCAATAGTTTCTGCAGTTCAAAAATGGAGACCATACTTACTTGGTAGACATTTCAAGATTTTTTGCCGTTCAAAAATGGAGACCATACTTGGTAGACATTTGAAGATTTATGTTGATCATCAAAGTCCGAAGCATTCTCTGAATCAGAAAATGCTATATTCTATATCCATTCCCCTCCTTTAATGACACCAAGGGAATTGAGAAATTCAATATCTTAACTAACATAAGCCCTCGGATCTACTATGTTTAAAACCGGAACCATTGGATGATAGAAACCAATTCCGTGTGAATGTTTTCGTTACTTCCCGACTATACCCTTACCTTTTCGTTACTTCTTCTTCTTCTCCCTCAACTATCTCACACTCACAACAGACATTAAGAAAGTCACCCATTAACGAATTTGTGAGCAAATGATAGGATAACATCAACTTTTTCTTCCCCCTCACCTTCTCCATCAACATATTTCGTATTCGGCATCAATTCCATCTCTCTATCTCACACCAAAAAGTTTAACTTCTTCTTCTTCCTCACATCTTCCATGAAAAAACCCTAGAACTGAAATTAGAGATTGGTTCAAAAAATGAATCGGATGCTTTCAATCGATCTATTTTTAATTGAAGAATGGTGGTTCACAGAAATAGGGTTTGATTGAATTTTCATCTTCTTCATTAGGTATGTAATTCCAAACTCTTAATTATTTGATTTTTACTTGAAATAGGGTTAACCCTGAACCAAAACCAGGACAATAAAAAATAATATCATTACTGTCTTTTTTAATCCGGTTATTTGAAATTAGGGGGTTTTCTCAGTTAGGGCAAAAGAAATAGGTAAATTTGTGTTTGGCACTAAGTGCATGGTTTCCAATTTGGGTTCACATGTGTAGCTCAGTTTGTTATGCAATTTAGATATTAGGCGTTCGTGATTTGATTGATATGCAATCTGATTGCTATTTTAGGTTTACGTTTCCCATACCAACTATATCATTTCTGTTTCTTTGGTACTGCTGATTTGTAGGCTTAGGCACTAATTTTAGGTATGATGTACTGATCTAGGTTGTATCAATAGGTTTTTAAAGAATTGTAGTCACACTCTGTTGCTGTCAGTTTAAAAGCACTTACTATGAAGGTCATTATTTCATACACCGATCTCGGTTTGCTGTTGCAGGCTGTAGCATTACAGATGAGGTGTATTATGTAGTAGACTGGGCACATATCTTGGTTATTAATGTTTGCACCACAGACGGTTGAGTAATAAACAATATAGGGGGAAGATATATAAGTTGTTAAGTGTTGCCAGATAGAGGGGTACATCTCTTTATGACTAGTAGGCTTGACATAATTAAAGATTGACGTTAATTTACATCACTTTACGAATAGTATGCTTGACAAATTGATTGATTCATTCACGAATCAATCAAGATAACTCGGTACCAGTTGAAATTCATTTGAACATTATTAGCAGAAATATGAATGGTTCTCACATTCATTTTAAATCACATACACAATTCAGGTTTAATTGCTGCTGCAGATGGAAACTGCACGCCCTTGCTTTGTAGTTTGGAGACAAAACATGTCCAAAGAACAGCTGGCTGCTGAACGAGAAAGGAACTGGGTTTGACAAAAAACCCATCGGCTAAATACGATGGAGGAGCAGCTGCCACCAAAAATAAGTTGAACTTCCCTTGGCTGAATGTCGACGAACATTACCGCTGGGTTTATTGAATTGGGACCAGAACATAGAGGTACGTTCTTAGCATGAATTCGACGTCTTTCATTGTAGAATAATGATTCTTTATACAATGGTCAAAATACTTCCAATTGATAGAACTTTCTTGGAAATTTTTTAGCTCCCTTACGTACATGGTAAGAAGATACAATTGTGTTTGATGAGCAAATCAACTGATCCAGAATCCAGAAGACGGTCCCAATGAGAGTAACCAGGACTATATGCAGGAAGGTACGTATATTTTTAGCAAGTTATTGTACAATACTGTGAGGAAAGTTCATCTTGGGATCATTTCAGGCATTCTTCGATTGACAAGAATTTACTGTACTTTAGACTATATATATGTTGAAAGTGCGAAGTTTTATGTGCTAAACTTCAAAAAAAATGTGATATTCGCTCATTTTGTTTACATCTGTGATACAGTCTAACTCACACTAGCTATGAATTAATGGAGAAAATACTTAAAGTTTACTAGATTAGAACCGATGGCTAGAGCCTGCATCAGTAATATATGTTGTATGATATCATGCCAGAGTCTGACTAGGAACTGGAAGCTGAAGAGACACTACAGCTGCTGGTCGCTGAACATCGTATCCTAATGTGAAAATGCATTGATAGTCGGACTTTATCGTGGCTTGAAGAAAGAGAAGTCCAGAACTTATGATAGGCGCAAAGAGAAGTCCAGAACTTTTGATAGATGGAAGTCGCAAAGATAAATTTGAATTTATGCAGGATTTCTAGATTCGTGAGTTCGCAAGGCGTTACAGTTGAGCAAGTGAATCAAGAGTAGGTTCTGCAGGATGCAGCTTTTACTTGGCAGCTATTTGTATATGGTGAACAGATCTAGGAAGATTCGTGAGTTCCCAATGCAGGTATTAGGTTATTAGGCTTAGATGCTAAACATATAATGAATAGATTCATAAGAAATTAAGTGTTCACATGGTGTGGGGTGCTGAAGATGATGGATATAGAATATACACAACTCATTCAACCAGGAGCTATGTACATTACTTTACTGTGCTATTTGACTGTACGATTATAACACATTCTGTTAAGAGTGTTATGATTTTCGAACATGGAAAATGCATATATTTAACTATTGTCCACCGAAGTGCAACGCACGTGCACTCCACTTGTTGTGATTCACTCACAGCATAACTGCCCGGATTCGAATCCTAAAGAAAGGGGAAGAACTCTACAATTCCAAACATTTCAGTCACAAACCAGATATCAAGGAATTCTATGTACAATTCAATCAGGAGCAATTTTGATACTAAAAAAATGTGAACAATATCCACAAAGGAAAAAAATCTTTACATTAACACGGAAACTTGAACAATATTTTCGAAATGGAACATCATCCTTTAGCAGCCCGTAACTTGCAGAACAAAATAAATGAAAGCCAATAGAAGTCCCATTAGTTATATGCTGGATAGTCCGAAAAAAACTGGAAGCATGAGACTCTTACTAGATGCAAAAAGGAGAAACTGGAACATAGAGCATCCAATAGCACCAAAAAGAAACATATAGCAGAAGTGCTAAGAGAGAAAATAATGAAACTCTTACATATTAGGACACCAAGTAGAGAATTTCAAGAGAGACTGGAACGTACATAGGACTGACGAAGCACAATTACTAAACTAGCCTATATACTGTGAAATGCACTTCTTAATTCCTGGTATCTGCCACTAGCATTTTATCAATTAATATTTTGAATAAGAGTACGATTTTACCACAGGATATAGTCTTAATCAAGCGTAGAACAGAAGCTAACATGTGAAACCTTGATGTATGATGACTTTTCACGTAACCAGGTGGAACTTTCAATATTTGTCAATGTATAGTTAGTTATTCAACAGTTTGTGCAGTTTGTGCAGCAAAACTGACCATCAATTTTTTCCCAACAGCCGTTGATCCCGTGAACGTGATCTTCTTTACCTATGGTGCAGATTACTGACCATCTCAGTTTCTAATGTTTTAACATTTGCTGCAATATAATGTTTAAATATAGTGAATAATTCAGTTTGCTAAGTGTATCAAACCTGTGAACTTTTTAAGAGACTGTCTCCGATTTCCGAAGCATTCCCCATAACCACATTAACAGCACCCTGAAATAGCAAAACAAAGAATTCCAGAAAAAATCAGTTGAATCAGAAACTCATAATCAATCCAGTGGTAACGAACTAAGTTAGATTATAAACACAAGGAAAACCAACAAAATATTAATTCGACTTTATTAGAACATGGTCAAATGTTCCCTTGCGTCCTAGTAAACCGGTGCATAGTTAACGAAAATACTGGAAACACTTTTACATCGTCATAAAGCCTGACACAATTAACCAACAAAGATGAATTGAGAGTTCACAATATACTATACTAGCAGACGTGACTTCAAAAATGAGCAGTCAAAGGAGTAAACTATCATGATCATTTCTTGCTCATGTTAAGACAACGTTGGCCTTAGCGGAAAATTACCTGATATTACCAGGAAGTTCGTTAGTGCGACTAACGCCACTTTTGTTGATATATACAATAAAAACAGCAACATTGAGGAGAGCTTTACATTTTAAATGGAGATGCTAATGTCCCACTAGATTGATCAACAGTACTCTAATTTACTCCGACAATATAAACTTAACCCAGTAAGGAAATTTATTGAGGCTTCTCCTCATCATTCTCTCTTTCTTCTATCTTGTTTTCTTCAACGAATATCATCTTAGTCTTATATGTCCACGATATAAAAATCACATATCGAAGTTACTTCCACGAGACTGATAAGGTTTCTAGTATACTGCTGAAATGATCCACTAAGCAAACTTTCAAAAGTATACTAGTAAGAAGTACCGGAGGTATTCTAGCTTGAATTTGTTAGGCTTCTTGACCAATCACTAGAAGTATCTTAAAAAGTAGAACTAAGAACCCTAGACAAACCCTTTGAATTGGAGGTTAACCAACTATTGAGAAGAGAGTTTGAGATAGAAAGTAATGGAAGAGTTTTAAGAAAACTGAGTTCTATTAATTGTCTGCCGAAAACAAAAACCAGGAGCAAGTATTTATAGTTTAACTTGCTTGATAAACCCGTAATAAAAACTGAATTAAAGAAAGCTAACTTAAACTAGGAAACATCAACTAAATATGGTAATTCTAAATAAGGTAAACCATTATGAGGAGTTGGTGGTGTAGCAACATCCCTCCCTGGTTGAAAAAAATGCTTGTCCTCACGCATTGAGCTCTGGAAATCGCGAGATCAACTCATATGCGTCTTCCCATGTTGCTTCTTCAGTAGTGTTATCCTTCCATTTAATTAACCATTTGGTGCTTGAGCTCCTTTTTTGAACATTCTTCTTTCCAAAATAGCCTCAGGTTCCCATTTATCATAGTCAATAATATTGGGTAAAACTATCTCAGCAATAACAGAAGAGCCAAGTTTAAGTTTCAACTGTGAAACATGAAAAACTGGATGGATTCTACTTGCGGCAGGTAGTTGTAGCTTTTATGCAACTTCTCCTATCTTCCCAATGATACAAAATGGTCCATAGAATTTAGGAGAAAGCTTTGAGAAGGATTGATTTGATACAGTTGATTGTCTATAAGGCTGTAGACGTAAAATCCTTCATTCTTGTTTGTGCAGCTTGAAGATGAAATTTTAAGAGCTTCAAAACACGATCTCTAGCTCGTAAATTGAGATCAACATCATGAACAACTGTGGAACCAGGTAAATAACTTGAAATAGTTGGAGGAGCTCGACTATATAATGCTTCATATGGTGTCATATTGATGGATGAATGATGACTGGTATTGTACCACCACTCAGCCCACGACAACCACTTAGACCACTCGGTTGGTTTAATACTAGCAAAGCAACGTAGATAACATTCAAGAGTTCTATTTGTTACCTCAGTTTGTCCATCTGATTGTGGGTGGGATGAACTTCTACATAATTGAGTGTCTTGTAAAGAAAAATATGCTTCCCAGAATTGACTCAAAAATATTGGATCACAATCAGTGACAATGCTCTTAGGCATACCATGTAGACATACCACTTTTCTGACAAACACATCAACTATATCAGCAGCAGAATAAGGATGTGCAAGAGCGATGAAGTGTGCGTATTTTGGTAATCGATCCACAACAACCAAAACTGAGTTTTTGCGATTAGATGCTGGAAATCCATCTATAAAATCCATGAAAATATCCAACCAAACATCACAGGAATAAGAAGTGATTGCAACATCCCTGGAGGAGCTATTGATTCAGACTTACTTCTTTGACAAATGTCACACTGTGCAATGAATTCCTTAATCGAGTGTTTCATCCCTTTCCAGTAAAAGTTTTGTTGCAGACGCTTATAAGTACGTAGAAAACCAGAATGACCACCTAAAGGTGAAGAATGAAACTCTTGAAGAAGTTTAAAACACCATGATGAAGTAGATACTACCACAATTCGATTCTTTTAGCGGAGTACACCATCAATAAAAGTATAATGAGTTTTACTGTTAGGTTGTACTCGTAGTTTATTAATAATGAATTGCATTTCAACATCATTGTCGGTCTCCTCAATAATGGCAGTAACACTCGAAAAAACTGGTGTAGAAAGTGCAGAAAAAGTTGGCCATGTATTACGAGATAAAGCATCTGCTGCAACATTTTCTTTGCCTTGTCGAAAGATAATCTCATAATCGTAGCCTAACAACTTACTTAACCACTTTTGCTGCTCCATAGATGAGATTTTCTGATTCAGAAAATGCTTCAGACTTTGATGATCAGTATAAATCTTGAAATGTCTACCAAGTAAGTATGGTCTTCATTTTTGAACTGCAGAAAATATTGCAAGCATCTCTTTATCATATATGGATAAATTGAGGTTCTTTCCAGACAATGGATAAATTAAGGTTATTTCCAGAAAATCCTTTGCTATAATAAGCAATTGGTCTTCCACATTGCATTAAAACAACACCCAAACCATTCCCAGAAGCATAATATTCCAATGAAAATTCCTTTGAGAAATCAGGAAGTATCAGAACTGGAGTTGTAGTCAATGCTTGTTGAAGCAGATGAAAAGTATTAGTGGCATCTTCATTCCATACAAATGCATCCTTCTTTAATAACTGAGTTATGGGTGCACAAATTTTGCCAAAATCTTTGACAAATTTTCTATAATATCCAGCTAAGTCTAAGAATCCTCTTAATGCTTTAATTGTGGTTGGGATAGGCCAAGATGAAATGCTTTGTATCTTCTCATTTTCGACTGCTACTCCTTGAGATGAAATCACATGGCCAAGATAACCAATTTATTGTTGAGCAAATGTGCATTTGGATTGCTTAACAAACAACTGATGTTGTCGTAAAACTTCAAACATTGCAGATAAGTGCTCTAGATGTTCTGAAATACTCTTACTATAGATCAAGATATCATCGAAAAATACTAGAACAAACTTTCTTAAATAAGGCATGAAGATATGATTCATAAAACTTTGAAATGTGGCTGGTGCATTTGAAAGTCCAAATGGCATAACCAGAAATTCATAATGACAATCATGTGTTCTAAAAGCAGTTTTAGGAATATCTCCTTTGTATAATCGAATTTGATAATACCCAGAGCATAAATATAGTTTTGTAAAAATGCATACATCATGGAGTTCATCCAGTAATTCATCTACCATAGGAATAGGAAAACGATCCTTGATTTTTAGCTTATTCAAAGCTCTATAGTATACACATGCGCCATGAACCATCTTTTTTACGAACCATTAAAATGGGAGAAGAAAAAGGACTGGAACTAGGACGAATCAAACATGCTTGTTGTAACTCAGAAACACTCTTCTCGATTTCATCTTTTTGAAAATACGAATAACGATATGGACGCACATTGACTGGCACAGAACCTGGTATTAAAGGAATATGATGATCATGAACTCTTACCGGAGGAAGTGATTCTGGAATCTTGAAAATATCATCAAAACTAGCAAGTAGCTGTTGTATCTCAGGTGGTAATGATTGTATCTCAGATATAGGTGGAGAAGGAGTAATGATTGAAGTATTAATTTCAGATAGTTGTAAAAATACGCCATAAATTTCTTTTTGGGGTAATCTTTGCATGGGAACAGTATCCAGTATCATTAATGCAGAACAATTATTACCAATTAGTTTGATATCTGCACCGGCAAACTTGAACTTCATTAACAACTTCTCAAAATCCTAAAGTTCGTAACCATTATACCCCTAAAACCGCATCACAACCACTAATAGCCAATACTTGAAAATCAGCTGAAAAGGAATAATCTTGTAATTGAAAAGGCACATCCAGACACAGGCCTTGAGTGCTAAGTATACCTCCATCACCAACTGTAACTTTCAGCGTATTATCATTAGTAGGAACTCAATAACCACATTGTTTGGCCAATGAAGGACTCAAAAAATTATGAGTAGAACCAGAGTCTATTAAGAATGTAAGTGGTCGAGCTTTTGAAAAACCATTGATGCGCATTTTCGAAGGAAAAGTAGAACCCATAAGAGAATTAAAAGATATGGAAGAATCTGTGACCTCTAAAGTAGGAAACTCATCAACAAAAGTAGGTGTTCGAGTTGAAGATTGTTCATCATCGATGGATTCAGCAGTTGGGGGTCATCTAACAACAACAGACTAGGCTTCACACACACATGACCAGGTTAAAAAACTTGATCACAATTAAAACAAAGACCTTTTCCTCTTTTTTCCTTCATTGCTTCCCATCAAAGCTTTTTATATCCAGGAGGTAATGGAGTTTTCTTTACCTTAGAATTGGTTTTTTTTTTTTTTTTTGTAAGTCCAAATTGTATTAATAAATTACAATATGTACAAAGAGGTTACAAGAAAAAGAGGTCAAGAGACCCCAAAAAACTCATAATCTACTTGAATCTAAAATACGAAACATGAGGAAATTCAATAGAAGAAAGAAAAACAGGTCTTCCCACATGATTCATACCTTGACCATTTCTTAATAAACAACCTCTTTTTCCATGATATCCGCTGCAAAATTAGCCTGTCTATAAGTATGCTCGAAAGAAATTGAGTCATAGAAACCTTGAAGAATCTCCCAACAAAGCTTGATCATCCAAGGAACATTCGAATTAGAAAAATCAGTGACTTCACTTATGGAATCAGATCGAACAATAATGTGTCTCATACCCCATTGTACAGCCCATTCAATCCCCACAAGAATACCAAATAATTCAGCCATATAGTTATTTGCAACACCAAGGCCGATACTCATAACACCAACCACATTGCAATCAGCATCCCTAGCAACCACACCTGCTCCCGCACGACCTGGATTACCCTTAGCCGCACCATCGCAACAGAGAGGTAAAACGTCTCTTGGTGGAAGACTCCAAAAACACTCCAAAGGCTGGATATTCCTAACCCTCCTATGTTTCACTCTAAAGAAATTTAGAATGCTCAAATCATACACAGAGTTGTGCATGAAACTTTTTAAACGCACTGAATTTTCATTCACCAGGTGAAAAACACGCTTCTTGAAAAACTCCAGATTTGTTGTTTTCTTCTCATAAACAATTTTGTTGCCAGTAAGCCACAATTCAGCCCGTACAACCAGAATTGTTGTTAACCAAATATCTTTGATCATGCGACTCTTCCCCTTGGCAGCTTTGTAACAAGTAATAAGATTCAAATGAGGATTCAAGTTAAAAATATAGGTGATCCAGTCCCAAACCTGAGCAGCAAAATGACAATGCCACAAAAGATGTGCCAGCGTCTCCTCCTCTGCCTTACACAAGTAACATCCATTCACCAGATTAATTTTTAATCTACTTTGAACCTTGTTTACGTCGCACAAGCCCCCCTTTCAATCTTCCAGTTTTGTGCTGCCAGATTTGGATGCAAAGTTTTACGCCATAAAACATCATAAGTATCCTCCTGAATATACTTCTTGCGAATTATATCCTTAGCAGAACGCACTGAGAAACGCCCCTTCAAGTCTGCCATCCAAACTCGCTAATCATCACCCCCCAAAACTTGCAGTAATTCAGCCAAGTTCACCCCAGCACTTTGTAAGTTATTAAGATGTAAATATGGAATGACCCAATCATTGTTACTAATTAAATCACTGACTTTAACAGTGTTGTCCAGACCTTATTCACCAAGCATTTCAGCAATGCTAGTATAACCATACCAAATATCAAAATATAAGGAAGTAGAACGCCCATCACCTAGGAAAACTTTTGTATTTTGATCCACAACATTATAAACTTGCTTAATCCCTGGTAAGATAGAAGATTTCACACCATACATCTTGATTCTACCCTCTTTTGTGGTATACTTGGCGAAAAGAAAACGAGCCCATTTTTTTTTAAAGACCGAATATTCCACCACAACTTCATTATAAGAGCCTTGTTGGTAACTCCCATCTTTGTAATGCATAAACCCCCCTCCCTAACCGGACATCAAACTTTCTCATAAGCAACAACAAATTTTCGGCTCACTTCACAATCCCTGACCAAAGAAAAATACGAATAACTCTCTCACATTGATCAATAAACTTACGAGGCCATTTATAAACCGCCATGTTATGCAGTGAGTAGCTAGCAATCACCGAATTAATGAGCACTACCCTATCTTGAAAAGAAAGTAACCTCCCCTTCCAAACCGATAGTTGCTTCTTAATCTTCTCAATCACATTACATATATGACGATATTTAACGGCTCCAGGCATAATTTGAACACCCAAATAACGATCAGGAAAAGTTGAAACTTCCATTCCTAACAAGTTCGTGATAGTCCTACACCTGCTTAGAGAGTTACCACCATAATACACCTTGCTCTTTTGACGACAAACAGTTTGCCCAGAAGCAGCTTGGTATTTACCCAATAAATTGGGCAAATTATGAAGACTTTTCATATTACCCTTGCAAAAGATCATAATGTCATCAACAAAGAAAAGATGGGTAGGATAAATACCTTTTTTAGACAACATAGGAGTCATCTCTTTCCTATCAAAGAGCATAGTGAGGTTTCTGCTAAGGACATCTTCAATCAAAAGAAAAATAAGAGGCGATAAAAGATCACCCTGTCTCAAACCTCTATTAATTTTGAAGAAACCCTCCGGGCCGCCATTGAGAAGGACCGAAATACGGGCTGAACTGAGAATAGTAAGAATCCAAGAGCACCAAGATTCCGAAAAACCATACCTTCTAAAAACTTCCAAAACAAAGGACCAACTAACAGTGTCAAAAGCTTGAGAAATATCAAGTTTTAGACCCACATTTCCATCCTTACGTTTAGTTTTTAAATCATTCACCATCTCCGAAGCCACAATAATATTTTCATGAATATTCCTACCTTTCATGAAAGAAACTTGTTCTTCTGAAACAAGTTTATCAAGAAATCCACCAAGTCTTGTAGCCAAAATCTTAGTAAAAATTTTAAAGAAAAAATTTCTAAGACCTATAGGACGAAAGTTGCGAAGAGTGTTAGCACCTCTCACCTTGGCCAAGAGAATTAAAAGGCTAGAATTCGAACCCTGGGGAATAATATTATGCTGCCAGCAGTAAGTAATTGCATTAATGAGATCATGTTGAATGATGTCCCAACAATGCCTATAAAAACACCCAGAAAAACCATCTGGCCCAGGTGCGCTATTAGCACCCAAGTTATAAACAACCTGCTTAATCTCCTCTGCCAAAGGAATAACATCCATCACGATGCTCTCTTCAGCGGAGATACTCTCATGCTCATAAAGAAAAAGACTATCATCAATAGGTTGCGCATCTCCATTGAATTTTGATTCAAATAATTGAACCGTATAGTCTTTTATCAAGTCAAAATCAGTAATAGAATTCCTATTCTCATCCACCAGCTCCGAGATCACATTGTTAATACTACGAGTACGAATATTAGCATGGAAAAAGGCAGTATTACTAGCACCATCAACCAACCATTTGTTTCTTGATTTTTGTTTCAACATAATAGCATGCTGCATACGAACCTCATCAAGGAAAACCGAAGCTTATTTCATAGCATTTAAAAGATCAGCATCTTCTGGATGTTCATCTGAGAGCTGGAGCGCAACTTCCATTCTCAGCTTGGCTTGCTTTAAACGAGCATAAACATTACCAAAAGTTGAAAAATTCCAGGCTTTAATTGCAGCTTTAAGGCACTTCAGCTTGTAAGGAAAAATATAAGCAGGAGAAACCTCCACTGGTTCATTCCAACTGTCCATTACCATACGCAAGAAATCTGGATGAGTGAACCACATCTTCTGAATACGAAAAGGAGCACGTTTTGGCCTTGTATTAGAAAAAGGGTAACCAACAAGAGTAGAATGGTAGGAAACTTCCCTAGGAAGAGCTTTACACCTCCAATTCTCAAACTTAGTTAACCAAGCCTCATTGATAATCGCTCGATCGAGCTTACAAAGAACTCTATGAACACCAGATTGTCCATTAGCCCATGTGAATTTAGAACCTAGTGAGTCAGCTTCAAAAAGATTATTATCATCCATCCAGTCACTAAACTCCGTAATGACTGAAGTTATGGGTTCACGGCCTCCTTTTTTTCCATCATTTCACAAGATACAATTAAAATCTCCCATAACTAGCCAAGGAGTATTATCATTAGAGGAAGAAAGTTTCTGCCATAACCTTCTTCTAGTAACTTGAAAGCAACTAGCATGAACAAAAGAGATAAAAACTCCCCCTGTCTCAATCGTAATTGCTTGTATACTAGAATTAATAATTACCACAATAGCTATATCCTCTGACCAGAAAATCCAAATATTACCCTTAGTAGAACCTTCAGAATTATTAATAACATCTTTTTGGTAACCATCAACATGAAGTTTTTGTAAGAAATGCAAAGTACAATGCACTTTAGGTTCTGCCAAACAGAAAACTTCAGGCTTAAATTCCAAAAACAACTCTTTCAACTTGCATTGAGCATTATCACGCGCAATGCCATTCACATTCCAATATAAAACACAAATTAAAAACCAGGCTTGGATGGCTTGGTTATCTTTGCTTGCTCTCCAGGCATTATACGAGGAGAACTTCCTTTAGCAGCCCGTTTTCCTAAACTTGAATCAATATCCGAAACTTGTTTAGACTGGGCTGCCTGTTGATCCCCAGTCTTATTACCCTTACAATTAATTTGAAGAGACCGCATTCTGTTTGTTTCTAACGAAGACAGTGCACCACGATCCTCCAGACTAGACGACGTACCATCCGTAGCTTTAAGTAGGTTGAACTTGTTTCTTGTCAGAAGTTGTTCACCAGCCATAAACTCATCAGAAAGAGGAGTTGAAGAATTAGTCCTATCAAGATTTGGAATCTGATTTCCAACCAATCCTGACTTAGTTTGCAGTGTCCTAGTTTCACCCACTAAGCCACTTTCAACTAAAACTGAATTCGAGTCTAACACCTGTTTAGTTCTCGCCAATTCAACAGATGCAGCTTCCATATCAGCTTTGGACTTTGCAATAACAATCTCCAACTGCTTAGCTTTCTCCAGCTGAACAATATACTCCTCATTAACAGCCTCATCCACCCTCTTATGTACTTCAGGAACCACAAGAATGTGAGGAGCACTCTTCCTTTTCTTATGCTGTGCAGCCTGCCAATCTTGGCCATCAGTTACAGCGCCATTAGAAGTACCATCGCCATAGCGTAAATCAGCAGTACGATTATCACTTCGATTCTGACGAGAATTTGGACGAGCATTACCATTCTGTTGATTAGAAGAATTATTCTTCTTCCCGCATTCTCCATCAGCGTGACCAATAATCTTACAATACGGATAGAATTTAGGCCTTTTATGGATGTCGAATTTTTGCCAAAAATCCAAACCACCCACTGTTACATGAATAGAATCAGTATCAAATTCAGCGAAATTGATATCAATAAGGACTGATGCATAGTAGCCATATTCATGCGCTAAGGTGCGCTGATCAACAACAATTGGCGTGCCTAGGGTTTTAGCCATAGCCAACAACGTTTTCTCCAGCCCAAATTCCATAGGTAAACCAGGAAATTTCACCCAAACAGTAGCATGAGATGTTTCTGTTTTGAGGATCAAAACTAGGGTACCATTCCAAAAGATTAAGCTTCTGGTGATCAACAATCCAATCCTCAGCATCAAAAATCTTACTTTTATCTTCTTGTGATAGTAACTTGATAATGAAGAAACCCCTAACCATAGGGATGAATTGAACACGACCATTCCCAAGCTGTCGTTGAGATTCCAATTCATTCTTCGCATCAGTAAAGTTAATATCCTTGAAATCCAGTTTCCCAATGAGACTAAATCTCCACACTTCGCAACCCTCCTCACAGTATTCCTGCGGAAGAATCACAGCTGGTTTACCCTCTTTCACCGTAGGGTTTGGTAACTTGCTCAAGTCAATAGTTGTTGATGGTAACATTTTCCTTCCTTGAAGTTTTTCAGCATACGCTAGCGATTTAGGTTGGGAAGAATCAAGTTGATCCCCCATCTCGAATCACCAAAATGATGATCGAAGACAAGGCGCGCAAATTTTTTTTTTTTTTGAAAAAAGCCAAAACCCTAAAATCGCCAGAGCACTATTTGACATACTCCTTTCTAAAAGAAGAATCCTTTAAATATTTTTGTTGAATATCAAATTTTGTAATTGTACAAAAAATCTCTCATTCTTCCTTTGTTAACTGAGTAGATAAATTGGCACTCACCTTGGGTTGTGCCGTAACAGCCCAAAGTTTTGATATGTTATCTAGAGTAGATATAGTATAACTTTTTTTTTCTGCTACACCGGCAGCGTTCACATATTTAATGTGTTGATACGGTGGCTAGTTTAGATAGATCATCAATATTTGTAGTTCTTATTTTGTTTTTAGGGTACTGGGTATGACCAAAGTATACAAAAAGGCTAAATAAAATGGCATTGTAAGCAATTCTAGCACTGGTAGAAGAGAAATCACTAATCAAGTATACGATGTCATCCTTGTTAACGTTACTTACCACAGGGTGTCATTCGTTGTAGTTCCTCGTGATGATGGTATTGGATAAACTATCTCAGCTATGTTCAGCTAGTTGGCTTATGAAAGTCAGAGTAGAATTCTCATCCAATCCGTACATTAGCCGATGTGTTTTTTTTTTCTTTTCAATCTTGCTACGCACACCGAAGGATTTCACCGAGTGAAACAAAAAAGTGGGCCAACCCTTCACGTGGTTAGCAGGGGCTGTTTTTAGGGACCACTTTTTGTTTCATGCGGTGCATTTTGCTCGGTACATTTTGCGGGACAATCCTTTGGTGTATATATCATTTCTGTTTTTTTCACACTTTATATTGAAATTACCCAGATAAACTTGGAGTAGGATTTGCTTCTGTGACTGCCTTTAATAAGTTAAAATTAGTGCTTAGAATTTTAGATGCTAATGTGGAGTGAATTGAACTTTTGATGCTCTTTGGCAATTCTAGAAAGTCTGAGTATGATAACATCTTCTAACGTTGCACAACAAACAAAGCTGGAATTTTGCAAAGAAAGGTGATGGTGTAATGCGATCCCTACCATTTAATTTCAAACTAAAAAATAAGAAGAGGGGAAAATGTACAACTAAGTTCGACCAATTCTATACCACCAAAACTAATAGTTAAGCGGTAAATCAAAATGATCATATAACTTGCTACTCCAACCAATTAGTTTCGCACTCCGTACAATGTTAATTGGATGTATAGTAAGTGCTCTTTGATACATCAAACTATATTCACAAAAGTTAACTTCGTATCGTCATGTCAGGCTAATTCATTTTGTTAGCGCCGTGATTCAGGACCTGCAATACCGAAAAGTAACCTGGGTTAATAATCTAATTTTATGGAAACAAACGTAGTCTACCAAATAAAATGAATTGTTCATAAAACGTTCTCATTGTATTCTCAAAAAGAAAATAGTGGTCACACAATTCATAAATTCTACACACATTAAGGCTTCTCAGAAGGGTAAATCCCACATTGTGCTAACCATATACAATGAACACTCGCACCTTCATTCCTAAACCTGGTAGTAAGATTTAAGCACACTAATCTTCATAATAGGAGTAGAACCATTTTTTAGGGAATAATCTAATTTTATGACCCGTACAATGAATAATCTAACAGAACCACTAATTTAAGCACACTAATCTTCATAATAGGAGTAGAACCATTTTTTGCGGAAAGAAGAAGTGTCCTCATTTGTGACCCGGATCGGTCACTAATGAGGATTGGAATTGGTAGTAGATTGTTTAAACTGGCTAGATCGTGGTTGCTGTTCTGAAGTTGTCAATAATAGTTCCTCTTGATTTAGTGCTTTCTTGAAGTCTGAAGCCAAAGTAGGAGGTTCAAGTAATTTCACCACAGAACCAATCTCAGGTTTTAAAGAGTGGATGAACAAATTAATCAAGTGAGCTTCAGGAAAATCTACAAAATTCAATAGACGTTCAAAATCAGGGATGTGATCCTTAACCGTACCTTTTTGTTTAATTGTGCTAATTGCCATCTTAGCATCAACAAACTTCTCAGGAGAAATTCGTTAACGAACTAGTGAACAAAATTGTGGCCATGTGGGATTGAGAATTGTAGTGCGCTTCCAACGAAACCATGCATTAGCATCTCTCTTCAGATGAGCAGCTGCAAGTTGAACCTTCATATTATTGGCAATAGAGTGCCAAGAAAAATATTGTTCAGCTTGAAATAACCATCCATCAGAATCATCGCCATCAAAAGAAAAAATTTTCAGATTAACTAGCGGTGTACGAATTGGAGTTTCAAGAACGCCAAGAACATTAGTATTAGAACGTTGAGTATTTTGTTGAGGAATACCATCATTGGATTGAAGCTGAGGAAGAAATTCTTGAAATACAACACGTAATAAATTCTTAAGTTCTGAGCTCAAAGCTTTTGTTAAACTTGATGTTAGAGCCTTTTCATGTTCAGCTAAATCAAGTTTACGATTATTTCTATCTTCCTCACGAACCAACTTGTCCTCTGCACGAAATTTCAGAACTTGTTCTTCGTCATGTTGATGATGTTTGGTATTGGTTTCAACCAGTTTATCAAGTGTCTCTGTAATACCGTAAGACCATCTTTTACTAACGCAAGATTCTCTGTATAAGACATTGTGAATGAAAAAAATTGGTCGAAAATTTGGCTAAGATCTATGAACCAGGTGTTAGGATTCTTGACCAATCACTAGAAGTATCTTAAAAAGAACTAAGAACCCTAGAGAAACCCTTTGAATTGGAGGTTAACCACCTATTGAGAAGAGAGTTTGAGGTAGAAAGTAAAGGAAGAGTTTTAAGAAAATGAGTTCTATTAATTATCTCCCGAAAACAAAAACCAGGAGAAAGTATTTATAGTTTAACTTGCTTGATAAACATGTAATAAAAACTGAATTAAAGGAAGCGAACTTAAACTAGGAAACATCAACTAAATATGGTAATTCTAAATAAGGTAAACCATTGTGAGGAGTTGGTGTCGCAACAGAATGGAGAGCTCAACTGCTGCTAATGTTGTCAATGGTGTCAGTTCAGAAGGATTACTAACAACTGTACAACCACATGCAAGAGCTGGGCCAACCTGCCAAGGATAAAGATAGAAATGTGACCCTCAAAACAAGCATGTGAGGAGCGGACATCAAGGTTCCTTGGTGATTAAACAGACATACCTTTCGAGTGATCATGGCCAAAGGAAAATTCCAGGGTGTAATTGCTCCAATAACACCTACGGGCTGCAAAAATCACAATAGAGAAAAGGGAGAAAGATGACAAACTGTATATGGAGAAAATTTCTGAAAACACCTTTCTCTTTCTTTTTTAGTGTATGAGCTTTATCATTAAGAAATTAGTGCTAATTAATATTTCAATGGGTATGTAATGAAAACTCATTGAATATCAGTGCCAAATTCAGCTGCCCGACAAGAATAAATTATTAGATGTAAGAAATGGTGGGACTTTAGATGGACCCACAAAAGAACAACAAAAATTATATATGAAAACAATAAACATGAGTATTGAGAGAAAGACTGCTTCATGTACTTTTCCACTACACTATTATTGATACCACGTAAAACAGATTTTGCTTTAGTCAATTCTAAAACTATATGCAGATATATATTTCCGCATTAACATGACTTTTATTACATATACACAATTGTGGATTTCACTTTACATCATTGCACTCGCACATGAGTGCATATGTTTATGTACTAGAGAACGGGAGATAACATATTGTGCTTACCTGTTTTAGAACAAATAATCTACGATCAGTTAGAGTGGTTGGTATTATATACCCATATATTAGTTTTGCTTCTTTAGCATAAAACTCAATGAAATTAGCCGCATAGGTTACCTGTAACAGAACCAAAGAGCTACATAAGTTTAAACTTAAGTCATGATGAAACCAATCCTTTTTAGAACTACTTATAGCAATGGATAGATTTGGATACCTCTCCAATAGCTTCCTTTAAAGGTTTTCTTTGCTCCAATGTTATGAGTTTCCTAAGATCTTCTTTGTGAGCAATCAGCAAATCGTACCTTCAAATGTGTGTGAAACAGACGTGCCATGCGTAAGAGATAGTCAAATTAGATTTAAAGGCATCACTGAACAAGTGTATTTTCATATTACGTAATGGTGCATGGGCCACATTAACTTGGTAATATGAAAATTGGCAACAAATATAACTTAGCTATCATCTAATTTGGTGTTAGAGCATTGGTCGGTCGAACTCGCAAGCCTTGTTATATCAAGTATGTTTGTCAATATTAGTGATCAAAATTATATGTCTTGATTTCTAGTTTACTTATGACTAAGTATCGTCCTAGGATAGTTAAGTGTAGTTGAGCTCCAGACTCCATGGCGATCATCTTACGAAGAGGAAGAACTACTCGAGGAACCAGTGGAACTTCATTCGACTAAAAAGGTGTGTGGAGACTTGAACTTAGCTATCACTCAAAAGTATACTCTACCTCCTTCTCTTGAGACAATAGTCGTATAAATATGATAGTTTTCATACATACACATTTGCTATTTCGAGCCAAGTTTACTCGCCTATCTTTTTCTCGAAATATGTGTTGGTAAGCTTTTGCTTTAACCACTTTCATTTTTACCCGTGACGAAAGTCATGATAACGTTTCAATCTTGAAAATAGCTTTGATGACGATAGTCGTGAATAACGATTGTTATAACATCATAGAAGAATGTTTCAATGATTGAAATGTAGAGTTGAGATTACCAACTATGAATATAAGCATATATAATGTGTTCGCACATTAGTGTATGAATCCATGTGCCAGAAACCAAGTGTGTGCATACGGTATTGGTGAAGGAGACAGGTTGGGTACGCGTACCAGCGGAAGTTTTCAACCGAAAGATTCTGCTGAGTTTGTAGTTTGCAAACTAGTAAACCAGTCACCTTAGGTACGCATACCCGTACGCGTACCCACGGAAGTTTTCGAACCGAAAATTTCTGCAGAGTTTGTAAACAAATCCGGTAGCTAAGGTACGCATACCCGTACGCCTACCCAAGCTGATTATTTCACAAATCGGTAGTTTATGAACTTAAAACAATAAATTATAAGGAATGCAATCTTTGCAAACCGTGGGTATATTGTTCATGAATTTGATTCAAATGGATCAAACCAATTTTGTTTCAATTGTGTCTATGAATAAATACCTAAGCAATTGAACAACTCTTCAACTAGTTCTTATGAGTCTATTGAACTAGTTATGAGAAAGATGAATACGTTAATATGAAAGTGTTCATATGGCTAACCATTGGTTAACTATTTGTGAACCAACTGAGTGTACACTTTTAGTTACGGTTACTCAAACCTAAATGAATATATTTCATTTGTGTGAGACAAGATAGGTTTCGATCTAACGGTTGAAAGATATTAGCTTGAATAAATCAGGTTTTTCATCTAACGGTGAATATTGAATGCTTTGTTACCAAGGTAACTTGGATTGCAAACCCTGATTTGAAAACTATATAAAGGAGACATCTAGCAACTGGAAAAACTAATCCCCGCACCTCCTGTGTGATACTAGTTGGTTTTTCTAGAGTCGATTCTCCTTTAACCTTAGGTTTCTTCTCGAGACCCTATAGGTTAACGACTGAAAGACTTTATTGGGATTGTGAAGCCAGACGAAACTACTTCTCTTGTAGTTGAGCGATCTGATCTTGCCATTTTCTATCGTACGAGTTCAATTGAATAATTGACTTGAGATTATATCTCCGATAGGGCAAGATAAAAAGAAATCACAAACACCTTCGTCTCATCGTTTGTGATTCCGAAATATCTAGTTTCGCTACCATACGATTTAGATTATTGTGGGGTGGTTGATAATACTAGGCTTTTCTTCAAGAATATAAGTCCTGGTTATCAATTAGTTCCTGTTCACCTTGATTTATCAAAAGACGGAACAAAACTCATAGGTTTATCTGTGGGAGATAGATTTATCTATTATCGTAGACTTTTATGTGTGATACAGATTTGTTTATTAAAGTCTTCGACTTTGGGTCGTAGCAACTCTTAGTTGTGGATGAGATCATCTAAGGGAATCAAGTGTGTAGTATCCTGCTGGGATCAGAGACGTAAGGAGAGCAACTGTACCTTGAATTAGTGTGATATTGATTAGGGTTCAACTACAGTCCAGACCGAAGTTAGTTTGTAGTAGGCTAGTGTCTGTAGCGACTTAATACAATGTGGTGTTCAATATGGACTAAGTTCCGGGGTTTTTCTGCATTTGCAGTTTCCTCGTTAACAAAACTTCTGGTGTTTGTGTTATTTTTATTCCACATTATATTTTGTTATATAATTGAAATATCACAGATTGTGCGTTGTATCGATCAATTGTGAAATCCAACCTTTGTTTGTTGATTGGAAATTGATTGATCCTTGGATATTGGTCTTCCGTACCATCAAAGTTTATATCTCTTGTATTTGATAAAGATTCACAGATTTTTATTTGTTTGAGTATAGATCAAATCGAGAGATTGAGATATTAACTCCTTGGTATACTTTTTATTAAGATTGAGTCTTGACTGTCTAGTTGATTCTCTTAAAAGTATATTAGAGTTTGTCCATACAGATTGCTAATGGAAATATTGGGTGAGGTTGTTGTATCCCCGCGTTTTCAGTTGGAAATCAGAAAATATTGGCCACTCTAACGTTTGTAATCAGGAAATAAAGGCAGCACTTAACGGAAGTATGTAGCTCCAACTACAAAGGGTGCTACTTGCTAAAATCTGGCATATTGAAAAAGCCCAAACTCTCAAGAATACACTGGATTTCCTTAGTAAGCAAAATACTGAAGGTTCTAATGTGTTAGTTTGTTGAATTAGAAATTAGAAAGGAAAGCATCAATATTTGTAACAACGACTGTTTTGAAAATGGATGTATACTGAACACTGAATAATTCACACAATAAACTTAAGACTTAAACACTAGCTAATTCTTCTCTTAATTGATTGTGATATAAATGACAATCAAGCCATTTATAGGTCTGGCATAACTGACCCTCGTGGCCTATTTATATCTAGACTACTGGAACTAAGTTTCAACAAACTCTACATCTGCTAGATAATTCTAGCAATTTCAAGTAGTCCCAAGTAAATAACAACGGAAATCTTTTCACACTATGTTGTTTGGTACGAGGCGTAAGACGTGGAGTTGGGGTATAGATATGTAGCCGCAGCGAGGTGGAGCCTCCCCAAGATATGGTTCACGAGCCTTGTCAGAATTAATATGCTAATGAAGGAAGTGTTGAACTACAAATATTTTCGATCATGGTGCTCAGTGAGCCTACCGGTATTATACATAAAACTTAAAAGAACTCCACATCTAATAATGGCTATAGACCCCCCATAATATCTTTCTTTACATACACCTACATCTTCCTTTTATTAGTAACTGTATCTTGCATTGAGAAGTGTATTTTAAGTGTCTACTTACTAATATTCCAAATATAGTTAGACAAAACACAGTTCATAAGCAGAGCAATACTAGAAGACTTCTTCAAGATCACAGGTTTGTTGTACCATTTGCGCATACATTTGCTCCGTTCGTTTGAAGTAAGCTTTCTCCAAGCTGTAAGAGAAAATATATGATATGGTTATGCAATATATATTTTTTAATTTGATGGTTTTTCTATATTGTCTGTTGTTAGAGCACTGCTCGGTCGAACTCGCATGCGTTGCTATCTCAAGCATGTTTGTCAATGTTAATGATCAAAACTATAAGTCTTGATTTCTAGTCTACTTATAGATGTCTCGGACTACGACATAGATTGTATAGTTGAGCCTTAGATTTCACGGCGTTCATCAATTGAAGACGAAGAACTACTAAGGAGATCTTGTGGAACTTCATCAACAAAAGGTCTATGGAGACTGAAACTCATCTATTACTTGGAAAGTCTATTTCTACTCTATCTCCTATATTGAGACATAAGTCGTGTTACGATATAGTTTTCTATTATACACATTTGAGATTTCGAGCTGAGTTTAACTCGCTTACATATTTTTCGGAATATGTGTTGGCAAGCTTTCGCTTCGACCAAGTTCATCTTATATTCTTGACGCAAGTCAAAAGATGATCATGTGAAAATTTCCAAGTAACATCTTGCATGGTTTGTGTAATACAATCATTTGGTGTAGACTTGGAATGTTTCGTTATGATTATTTTAATAACTTGAAAATCGGTTTGATGTTAATAGTGTGTGAAAAGGGCTATTGTCATCCTCTAATAAAGTTTCAATGATTGAAATAAGAGTTTAGAACACTTAACCATTATTGTATATGACATGTTGTGTACTCTTGCACATATGTAATCCATGTCCGGGAACCATAGTATGCGTACCCGTACGCGTACCTGTTGGCTTGAGAAATCCAGGAACCTAAGTATGCCTACCCGTTTGCGTACTGGCATAAGGTTCATGTCCGAATATTTATGCTGGGATTGGAAGTACGCGTACTCGTTTGCGAACTGGCGAAACCCAATCTTGGTCCGGGTATTTCAAGTATGCGTACCTGTTTGCATACTTGAAGGTTAAAGTTTAAACATTTATAAAATAAGGAATGTAATCTTTGCAAACCGTGGGTATAATGTTCATGAATTGATTCGAGTGAATCAAACCGATTTTGCTTCAATTGTGTTCTTGTATACTTCTATGAGAATATAGCAATTGAACAACTCTTTAACTAGTTTCATTTGAGTCATTTGAACTAGTTATGGTTAAGATGAACAAGGTTGATATGAAAATGATCATATAGCTAACTTCGGTTAACTATTGTTGAGCCAACATGGTGTACACATTTAGGTATGGTTACATAAACCTAAATGAGGGTATATTTCATTTGTGTGTAACAAGCTAAGTTCGATCTAACGTTTGAAAGATATTAGCTTGGTTGAATCAGGTTTTTCATATAACGGTGATTATTGAATGCTTTGTTACCAAGGTAACTTAGATTGCAAACCCTGATTTGAAAACTATATAAAGGAGAACTCTAGCAACTGGGAAACCTAATCCTCACACTTCCGTGTAATACTAGTTACATAAACTAGAGTCGATTCTCCTTTAACCTTAGGTTTCTCAAGAGACCCTGTAGGCTAACGACTTGAAGACTTCATTGGGATTGTGAAGCCAGACCCAACTATTTTCTCTGTAGATGCGTGATCTGATCTTGATATTTCTATCGTGTTGAGTACAATTGAAAGAATTGGCTCGAGATTTATATCTCTGATAGGCAAGATAGAAAAGTAATCACAAACACCTTCGTCTCATCGTTTGTGATTCCATAATATCTTGTTTCGCTAGTCGATTAAGATTATTGTGAGGTGATTGATAATACTAGGCTGTTCTTCGGGAATATAAGACCGGTTTACCAATTGGTTCATGTTCACCTTGATTTATCAAAAGACGGAACAAAAACTCATAGGTATTTCTGTGGGAGACAGATTTATCTATTCCAATAGACTTTTCTGTGTGAGACAGATTTGTTTATCAAGTCTTCGACTTTAGGTCGTAACAACTCTTGGTTGTGGGTGTGATCAGCTAAGGGAATCAAGTGCGTAGTATCCTGCTGGGATCAGAGACGTAAAGAACGCAACTGTACCTTGAATCAGTGTGAGATTGATTAGGGTTCAACTACAGTCCAGTCCGAAGTTCATTGGTAGTAGGCTAGTGTCTGTAGCGGCTTAATATAGTGTGGTGTTCAAATATGGACAAGGTCCCGGGGTTTTTCTGCATTTGCGGTTTCTCGTTAACAAAATTCCAGTGTCTATGTTATTTCTTTTCCGCATTATATTTTGTTATATAATTGAAATATCACAGGTTGTGCTTTGTATTGATCAGTTAGGAAATCCAACCTTTGGTTGTTGATTGAAATTGATTGATCCTTGAACATTGGTCATTGGTACCGTTCAAGTTACTTCTCTTATATTCAATCGGGCTCGCAAATTTCTATTTGCTGATTGCAGATTGAATTGAGAGATAGAGATATAAACTCTTGTATATACTTTTCTCTAGATTGAGTCTGATTGTCTAGTTGATTCTCTAGAAGTATGTTGGAGTAAGTACTCTCAGATTTCCAAACGAATTGTTAGTTGTGGTTGTTGTACCCTCGCATTTTCATTTGTAATAATAGTTTCTTTGCTCTTTATCTAAGTGCTAAAATCTCTTTCCATCAGGAACTCAGAAAGTTCTTTTCCAAGAATTATTTGTTCAATCTTTAGCTGCTATAGACATTGTTATGAAAATTATCACAGAACCAAAAACAATTACATGAATTTCACGAAGACGAGCATAACATAACATTTATCTTTCATGTGGTAACATAAATCCTCCAATCAAATTCCCTCCAACCTCAACAGTCTAATTGATTTTATGACAGGTTATTTAAGCTAAAATTACTAAGGGTCCATGTGGTGTCTTAAGCAAATTAACTATCTGCAACTGACACACTTATTGTACCACCAGAATTAGCAAGTCTTCATTGGCAGGTTCAGTTTCTTTACTTTCAAGGGGACAATGGGCCAAGACATGTAAGTGGGTCTCATATGTTCAACAACACAACAAAAAAGAAAAACCATTGTGTCACCTTTAGGTCCTAAGATGAAAATTATTTAGAAATTCCTAAAAGCAACGTAGAAAAGAACTTTCAACGAGATTCTCTTCAGACCAGCAATAAGAAATTATATCACCAACACTATGACAAGTTAGGTTGCAGGATATAAAGCTACATACTTTTAAAAGCTTCAGAGGCTGATGATATTGCATCCATTATCTCCTTCCTACCCATGCATGGGACATTTGTTATCACCTCTCCTGTGGCGGGGTTGTTTACCTGTCATCACAGGAAACTTCTTCAATTTCTAAGCAACATCCAACAACATAATTCAACTATTCAAGAAACTATAAAGAATGTGAAATTGTCCATAGGAGGTTCTTTCTTTCGAGGGGAAATGATGAAGGTCATGTAGAGATCATACGATGTCAACTATATCATTGACAGGTCGAGTTAATCATTTTCCTAAAAAATATGGGTTATTGCATGATCCAGTCGGTATATAGGTTCAAACAACATTACCTTCTAACTAAAATAGTTATTGCATGATACTTGGCTTGTTTGTTTGTTTTTTTGAAGCAGATACTTGGTAGTTGGTATTAAGTCATTGCATCTACATTTCCATAAAAACATTCCTTCTCTAAAAACAAAAAAGAAAAAAGAAAACACCACAAATAAAAAAGAAAGTATAACTTCTAATCTTTGTGGTATGTTAATTCTAAAAGGTTTAAAAGAAGTAATATGTATCATACTGGAAAGGAAAACAGAAAAAAAACAGGGTAGGACTACTACTGTCTGCAGTTATAATGTTAGAACTTAAAATTACTAAAGGTAGCAACTAAAACTGGTCACAAAAAAAATGGATAGAAAAAGTAGATATTAAACATGTATGGTCTTTCCAGCATATGCTTGAACCCATTTCCCTCCTATAAGTCCTTGGATTCTTAAGAGACTAGGATCGCTAAGCATAGAGACAGCAAGATCAGATCACACAACTACAAAGATAATAGTTGGGTCTGGCTTCACAATCCTAATAAAGTTTTCAAGTCGTTAACCTACAGGGTCCCGAGAAGAAACCTAAGGTTAAAGGCGAATCGACTCTAGTTATGCAACTAGTAACACACAAGAGGTATGGGGATTAGGTTTCCCTGTTGCTAGAGTTCTCCTTTCTATAGTTTTCAAATCAGGGTTTGCAATCCAAGTTACCTTGGTAACAAAGTATTCAACAATCACCGTTATATGAAAACCCGATTCAACCAAGCTAGTATCTTTCAACCGTTAGATCGAACTTAGCTTGTTACACACAAATGAAATGTACCCTCATTTAGGTTTATGTAACCGTAGCTAAACGTGTACACCAGGGTTCATCTGTATTCCAAAAACAACTATGTGAGTGATAAAATATCAATACACTAGGGTACATTAGTTATCTAAGAAAACTCAACCCATGATAGGCACCTTAATATCAGGACCTAATGGAAGAAGTGTACACTTGTTTCGAAGTGTGGTATAATCGATTCCAAGATTGTAAATATGAAAAAGGATTTACAAAGAAAAATAAGATGTCAACATACTTTGAACATGATCAGTAACTCTTATCTTTTAACTAAATTAAAAGATATTCCTTAATAACTTAAGGAGATCCTGGACCGAAATAAATTAAAAATCTTTTAATTCAGGTTATTAATTTTATATGCTTTTAATTACCAGCAATTAAATGCATATCTCTGGAAAATAAAAATTGGTAATGTGCATTTACTAATTGGAGATATTCTAGTGAGGTTTCGGAAATATTGGACAAAGAATTTCCAGGAATTATGAAAACTGACTTGGGCATTTATTGCATATCTTAAGAATAATTGTGTTTTAGAAATTCCTAGGTGTCCAAACGTCCTTGGTCTATAAATACCCAAGTTTGCATTTCAAGAAAACTATCCTAAGAGCCAGGCAAACTTCATCTTTTTGTTATTTCTGGTGGAGCCGTCTATTCGGAGAGGAAAGTACCATCATTAGGAGAAATCTCTTACGACCGCACGTTTAAAGACTTCTGTGGGATCAAGAAGCGTCTACGAGTACCGTTGGTGGGAAACTGGATAATTGAAGTTTATTTTTGTTTTTGATTGATTTGATTGACTAATGGTTGTTGAACTTTGATTGCACCTAGTTTATTCTTGAGAATCTTCTCTTCTGATATATGATTCACTCAAACTAGATCGAAGTTTCGACGAGATCTTTAGAACAGTTCGTAGATCTAAAGACGTCTTGTGATAATCCATTGTTAACAGACTCCGTTCTGTGTGTGATTGATCACAAGAGATTCAAGTGGTGTTGTGCAGGTTTTCATTGAAGATTAAAGAAGATTTGAAGACAAAGAATATTTCTGATTTGGTTTATATTTCTTTGGGTGTTCACGAACCTTGATCGGCTGGGATCCAACTAGAATCGGATTTATTCGATTGATTAGTTGTGTAAGATCGACATCACCTTATACTTTCTTGTTTGATTCTATATTGATTGATTGCAAATCTAAACTCTGCTACTTCGGTAGTTGTTGGATAGATTGATCTGACCAGGCAAAGGAGTGGTCTATATACAACCGTTATCCGCACTCTTACCTCAACTGGAGTTGCACCCAATAATGATGCCACTTTAGCTGAACTTCGATGCAAGCACCCCTCTGCTCGTTTTCCAGTAATCCCATCTACTCCACCTTCCCAAACTACCATGTTAGCTTCGGATGAGTTGGTGTTAGGCAGATTGAAGAGTTTCCCCAAAGGGACCTCCCGTGGAAGAGATGGTTTTCGTGCGCAACACCTTCTCGATGCTCTTAGTGGAGCTGCTGCTGTTTTATCGGATGAAATAATTGCATCTATTACGGATGTGGTTAACTTATGGTTGGCAGACTCCTGTCCTTCTGTTTTGGGGGCTTTTGTGGCTAGTGCGCCTCTCACCCCACTCACCAAGCCCGATGGTGGTTTGCGTCCGATTGCAGTAGGCCAAATTTGGAGAAGGCTTGTTTCTAAATCCGCTGCTTCATTCATTGGCCAAGAGATGAGTTCTTATCTGGGTGACTTCCAGTTTGGAGTTGGAGCTAAATGTGGTGGAGAGGCGATTATACATGCTGTAAATCGTGTGCTGGAAGAAAAAGGGGACCAAGATAATCTTTCCATGTTGCTGGTAGAATTTTCTAATGCATTCAATCTCATCGATAGAACTGCAATGATCACCGAGGTACGTAATTTATGTCCCTCTATATCCCGTTGGGTTGAGTTTTGTTATGCTTCGCCGACACGCCATACTACATGGATCATGTACTTTCTTCAGCTCCGAGGGTTCAACAAGGTGATCCTTTGGGACCGCTTACGCCAACTTAAAATTTTTAAAATAACTAGGGTACATTAGTAACTAATAATATCAGGACCGGTTACGCCAACTTAAAAATATTAACTACTCAACAGTTAGTAGAACTAATATCATGATAGGCATTCAATACCCAGGAGAAGAAGATCTAGTCTTAAGCTTATACCTCTTTAATGTTTAGAACTTAAGTATTTACTTCAACTTGAGTTCTCTCTATTACTTTGGGAAGCATTTGAGATCTTTGTAACCACCACAACTTAATACAAACAATCACTCATACCCCGTGGACGTAGAAAAAAGTCGAACCATGTAATCTCACCTATAAATGTAGAACTTTTACATTGTGTATCTTTAGTCGACGAATCATGGCAAGACTTAAATCTTTGTGACGAAGAAAATAAGCTTCACGGACAATTAAAATGAGTAGTCGTACTTGTGATGACAGCATCCCTATGTAAACACATATCGGAGAATAAAAACCCACATATCGGCATTTGCATCCAATGCTTACTTGTGATGACAGCATCCCTATGTAAACACCGTTCAAAACTAATGAACTCTCGTGGCACCCCATGGTCCCCCACCCCACCCCACCCACAATCATTGACTTTTAGAAATCCTTGTTTCGGCGTACTATTTGTAACAATCTTTTCCTTATATAATTTACTTCGTCACCTTGGACAATCGGATGGTTCCCATCTTTAAAAGATCCTAGTTGTTCCGCGGCGACATGGAAACCACAATGGTCATCCCCTTCGACGTCGTCCATGGATATGATATACTCATGAATGGCTTCGGGTAGGTCTTGCAAATAGTTATTGTAAATCATATTGGTAGGTCTCAAATACTTTCCCAAACTGTCTCTTTTAGGACCTTTCATTTTTTCCTCCGCATATACGGTTTTTTTCTCCTTTTGCTTGGGCACCAGACTACTCTTGGTTGTTTCTATTTATTGAGATGGAAACATCTTACCCTTAAGCTTGACGTCTCCTTGCGACGACGGAGGAAATAGAGGACCATTATTCTTAAATTCTTTGTTACTTGTTTCACCTTTATTCTTGCTCAGTCGACCACGTTTCTTTGAGAGTTTCACTGCGTCCATTTTTTTTATCTTCTCCAGTTCTTTCTTCTCTTCTTCGTACTTTTCATTATGGTACTCGACCCCAGATGGATCTCTTCCCTTGGAAAGTCCATTGGATTTTGCTCTAAGATCTTTTCGGGTTTCTTTGGAGGGTGGCCTACCTTTTTTTGGCCCCTTTTCTGTTTCGTGTAGACCTTGTTGGGTGTGAGGATATAGGATTAGCATCATGTTGTGCCATAGGAATTTTTTTTTGATCTCGCAACATCCCAAAAGGATTTGTGTCCCAAATCTCTACATCATCGTCCTCGTAGGGGATAGGGTCACAAATCAATTGTTTCCAAAAAATATCAACATCCTCAAAAGGTACAATACCATCCTTGTACCGAAAAAGATTGTGCCGACACGGAAGTCTCATGCTTTCCCTCATTTTACAAACACACTCTTCTTGAGAGTTATCATCCAATTTCTCCATCAAATCCACTTCCACCATTATTTTTTCAAATCACAAATGAGAAACCCTATGGGTTAGTCCCCGGAGCGACTTATGATCCAAAAACTCATTATGCTTCATCATTAGACTTTTTTTCGAATAACGCTTTAATTCTTATAACATCACTCATGAAATATTCTTCCATTACGTCAAACACCGTGACGAATATGTCCATGCACCTAAATAGATTCTTTTTCAAACGATAGTGAGCCGACTCTACCATACTTGTATCTTGGTTGTCGAAGTGCTTGTGGAGGTTTTCAAATGCACTAATAAATCTATATTTCTGGTATCCAAGAATTGCTTGCGTAAATATATAACGATTTCCGTGTGTTTGACGCCCTAATTCACAATGAGTTTTGCAATATTCTCTTCATACACTTCTTCGGTGATTGACCATTACAAAGCATGCTAATCGTTGGAGAAACATGCCCGCAACCTTTCATTGGCATCATATTCTTTCATGAATTTCTTCTTCTCCACTTCTCATTCTCCATCCGGTAATTTTGAAATCTTCTCTAGCTCTTTCAACTTGAGCTGTTGAATTATCGGTTGGCATTTTTTCCTAACATTGTTCCATATGTGAAAGGTACAAAGAAAGACTTGTGCACGCGGAAATACCTTCCTAATAACAAACATCAATGCGGCCTCTTGGTCGGTTACCATGATTTTTGGAAGAACATCCTCCCGGAAGATTAACTTTACTTGTTCCAATGCCCAAACATAGCTTTTTTTCACCGAAATGTATTTTTTCCTTTGTGAAAAATGATTGGATAGGAACTTTAGAAATACTATTTCAAATCCCATTTTTGTCCTATTCAATATGCCTCAAAGGTTTTCCGTATAGCCCCAAATTAGGATTCTTTACAATACAACCTACGAAGTTTACAAAAGTACAACCAACTCTAGCACTGGTTGCGTGTTGTCGCAAGTGTCGGGCCTACTTGAGATGATTATAACGGGCCTATGAAGTTTACAAAAGTACAATCAACTCAATCACCGATAGCGGATTGTTGCAAGTGCCACTTGGAACTCTGCAGTTTGGAATGTATGTTAACTCTTGGCCCGGGCAGGTCCAACTACCTCAAGAGAGAGACGTTGGAAATCTTAAGGTTTTGGAGCACTTAAACACCAACCATTCTTATGTACATGTTGTTCTTTATGCTGCTTTGATAGATAATATCTGGGAAGGTTGATTCTATTCAAAGGATTAAGCCTCTGTTCAAACAATATAACCCTTTCAGTTGAAAAACATAATATTCATGTATATTTGTTTATTTATATATTTATTTATTCATTTTCATTTTATTTTTGTCATCTGGGGTAGCTCTAGGGTTTCTAATTCCTACTATTTTTGTAGCATAGAAAATAGCACAAGAGAAGTGAAACATGCACATCCACGCAAAAAGACAACCCATAAAAATCAAGTCCTAACAAAGAGGTTCAACTGCTTTATACTACTTCACACTATACATGAAAAACAACTTAAACCTGCAACAATTAATCTATGCAACATATTCAATGACAAAGGCCTTGAAGATTTTGAGAAATGATGAAGAAAGTCAGTACATGACGACTCCTAGAAGAAACTGTTAAGAAACCTAAGTGAGAACAAACAGAAAAATATAAAATTATGTTTCTCCATACCTATGGCTGAATATATACTCAACTCTCGTGATACATGGAAAAAAGGCTGGCCAAAATTATGCATTACCACCCATGTTCCCCATGCACACGTACTTAACCTGCATCATGTGGGGAAGTAATAAAGAAACCATTAAAATATATATATTGACAACAACAAACAACAAAGAGAAAAATTATGGTTCAATTAGACTGACAATAACAAACAACAAAGAACGATAACTGGTTCAAAACATATGTTGGCCGCACTGGTAAATGAATTTTGTAAAAGGGTCTACTGCTTACCTCCAGGTATTCATCCATCCCATACTTGGAACCCTCTCGTCCAAGACCAGATTGTTTAACTCCTCCAAACGGCGCCACCTATGTAAGGGTAAAAATATCAAGTTAAACCCACAAAATTGCAGATCATGGCTTTAACTTACGACCTTTGGAATGGGAATAAATTTCCCAGAAATGACTCACCTCTGTTGATATTATTCCTTCTTTGACCCCAACTATTCCATACTCAAGTGCTTCAGATACACGCCAAGAACGTTGGACATTTATTTGAAAACATAAGCAGCAAGTCCTAAATATACACACAGAAAAACACAGAACAATATTACTTTCTATTGAATAAGTCTTGCACATGAAATACTTCGATGGATACTAAATTATTAATGTGCACTTCCATGAATTAGGTAAACACCATAGGCATTTGTTATTTCTAATTACAATAACTAGCTTCACTAAATCACTGCAGAAAAGGGAACTCCTTGCAACGTTGAACTTTTAGGAAGTATGACAGAAGGAAACGATTATATGGAATTTACCTGCATTTGTGTTATTAGAAATGTAAATTGCCTCCTCTTCAGTTTTGAAACGCAAAAGTGGTGCAACAGGGCCAAATACTCCTTGGATGTAGGAGAGAATAATAAAGAATATTTAAGGTGATGTGCAAGTCGAGGCGAGACAGCAAGGTATTATAAGGTACATATTAGATAACATTTCTTTGATAGGATATATCGCATAACCAATTTTAAATACGAGCAATTCAGAGTTGTGTACACACCACAACCACTAGTCGATTTGTATGTGTTTAGTTCTTTCAACTTCTAAAATCCAAATATAACAAACTTTTAAATGTATTTTACCTAATATCACATATTATAGCGATTAAATGTTCTTCCTAATCAATACCCATAAAAGCAAACTTTTCTGTGCTTGTCCTATTATCATATATAGTCACTCATCAAGATGCTACTAGGACTGATGGTTTTGTCTACCAATTTTGGGACAAATTTGGTCAAGTAGCATCCATTTTGATCACATTTGGTCAAGTAACACTAACCAATGATTGGTGATTTCTAAGGTGAACTAAACTAAACTTTGAAGCACCAGCTCTAATCAATAATTGGCGGTTTCAAATGTGAACCAAAATTCATTGTGATGCACAAATGCTCACCAACTTCCCAAATGAGGGTTATTTAGAAACATTATCAAGGTTTTAAGTTTATCCTATTTTCTGAAAATAGGACCACAGCAAAGTGAAATCGTTACCTCTATTATTTTGCAGCATAGGCTCAGTACACCACCACTGCATCACCAATATAGAAACAAATATGCAGATTGTAGGGTGAATAGGTTATCATGTGTTGTTTATTTCAAATCGTAAGAATTATGTCATAATGGCAGGAGTTAAGGTTGTTAATACAGTATTTACCATAGATCAGATGGGATACCGATAAGAAACCAACATTCTTAATAGTTGCAGTGATATTGTGATAGCACTCTTGATGGTGGCAGAAAAAATATATGTACACAGGGTGGTCATAAACATGATACATCTGGAACCAAATTATTTTCATTATAATCATACAAATAGCTTCTTATATATGACATACGAGAGAGCAACTTAGGATTCATGTTAATCGATGATTATCTCTTAACCTTTCAGATGCTACACCTAACCTTAAATGTCAGATGTATACTTTTTTATCAATTAAGCTGAAGATAACGATATCTCCTAGTGACAAGCTTCTTCTTCTTTTTTTCCAATCCTACTAGCAGGTTAGCCACAAATGAAACCTTATAAAAATTAATGTATATGCTTTTTTATTTTATCAATTAGGTTGAAGATAATGATATCTCCTAGTGACAGGCTTCTTCTTCTTCTTTTGCAATACCTACTAGCAGGCTAGCCGCAAATTTATAAAAATTAATGTTTATGCTTTTTTATTTTATTTACCTTGCTATGAGCATCTCGTTGTTGACTTCACCGAGTATAGTGGGCTCATAAAATTTCATCCCAAGGCTATGTATTTTACCACCCATGAGTACTTTTGCTCCCTAAAATACATAAAAAAGTGGAAAATTTTAAGCAATCCATATCTCAGCACAAGTTTCCCATCCGAATAATTGTTAATATAAATACAATAAGCATATGAAATGACTAAAAATAATAATCAACGCGAATAAGAAGAAGAGCGATAAACCATACCTTTGAGGTAACATCTTGAAGGAAAGATTCAACTTGAGTGATTCAGAAAACCGCAGTCAATCAATATGGTTCTCACAGAAAGATAGTCAATAAACAGTTCAGAGTTAAACAATAACTAACCTTTTGCATGAAAACATCATTGATTAGTGGACCCTGTACAAGGTAAACAATAATTATACATCACCCACAATCCTAAGTTGGTTAATTCAAAGGGAAAACTCATAATTCAGAGTTACACAAAAACTAACGTCTAACGATTATGTTTATAGGTAACAAACCTCTATTTATAACATATCCAGGTGTTAACTGAATACATAAGGTTCATGGGTGGTATATGCAAGTAAAAGTTATGCTTGAACATGAGCTATGTCCCATGACAAAGATACCACATCAGATCTTGATATCGGTACAAGGTGTGTGACGCAGCTCTGGCAAAACAAAAAACATGGACTCGGCCGTAAACTGTTAAGAAGATACTGATTTTTTGGTAATTTTTTCAGTGGTGATTTGTCTGAGATTTAGCATTTTTAATGCTGTCATCTAGATTCCCCTCGTAGCAAAGGACACTAATAGTTGTTAATGCTGTTAAAAATCAGAAACAAACAGACAAGCTGGGAAAATCATGTTCCTTTGATTATTAACATAATAATTAAGGATAGAAGAACACCACCATAACACTAATATGTGACTCAGGAGACTTCCTAACATGCCAAAATATATTTGACCTAATCAACAATTACTGGGTTTACTCTTTCCACATCATAATATGCAGCCATCTGAAACTGACCTTCTACACAATCCTGAACTTACCCAAATCTGATGAAGCCTCATTCTTTCTACACTGTGAATTTACTTCTCTCTACTATCATTTACCTTCTGGTTACTAAAGTTTTTGTGGATCTCTAATACACAACCACAATAATCCTTTTCTGAACAGAGGCTTGGACTCGAACTTGAATGGAGGTTAGGTGATTTTGCATAGAGAGTGTTTAACATCAATTTAGCATAATGGTTACAAAAAGAATTTTTCAACAAATTGGAGGCCAAGTAAATCGATACCTGTGAAACGTTTTCTGTGAAACCACACCCAACTTCAAGTTTTTTCACAGGAGTGACGAAAGCATTAGCGAATTTTTCATAAATACCTGTATTATATCCGAGAGGCATATATCAATAGCAAATAGAATATAACAGATACAAAATCCTAGAGAGAGAGAGAACGAAGCAGCTACACAATATTGAGTGATTGCATCTTGAACGAAGTAGCTACACAACACTAGGAGAAAAAGCACAAACATGGTAATCATACTGTTGAATGTTTACTCCATCATAGTTACCTTCTTGCACGATAATCCTATTTGCACAGACACAAGTTTGGCCACTGTTACGGAACTTCGTTGCAAGCAGTAAATGCGATGGTATATTTAAGCAGAATGTTATGACTAACTGAAATTTGTGAGGATGTTACAAAGAAAAAATTTGAACTACCTTTCACAACTTGAGGGTTCTAATTATTCTTCATGATTAAAGAAGAAAAAGAAAGGAAAGAGATTATTCTTTGACAAGCATTGACTACAACTCCGGTTCTGATACTTCCTGATTTCTCAAAGGAATTTTCATTGGAATGTGATGCTTATGGGAATGGGTTGGGTGCTGTTTTAATGCAATGTGGAAAACCAATTGCTTATTATAGCAAAGGATTGTCTGGAAAGAACCTTAGTTTATCCATATATGATAAAGAGATGCTTGCAATAGTTTCTGCAGTTCAAAAATGGAGACCATACTTACTTGGTAGACATTTCAAGATTTTCTGCGGTTCAAAAATGGAGACCATACTTAGTAGACATTTGAAGATTTATGTTGATCATCAAAGTCCGAAGCATTCTCTGAATCAGAAAATGCTACTCCCTCCGTTCCGATTTAGTTGCTGTTTTAGGGTTTCTTTTTTGTTTCAAATTAGATGATAGTTTTAGTTTCTTTTCCCAATTTTCACTAATATGCCCCTGCATTGGAATCACATCAGAGAATTAATTCTCATAGTAATCAACAAAGAAAAAATTACTTCTCATTGTAATCTGCTCCATGGAGAATATATACTCTATGTTGGTTGGTTCTTCATTTATCATCTCTTCATCTTCTGCTTCAACAAAAGAAAGTTCATCTTCTTATTTTCAAACACCATGGATGAGGATATGCTAGATTATCTACTGTCTTTGGCTTACACTCTTCTACGATATTATCAAGTTACTCCATATGGTCGACCAACAAGAAGAGTGAGTGGAGAGATTGATGTAAATTTGCCGCCAAGAGAAGATGGTTTTGAGAATACGGCACAGGCTCGTCAACAAGTAACTGATGAGATGTTGAAGATATATTTACCCAATTTTTTTTATTAAGAAACACCTAATACCTCCCCGATCTTTGTTTTTTTTTTTGCTTGGGTTTTTTCTTCCTGCTAAGTCTTATAGCTCTGTATCCATGACTGTTTGTATGGCATTTAGCTGCTGTTTTGGTTGCTAATCTTATCAATAGTATCCTTTCTTTATTGATAAAAAAAAATGCCTGACACTTTACAGTTTTCTAGTTTTTCTTTTCATAACTCTATGTCCATAATTTTCTTTTGTACTGTACATGGTAAAAACGGTTTCAAGCAAAATGCTTCTTTTCTTGTGGTGCACGAGAAGCTTGTGAAGACACATCTTTTCTCATTTTTACTTTCCAGGTGAGACGTTATTGTCCGTAGGTTGGGGAAATGAAACTGTGGTAGGGAAAATTGGAACAGACAGTTAAGAATATTGCACATCTATTTTTATTTTTATTTTTTCTTCTTTGGAGTAAATGAGCACTGGATGTAAATGATAACTTCTGCCTTTTAGTTCAGGGTCTCTTCATTTGTGTTCATGATATTTTTAACATGCATATGTCTAGTTTATTTTCTTCTGCTAGTTTCAACTTCGTTGGTACTTCCTCCACTAGCAATTTGCAATATCATATTTTCTCTCTCAAGCTTCTTGTGTGTTTTGTCTTGTTAATTGACTGAGAACCTCATCTACTATTAGTGTAAAAGAAATGCCTGCCCCGTTCTTCTTAAGATAACTGCTCTATTGTTCCCAATGCTCTCCTCTTCCCACTGCTCTCTTGTCAGTACAACACAGGTACGCTGCAGTTCACTGCAGAGACGAAACCATAGAGCTTCATGACGAAATTCTCAAAGTGGACAGTGTCTATAACCCAAAACACTAAGACTGATTGACATTACAGCAATTTACTGGCCCAAAACTAAGACTACGCGACATTTAAAGACATAAATACTGCAAAGCAGAAGAGAATGCTACTGCACATTCTCAAAGTAGACAATGTTACTGCACATTTTTTTCTACTGCACATTCTCTTCTGCTTTGCATTAGACAAAGTAGACAATGCTACTGAACATTCTCAAAGTAGACAATGCTACTGCATATTCTCAAAGTAGACAATGCTACTGCACAAACTAGAGAATGCTACTGCACATTTTTTTTTCTGTGTTCACTATATTTGGACCCAATTAAAATGTTGATGTTTTGTGCACTGCAGTAAGCAATCAACAAATCTAGCTCATTCTTTTCTTCATTTTTGTCAGAACAACAACTACGTGTTCTACAGTATTTGCACTATTTATGTAGCAGAGAATTAGCAGAGGAAAAAACAGGTTATTGCAGTACATAATTAACCCATTAAACCTTACTTCAACCACATTTTGAGCACAACATTGCCTGACTCGATTACATTACTGCAAATTAATGAAAATAAATCCGGCAACTCTAACACACTAAGCATCAAAATAAAACTACTGCACTCATAACCTGACACTAAACTTGAACCCATCATACTTCTGGATTAAGATTTTCATTAAGATTTTCACTTCTGGATTCCAAACTTGAGCCCACCATGTTTCGTTCAAGAGTGGACCAGAATTCAGGCATCCTGTTAAGTTCCACTAATACGTCGTGAAGCAAAGCACTATCCGCTTCAATTCTCATTGGAAGATTACCTTCACGCTCTAACTTGTCCTTCCCGATGTGCGGCAAAACATAACGGATTTCTCCACGAGCTTTCATAACCTCCAACATGCATAATTGGTGGGTCAAGAAGACCTTATTGATAATGCGTGGTTCCATATCGTTGTAAGCCTTTTCTACCGCGACAATAAGCTCATCAATGTTATTCATTCTCTGACGATGTTGTATACTCTGAAGTGTATTGAAGTAGCCGAGGTCCAAAGTATTCATATCTGGACTATTTGCAGGTTGATTCTTCAGTTGAATATCGAACCCGTCGATTGATGCCGCATTCTTAAATTTTTCGTCATCCTTCGAAATATGAGGCTTCGCATTATCTTGTTGAATATAAATGGTACGTGTATTCCCGGTAGGCTATTTAGCACGAATTGCCGGTAGGACTTTGTCGATTAAAAACTCCATTGAAACCTTTTTATCAACTGGATCAATCAGTTTGGTTTCAAGTGTATCGGCTTTCCTATTCTTACTGTTTCTTGCTGCCGGCACTTTTTTAACCATTGCCCATATGCCAATTTTTCCATCAAAAATTAGATTCCCTGAGGAATCATATTGCGGACGTGCAATTGCAGCTGTAAACATAATATTAGGAATAAATCTCTTGCTTTGACACTCACGATGAGGTTTGGGTTCATCGGGAAGAAGATAATATCTCTGCGATATTTTTGTCATGTTAAACCACTTTTCATCAATATGTACATAATCGAACATATCCTTAAACATTGGTTTAGAATTAAAAGTACTTGTATCAAGCATGTCAATACAATAGTTTAACCTCTTTATTTTTCCATCGTCATTCAAAGCTGGTCTTACTGCACTTGTGTGTGGCTTGACTTTGCCTTCTTTTATCCTCCTATGCAATGTTGTTGTTGACATCTCTATCTCTGCCGCTAATGTGCGAATACAAGTACGGCGATTCAATGGAACTGCCAGTACCCTGTCTCTATCGATTTCCACACGTTTGCGACCAACTCTTGTTGGCTTCCTAGAAGATACATCAGCAGGCATGTTTGAGTTATGATTTTCTTTTGATCGATTCCAAATACGAGAAACAGTTGAAACAGACGTCTTGAATATACCAGCAACTCTTGGTATGGAACCTCTTTTAACTCTTCCATTATTGCTATGGGTTAACAGATATTGATAGATATCTAAACGTTCATCATTTTTGAGTTCTCTTGATGCTCTTATTATTGGATTATTAAGAACCATGTCGTCATATCTTGGTACTGCCTCTTCATCACTAGTATTGGATGCTACTTCTTCATCACTCGTTTCTTCAACATCAGAATTTGATAAAGAAAGGTAAGCTTGAGTATTTTCCATGAAAGTATCCATTCTAAAGGGAAGAGGAAAAAATGAACATAAGGAATTGGAAGAGATGAAAGAATAATTGGGGTTTATAAACAAATTGAAAAAAACAGGAGCGAAATAATTTTGGTTAAGAAAATTTAAATTTTGAATAAGTTTTCAAGTGACGCTTCATTCTTGACCTGTGTAATTTTAGGAATTGGATTTGGAGGGAATATTTGGTCCAATCAAAATCCTTGTAGGAATATTTGGTACAATCAAAATCTTTGGAGGGAATATTTTTCTCTAATCAGGAGAGAGTATTTGGCTTATCCACTTTCATTTGATTGATTCTAGAATTGGAGGGAATATTTGGTTGAATCAAAACCAAAGATTTGGATACATACTCAGTTGTACATCCCAAGATTAAGGTTTATCCAAGATTATGCACGTTGGCTAAGGTTTATCCAAGATTAAAAAAGCCAAAAATTAGCCTCGCAACATTATCTTGGTGCATACGCTGCTGAGCTCTCCGTTACAGATTTTCTAGGAGCAATAAATAAATTAGGAACAACCAAGCTGGTCTTACGGGATTGAGAGATTTCATATTTTCAAAAAACACAAACCTAGGTCATTTAATTGTTTAATTAGGAATTAATATGGGTATTTTAGAAAAGATTTTCCTCTCTTTATTATTTCTTAATATCCGTGAAAACTCCTAAAACAGCAACTAAATCGGAAGGGAGGGAGTATATTCTATTATCCATTCCCCTCCTTTAATGACACCAAGGGAATTGAGAAATTCAATATCTTAACTAACATAAGCCCTTGGATCTACTATGTTTAAAACCGGAACCATTGGATGATAGAAACCAATTCCGTGTGAATGTTTTCGTTACTTCCCGACTATACCCTTACCTTTTCGTTACTTCTTCTTCTTCTCCCTCAACTATCTCACACTCACAACAGACATTGAGAAAGTCACCCATTAACGAATTTGTGAGCAAATGATAGGATAACATCAACTTTTTCTTCCCCCTCACCTTCTCCATCAACATATTTCGTATTCGGCATCAATTCCATCTCTCTATCTCACACCAAAAAGTTTAACTTCTTCTTCTCCCTCACATCTTCCATGAAAAAACCCTAGAACTGAAATTAGAGATTGGTTCAAAAAATTAATCGGATGCTTTCAATCGATCTATTTTTAATTGAAGAATGGTGGTTCACAGAAATAGGGTTTGATTGAATTTTCATCTTCTTCATTAGGTATGTAATTCCAAACTCTTAATTATTTGATTTTTACTTGAAATAGGGTTAACCCTGAACAAAACCAGGACAATAAAAAATAATATCATTACTGTCTTTTTTAATCCGGTTATTTGAAATTAGGGGGTTTTCTCAGTTAGGGCAAAAGAAATAGGTAAATTTGTGTTTGGCACTAAGTGAATGGTTTCCAATTTGGGTTCACATGTGTAGCTCAGTTTGTTATGCAATTTAGATATTAGGCGTTCGTGATTTGATTGATATGCAATCTGATTGCTATTTTAGGTTTACGTTTCCCATACCAACTATATCATTTCTGTTTCTTTGGTACTGCTGATTTGTAGGCTTAGGCACTAATTTTAGGTATGATTTACTGATCTAGGTTGTACCAATAGGTTTTTAAAGAATTGTAGTCACACTCTGTTGCTGTCAGTTTAAAAGCACTTACTATGAAGGTCATTATTTCATACACCGATCTCGGTTTGCTGTTGCAGGCTGTAGCATTACAGATGAGGTGTATTATGTAGTAGACTGGGCACATATCTTGGTTATTAATGTTTGCACCACAGACGGTTGAGTAATAAACAATATAGGGGGAAGATATATAAGTTGTTAAGTGTTGCCAGATAGAGGGGTACATCTCTTTATGAATAGTATGCTTGACATAATTAAAGATTGACGTTAATTTACATCTCTTTACAAATAGTATGCTTGACAAATTGATTGATTCATTCACGAATCAATCAAGATAACTCGGTACCAGTTGAAATTCATTTGAACATTATTAGCAGAAATATGAATGGTTCTCACATTCATTTTAAATCACATACACAATTCAGGTTTAATTGCTGCTGCAGATGGAAACTGCACGCCCTTGCTTTGTAGTTTGGAGACAAAACATGTCCAAAGAACAGCTGGCTGCTGAACGAGAAAGGAACTGGGTTTGACAAAAAACCCATCGGCTAAATACGATGGAGGAGCAGCTGCCACCAAAAATAAGTTGAACTTCCCTTGGCTGAATGTCGACGAACATTACCGCTGGGTTTATTGAATTGGGACCAGAACATAGAGGTACGTTCTTAGCATGAATTCAACGTCTTTCATTGTAGAATAATGATTCTTTATACAATGGTCAAAATACTCCCAATTGATAGAACTTTCTTGGAAATTTTTTAGCTCCCTTACGTACATGGTAAGAAGATACAATTGTGTTTGATGAGCAAATCAACTGATCCAGAATCCAGAAGACGGTCCCAATGAGAGTAACCAGGACTATATGCAGGAAGGTACGTATATTTTTAGCAAGTTATTGTACAATACTGTGAGGAAAGTTCATCTTGGGATCATTTCAGGCATTCTTCGATTGACAAAAATTTACTGTACTTTAGACTATATATATGTTGAAAGTGCGAAGTTTTATGTGCTAAACTTCAAAAAAAATGTGATATTCGCTCATTTTGTTTACATCTGTGATACAGTCTAACTCACACTAGCTATGAATTAATGGAGAAAATACTTAAAGTTTACTAGATTAGAACCGATGGCTAGAGCCTGCATCAGTAATATATGTTGTATGATATCATGCCAGAGTCTGACTAGGAACTGGAAGCTGAAGAGACACTACAGCTGCTGGTCGCTGAACATCGTATCCTAATGTGAAAATGCATTGATACTCGGGCTTTATCATGGCTTGAAGAAAGAGAAGTCCAGAACTTATGATAGGTGCAAAGAGAAGTCCAGAACTTATGATAGATGGAAGCCGCAAAGATAAATTTGAATTTATGCAGGATTTCTAGATTCGTGAGTTCGCAAGGCGTTACAGTTGAGCAAGTGAATCAAGAGTAGGTTCTGCAGGATGCAGCTTTTACTTGGCAGCTATTTGTATATGGTGAACAGATCTAGGAAGATTCGTGAGTTCCCAATGCAGGTATTAGGTTATTAGGCTTAGATGCTAAACATATAATGAATAGATTCATAAGAAATTAAGTGTTCACATGGTGTGGGGTGCTGAAGATGATGGATATAGAATATACACAACTCATTCAACCAGGAGCTATGTACATTACTTTACTGTGCTATTTGACTGTACGATTATAACACATTCTGTTAAGAGTGTTATGATTTTCGAACATGGAAAATGCATATATTTAACTATTGTCCACCGAAGTGCAACGCACGTGCACTCCACTTGTTGTGATTCACTCACAGCATAACTGCCCGGATTCGAATCCTAAAGAAAGGGGAAGAACTCTACAATTCCAAACATTTCAGTCACAAACCAGATATCAAGGAATTCTATGTACAATTCAATCAGGAGCAATTTTGATACTAAAAAAATGTGAACAATATCCACAAAGGAAAAAAATCTTTACATTAACACGGAAACTTGAACAATATTTTCGAAATGGAACATCATCCTTTAGCAGCCCGTAACTTGCAGAACAAAATAAATGAAAGCCAATAGAAGTCCCATTAGTTATATGCTGGATAGTCCGAAAAAAACTGGAAGCATGAGACTCTTACTAGATGCAAAAAGGAGAAACTGGAACATAGAGCATCCAATAGCACCAAAAAGAAACATATAGCAGAAGTGCTAAGAGAGAAAATAATGAAACTCTTACATATTAGGACACCAAGTAGAGAATTTCAAGAGAGACTGGAACGTACATAGGACTGACGAAGCACAATTACTAAACTAGCCTATATACTGTGAAATGCACTTCTTAATTCCTGGTATCTGCCACTAGCATTTTATCAATTAATATTTTGAATAAGAGTACGATTTTACCACAGGATATAGTCTTAATCAAGCGTAGAACAGAAGCTAACATGTGAAACCTTGATGTATGATGACTTTTCACGTAACCAGGTGGAACTTTCAATATTTGTCAATGTATAGTTAGTTATTCAACAGTTTGTGCAGTTTGTGCAGCACAAACTGACCATCAATTTTTTCCCAACAGCCGTTGATCCCGTGAACGTGATCTTCTTTACCTATGGTGCAGATTACTGACCATCTCAGTTTCTAATGTTTTAACATTTGCTGCAATATAATGTTTAAATATAGTGAATAATTCAGTTTGCTAAGTGTATCAAACCTGTGAACTTTTTAAGAGACTGTCTCCGATTTCCGAAGCATTCCCCATAACCACATTAACAGCACCCTGAAATAGCAAAACAAAGAATTCCAGAAAAAATCAGTTGAATCAGAAACTCATAATCAATCCAGTGGTAACGAACTAAGTTAGATTATAAACACAAGGAAAACCAACAAAATATTAATTCGACTTTATTAGAACATGGTCAAATGTTCCCTTGCGTCCTAGTAAACCGGTGCATAGTTAACGAAAATACTGGAAACACTTTTACATCGCATAAAGCCTGACACAATTAACCAACAAAGATGAATTGAGAGTTCACAATATACTATACTAGCAGACGTGACTTCAAAAATGAGCAGTCAAAGGAGTAAACTATCATGATCATTTCTTGCTCATGTTAAGACAACGTTGGCCTTAGCGGAAAATTACCTGATATTACCAGGAAGTTCGTTAGTGCGACTAACGCCACTTTTGTTTGATATATGACAGATAAATAATTTTCAGCATAACATTGAGGAGAGCTTTACATTTTAAATGGAGATGCTAATGTCCCACTAGATTGATCAACAGTACTCTAATTTACTCCGACAATATAAACTTAACCCAGTAAGGAAATTTATTGAGGCTTCTCCTCATCATTCTCTCTTTCTTCTATCTTGTTTTCTTCAACGAATATCATCTTAGTCTTATATGTCCACGATATAAAAATCACATATCGAAGTTACTTCCACGAGACTGATAAGGTTTCTAGTATACTGCTGAAATGATCCACTAAGCAAACTTTAAAAAGTATACTAGTAAGAAGTACCGGAGGTATTCCAGCTTGAATTTGTTAGGCTTCTTGACCAATCACTAGAAGTATCTTAAAAAGTAGAACTAAGAATCCTAGACAAATCCTTTGAATTGGAGGTTAACCATCTATTGAGAAGAGAGTTTGAGGTAGAAAGTAATGGAAGAGTTTTAAGAAAACTGAGTTCTATTAATTGTCTGCCGAAAACAAAAACCAGGAGCAAGTATTTATAGTTTAACTTGCTTGATAAACACGTAATAAAAACTGAATTAAAGGAAGCTAACTTAAACTAGGAAACATCAACTAAATATGGTAATTCTAAATAAGGTAAACCATTGTGAGGAGTTGTTATCGTAACATCCCTCCCTGGCTGAAAAAATTGCTTGTCCTCACGCATTGAGCTCTGGAAATCGCGAGATCAACTCATCTGCGTCTTCCCATGTTGCTTCTTCAGTAGTGTGATCCTTCCATTTAATTAACCATTTGGTGCCAGCTTGAGCTTCTTTTTTGAACATTCTTCTTTCCAAAATAGCCTCAAGTTCCCATTTATCATAGTCAATAATATTGGGTAAAACTGTCTCAGCAATAACAGAAGAGTCAAGTTTAAGTTTCAACTGTGAAACATGAAAAACTGGATGGATTCTACTTGCGGCAGGTAGTTGTAGCTTATATGCAACTTCTCATATCTTCCCAATGATACAGAATGGTCCATTGAATTTAGGAGAAAGTTTTGAGAAGGATTGATTTGATACAGTTGATTGTCTATAAGGCTGTAGACGTAAAAGCCTTCATTCTAGTTTGTGCAGCTTGAAGATGAAATTTTAAGAGCTTCAAAACACGATCTCTAGCTCGTAAATTGAGATCAGCATCATGAACAACTGTGGAAACATGTAAATAACTTGAAATAGTTGAAGGAGCTCAACTATATAATGCTTCATATGGTGTCATATTGATGGTTGAATGATGACTGGTGTTGTACCACCACTCAGCTCACGGAAACCACTTAGACCACTCGGTTGGTTTAATACTAGCAAAGCAACGTAGATAACATTCAAGAGTTCTATTTGTTACCTCAGTCTGTCCATCTGATTGTGGGTGGAATGAACTTCTACATAATTGAGTGTCTTGTAAAGCAAAATATGATTCCCAGAATTGACTCAAAAATATTGGATCACGATCAGTGACAATGCTCTTAGGCATACCATGTAGACGTACCACTTCTCTGACAAACACATCAACTATATCAGCAGCAGAATAAGGATGTGCAAGAGCGATGAAGTGTGCATATTTTGATAATCGATCCACAACAACCAAAACTGAGTTTTTGCGATTAGATGCTGGAAATCCATCTATGAAATCCATGGAAATATCCAACCAAACATCACAGGAATAAGAAGTGGTTGCAACAGCCTTGGAGGAGCTATTGGTTCAGACTTACTTCTTTGACAAATGTCACACTGTGCAATGAATTCCTTAATCGAGTGTCTCATTCCTTTCCAGTAAAAGTTTTGTTGCAGGCGCTTGTAAATACGTAGAAAACCAGAATGACCACCTAAAGGTGAAGAATGAAACTCTTGAAGAAGTTTAAAACACCATGATGAAGTAGATACTACCACAATTCGATTCTTGTAGCGGAGTACACCATCAATAAAAGTATAATGAGTTTTAATGTTAGGTTGTACTCGTAGTTTATTAATAATGACTTGCATTTCAACATCATTGTTGGTCTCCTCAATAATGGCAGTAACACCCGAAAAAACTGGTGTAGAAAGTGCAAAAAAAGTTGGCCATGTATTACGAGATAAAGCATCTGCTGCAACATTTTCTTTGCCTTGTCGAAAGATAATCTCATAATCGTAGCCTAGCAACTTACTTAACCACTAGATGAGATTTTCTGATTCAGAAAATGCTTCAGACTTTGATGATCAGTATAAATCTTGAAATGTCTACCAAGAAAGTATGGTCTTCATTTTTGTACTACAGAAACTATTGCAAGCATCTCTTTATCATATATGGATAAATTGAGGTTCTTTCCAGACAATGGATAAATTAAGGTTCTTTCTAGACAATCCTTTGCTATAATAAGCAATTGGTCTTCCACATTGCATTAAAACAGCACCCAAACCATTCTCAGAAGCATCACATTCCAATGAAAATTCCTTTGACAAATCAGGAAGTATCAGAACTGGAGTTGTAGTCAATGCTTGTTGAAGCAGACGAAAAGTATTAGTGGCATCTTCATTCCATACAAATGCATCCTTCTTTAATAACTGATTTAAGGGTGCACACATTTTGCCAAAATCTTTGACAAATTTTCTATAATATCCGGCTAAGCCTAAGAATCCTCTTAATGCTTTAATTGTGGTTGGGATAGGCCAAGATGAAATGCTTTGTATCTTCTCATTTTCGACTGCTACTCCTTGAGATGAAATCACATGGCCAAGATAACCAATTTATTGTTGAGCAAATGTGCATTTGGATTGCTTAACAAACAACTGATGTTGTCGTAAAACTTCAAACACTGCAGATAAGTGCTCTAGATGTTCTGAAATACTCTTACTGTAGATCAATATATCATCGAAAAATACTAGAACAAACTTTCTTAAATAAGGTTTGAAGATATGATTCATAAAACTTTGAAATGTGGCCGGTGCATTTGAAAGTCCAAATGGCATAACCAGAAATTTATAATGACAATCATGTGTTCTAAAAGAAGTTTTAGGAATATCTCCTTTGTATAATCGAATTTGATAATACCCAGAACGTAAATCTAGTTTTGTAAAAATGCATGCACCATGGAGTTCATCCAGTAATTCGTCTACCATAGGAATAGGAAAACGATCCTTGATTGTTAGCTTATTCAAAGCTCTATAGTCAACACACATGCGCCATGAACCATCTTTTTTACGAACCATTAAAATGGGAGAAGAAAAAGGACTGGAACTAGGACGAATCAAACATGCTTGTTGTAACTCAGAAACAATCTTCTCGATTTCATCTTTTTGAAAATACGGATAACGATATGGACGCACATTGACTGGCACAGAACCTGGTATTAAAGGAATATGATGATCATGAACTCTTACCAGAGGAAGTGATTCTGGAATCTTGAAAATATCATCAAAACTAGCAAGTAGCCGTTGTATCTCAGGTGGTAATGATTGTATCTCAGATATAAGTGGAGAAGGAGTAATGATTGAAGTATTAATTTCAGATAGTTGTAAAAATACGCCATAAATTTCTTTTTGGGGTAATCTTTGCATGGGAATAGTACCCAGTATCATTAATGCAGAAGAATTATTACCAATTAATTTGATATATGCACCGGCAAACTTGAACTTCATTAACAACTTCTCAAAATCCTAAAGTTCATAACCATTGTACCCCTAAAACCGCATCACAACCACTAATATCCAATACATGAAAATCAGCTGAAAAGGAATAATCTTGTAATTGAAAAGGCACATCCAGACACAGGCCTTGAGTGCTAAGTATACCTCCATCACCAACTGTAACTTTCATCGTATTATCATTAGTAGCAACTCGATAACCACATTGTTTGGCCAATGAAGGACTCAAAAAATTATGAGTAGAACCAGAGTCTATTAAGAATGTAATTGGTCGAGCTTTTGAAAAACCATTGATGCGCATTGTCGAAGGAAAAGTAGAACCCATAAGAGAATTAAAAGATATGGAAGAATTTGTGACCTCTGAAGTAGTAAACTCGTCAACAAAAGTAGGTGTTCGAGCTGGAGATTGTTCATCATCGATGGATTCAGCAGTTGGGGGGCCATCTAATAACAACAGACTAGGCTCCACACACACATGACCAGGTTAAAAAAGTTGATCACAATTAAAACAAAGACCTTTTTCTCTTTTTTCCTTCATTGCTTACCATGAAATCTTTTTATAACCAGGAGGTAATGGAGTTTTCTTTACCTTAGAATTGTTTTTTTTTTTTTTGTAAGTCCAAATTGTATTAATAAATAACAATATGTACAAAGAGGTTACAAGAAAAAGAGGTCAAGAAACCCCAAAAAACTCATAATCTACTTGAATCTAAAATATGAAACATGAGGAAATTTAATAGAAGAAAGAAAAACAGGTCTTTCCACATGATTCTGACCTTGACCATTTCTTAATAAACAACCTCTTTTTGCCATGATATCCGCTGCAAAATTAACGTCTCTATAAGTATGCTCGATAGAAATTGAGTCATAGAAACCTTGAAGAATCTCCCAACGAAGCTTGATCATCCAAGGAACATTCGAATTAGAAAAATCAGTGACGACACTTATGGAATCAGATCGAACAATAATGCGTCTCATACCCCATTCTACAGCCCATTCAAGCCACACAAGAATACCAAATAATTCATCCATATAGTTATTTGCAACAGCAAGGCCGATACTCATAGCACCAACCACATTGCAATCATCATCCCTAGCAACCACACCTGCTCCCGCACGACCTGGATTACCCTTAGCCGCACCATCGCAGCAGAGAAGTAAAACGTCTCTTGGTGGAGGACTCCAAAAACACTCCAAAGGCTGGATATTCCTAACCCTTCTATATTGCACTCCAAAGAAATATAGAATGCTCAAATCATACACAGAGTTGTGCATGAAACTTTTTAAACGCACTGAATGTTCATTCACCAGGTGAAAAACACGCTTCTTGAAAAACTCCAGATTTCTCATAAACAATTTTGTTGCGAGTAAGCCACAATTCAGCCCGTACAACCTGAATTGTTGTTAACCAAATATCTTTGATCATGCGAATCTTCCTCTTGGAAGCTTTGTAACAAGTTAAAATAGAGGTGATCCAGTCCCAAACCTGAGCAGCAAAATGACTATGCCACAAAAGATGTGCCATCATCCCCTCCTATGCCTTACACAAGTAACATCTGTTCACCAGATTAATTTTGAATCTACTTTGAACCTTGTCTAGAGTCGCACAAGCCCCCCTTTCAATCTTCCAGTTTTGTGCTGCCAGATTTGGATGCACAGTTTTACGCCATAAAACAACATAAGTATCCTCCTGAATATACTTCTTGCGAATTATATCCTTAGCAGAACGCACTGAGAAACGCCCCTTAAAGTATGGCATACAAACTCGCCGATCATCACCCCCCAAAAGTTGCGGTAATTCAGCCAAGTTCACCCCACCATGTTGTAAGTTATTAAGATGTAAATCTGGAATTACCCAATCATTGTTACTAATTAAATTAATGACCTTAACAGTGCTGTCCTGACCTTCTTCACCAAGAATTTCAGCGATGCTAGTATAACCATACCAAATATCAAAATATAAGGAAGTAGAACACCCATCACCTAGCAAAACTTTTGTATTTTGATCCACAACATTATAAACTTGCTTAGTCCCTGGTAAGATAGAAGATTTCACACCATACATCTTGATTCTACCCTCTTTTGTGGTATACTTGGCAAAAAGAAAACGAGCCCATTTTTTCTTTGAAGACTGAATATTCCACCACAACTTCATTATAACAGCCTTGTTGGTAACTCCCATCTTTGTAATGCCTAAACCCCCTCCCTAACCGGACAACAAACTTTCTCATAAGCAACAACAAATTTTCGGCTCACTTCACAATCCCCTGACCAAAGAAAATTACGAATAACTCTCTCACATTGATCAATAAACTTACGAGGCCATTTATAAATAGCCATGTTATGCACTGAGTAGCTAGCAATCACCGAATTAATGAGCACTACCCTATCTTGAAAAGAAAGTAACCTCCCCTTCCAAACCGATAGTTGCTTCTTAATCTTCTCAATCACATTACATATATGACGATATTTAACGGCTCCAGGCATAATTTGAACACCCAAATAACGATCAGGAAAAGTTGAAACTTCCATTCCTAACAAGTTAGTGATAGTCCTACACCTGCTTAGAGAGTTACCACCATAATACACCTTGCTCTTTTGACGACAAACAGTTTGCCTAGAAGCAGCTTGGTATTTACCCTATAAATTGAGCAAATTATGAAGACTTTTCATATTACCCTTGCAAAAGATCATAATGTCATCAGCAAATAAAAGATGGGTAGGAGAAATGCCTTTTTTAGACAACATAGGAGTCATCTCTTTCCTATCAAAGAACATAGTGAGGTTTCTGCTAAGGACATCTTCAATCAAAACAAAAATAAGAGGCGATAAAGGATCACGCTGTCTCAAACCTCTATTAATTTTGAAGAAACCCTCCGGGCCGCCATTGAGAAGGACCGAAATACGGGCTGAACTGAGAATAGTAAGAATCCAAGAGCACCAAGATTCCGAAAAACCATATCCAAAACAAAGGACCAACTAACAGTGTCAAAAAGCTTGAGAAATATCAAGTTTTAGACCCACATTGCCATCCTTACATTTAGTTTTTAAATCATTCACCATCTCCGAAGCCACAGTAATATTTTCATGAATATTACTACCTTTCATGAAAGCAACTTGTTCTTCTGAAACAAGTTTATCAAGAACTCCACCAAGTCTTGTAGCCAAAATCTTAGTAAAAATTTTAAAGAAAAAATTACTAAGACCTATAGGACGAAAGTTGCGAAGAGTGTTAGCACCTCTCACCTTGGCCAAGAGAATTAAAAGGATATAATTCGAACCCTGAGGAATAATATTATGCTTCCAGCAGTAAGTAATTGCATTAATGAGATCATGTTGAATGATGTCCCAACAATGCCTATAAAAACACCCAGAAAAACCATCTGGCCAGGTGCGCTATCAGCACCCAAGTTATAAACATCCTGCTTAATCTCCTCTGCCAAAGGAATAACATCCATCACGATGCTCTCTTACGCGGAGATACTCTCATGCTCATAAAGAAAAAGACTATCATCAATAGGTTGCGCATCTCCATTGAATTTTGATTCAAAGAATTGAACCGTATAGTCTTTTATCAAGTCAAAATCAGTAATAGAATTCCTATTCTCATCCACCAGCTCCGAGATCACATTGTTACTCCTACGAGTACGAATATTAGCATGGAAAAATGCAGTATTACTAGAACCATCAACCAAACATTTGTTTCTTGATTTTTGTTTCAACATAATAACATGCAGCATACGAACCTCATCAAGGAAAACCGAAGCTTCTTTCATAGCATATAAAAGATCAACATCTTCTGGATGTTCATCTGAGAGCTGGAGCGCAACTTCCGTTCTCAGCTTGGCTTGCTTTAAACGAGCATAAACATTACCAAAAGTTGAAAAATTCCAGGCCTTAATTGCAGCTTTAAGGCGCTTCAGCTTGTAAGGAAAAATATAAGCACGAGAACCCTCCACTTGTTCATTCCAACTGTCCATTACCATACGCAAGAAATCTGGATGAGTGAACCACATCTTCTGAATACGAAAAGGAGCACGTTTTGGTCGTGTATTAGCAAAAGGGTAACCAACAAGAGTAGAATGGTCGTAAACTTCCCTAGGAAGAGCTTTACACCTCCAATTCTCAAACTTAGTTAACCAAGCCTCATTGATAATCACTCGATCGATCTTATAAAGAATTCTATGAACACCAGATTGTCCATTATCCCATGTGAATTTAGAACCCAGCGAGTCGGCTTCAAAAAGATTATTATCATCCATCCAGTCACTAAACTCCGTAATGACTGAAGTTATAGGTTCACGACCTCCTTTTTTTCATCATTTCGCAAGATACAATTAAAATCTCCCATAACTAACCAAGGAGTGTTATCATTAGACGAAGAAAGTTGTTGCCATAACCTTCTTCTAGTAACTTGAAAGAAACTAGGATGAACAAAAGAGATAAAAACTCCCCCTGTCTCAATCGTAATTACTTGTCTACTAGAATTAATAACTACCGGAGTAGCTATATCCTCGGACCAGAAAATCCAAATATTACCCTTAGAAGACCCTTCAGAATTATTAATAACATCTTTTTTGTAACCATCAGCATGAAGTTTTTGTAAGAAACGCAAAGTACAATGCACTTTAGATTCTTCCAAACAGAAAACTTCAGGCTTAAATTCCAAAATCAACTCTTTCAACTTGCATTGAGCATTATCACGCGCAATGCCATTCACATTCCAATATAAAACACGCATTAAAAACCAGGCTTGGATGGCTTGGTTATCTTCACTTGCTCTCCAGGCATTATACGAGGAGAACTTCCTTTAGCATCTCGTTTTCCTAAACTTGAATCAATATACGAAACTTGTTTAGACTGGGCTGCCTGTTGATCCCCAGTCTTATTACCCTTACAATTAGTTTGAAGAGACCGCATTTTGTTTGTTTCCAAAGAAGACAGCGCACCACGATCCTCCAGACTAGACGACGTACCATCCGTAGATTTAAGTAGGTTGAACTTGTTTCTTGTCAGAAGTTGTTCACCAGCCATAAACTCATCACAAAGAGGAGTTGAAGAATTAGTCCTATCAAGATTTGGAATCTGATTTCCAACCAATCCTGACTTAGTTTGTAGTGTCCTAGTTTCACCCACTAAGCCACTTTCAACTAAAACTGAATTCGAGTCTAACACCTGTTTAGTTCTCGCCAATTCAACCGATGCAGCTTCCATATCAGCTTTGGACTTTGCAATTACAATCTCCAACTGCTTAGCTTTCTCCAGCTGAACAGTATACTCCTCATTAAAAGCCTCATCCACCCTCTTATGTACTTCAGGAACCACAGGAATGTGAGGAGCACTCTTCCTTTTCTTACGCTGTGCAACCTGCCAATCTTGGCCATCAATTACAGCGCCATTAGAAGTACCATCGCCATAGCGTAAATCAGCAGTACGATTATCACTTCGATTCTGACGAGAATTTGGACGAGCATTACCATACTGTTGATTAGCAGAATTATTCTTCTTCCTGCATTCTCCATCAGCGTGACCAATAATCTTGCAATACGAACAGAATTTAGGCCTTTTATGGATGTCGAATTTTTGCCAAAAATCCAAACCACCCACTGTTACATGAATAGAATCAGTATCAAGTTCAGCGAAATTGATATCAATAAGGACTGATGCATAGTAGCCATATTCATGCGCCAAGGTGCGCTGATCAACAACAATTGGCGTGCCTATGGTTTTAGCCATAGCCAACAACGTTTTCTCCAGCCAAAACTCCATAGGTAAACCAGGAAATTTCACCCAAACAGTAGCATGAGATGTTTTCTGTTTTTGAGGATCAAAACTAGGGTACCATTCCAAAAGATTAAGCTTCTGGTGATCAACAATCCAAGCCTCAGCATCAAAAATCTTATTTTTATCTTCTTGTGATAGTAACTTGATAATGAAGAAACCCCTGACCATAGGGATGAACTGAACACGACCATTCCCAAGCTGCCATTGAGATTCCAATTCTTTCTTCGCATCAGTAAAGTTAATATCCTTGAAATCCAGTATCCCAATGAGACTAAATCTCCACACTTCGCAACCCTCCTCATAGTATTCCTGGGGCAGAATCACAGCTGGTTTACCCTCTTTCACCGTAGGGTTTGGTAACTTGCTCAAGTCAATAGTTGTTGATGGTAACGTTCTCCTTCCTTGAAGTTTTTCAGCATACAGTTTAGGTTGGGAAGAATCAAATTGATCCCCCATCTCGAATCACCAAAGTGATGATCCAAGACAAGGCGCGCAATTTTTTTTTTGTTGAAAAAAGCCAAAACCCTAAAATCGCCAGAGTACTATTTGACGTACTCCTTTCTAAAAGAAGAATCCTTCAAATATTTTTTTTGAATATCAAATTTTGTAATTGTACAAAAAATCTCTCGTTCTTCCTTTGTTAACTGAGTAGATAAATTGGCACTCACCTTGGGTTGTGCCGTAACGGCCCGGGGTTTTGATATGTTATCTAGAGTGGATATAGTATAACTTTTTTTTTCTGCTACACCGGTAGCGTTCACATATTTAGTGTGTTGATACGGTGGCTAGTTTAGATAGATCATCAATATTTGTAGTGCTTATTTTGTTTTTAGGGTATCGGGTATGACCAAAGTATACAAAAAGGCTAAATAGAATGGCATTGTTTTTGCGGGACAATCCTTTGGTGTATATATCATTTCTATTTTTTTTCACACTTTATATTGAAATTACCCAGATAAACTTGGAGTAGGATTTGCTTCTGTGACTGCCTTTAATAAGTTAAAATTAGTTCTTATAATTTTAGATGCTAATGTGGAGTGAATTGAACTTTTGATGCTCTTTGGCAATTCTAGAAAGTCTGAGTATGATAACATCTTCTGACGTTGCACAACAAACAAAGATGGAATTTTGCAAAGAAAGGTGATTGTGTAATGCGAACCCTACCATTTAATTTCAAACTAAAAAATAAGAAGAGGGGAAAATGTACAACTAAGTTCGACCAATTCTAAACCGCCAAAACTAATAGTTAAGCGGTAAATCAAAATGATCATATAACTTGCTACTCCAACGAATTAGTTTCTCGCACTCCGTACAATGTTAATTGGATGTATAGTAAGTGCTCTTTGATACATCAAACTATATTCAGAAAAGTTAACTTCGTATCCTCATGTCAGGCTAATTCATTTTGTTAGCGTCGTGATTCAGGACCTGCAATACCGAAAAGTAACCTGGGTTAATAATCTAATTTTATGGAAACAAACGTAGTCTACCAAATAAAATGAATTGTTCATAAAACGTTCTCATTGTATTCTCAAAAAGAAAATAGTGGTCACACAATTCATAAATTCGACACACATTAAGGCTTCTCAGAAGGGTAAATCCCACATTGTGCTAACAGCATACAATGAACACTCGCACCTTCATTCCTAAACCTGGTAGTAAGATTTAAGCACACTAATCTTCATAATAGGAGTAAAACCATTTTTTTGGGAATAATCTAATTTTATGACCCGCACAATGAATAATCTAACAGAACCACTAATTTAAGCACACTAATCTTCATAATAGGAGTAGAACCATTTTTTGGGGGAAGAAGAAGATTCCTCATTTGTGACCCGGATCGGTCACAAATGAGGATTGGAATTGGTAGTAGATTGTTTAAACTGGCTAGATCGTGGTTGCTGTTCTGAAGCTGTCAATAATACTTCCTCTTGATTTAGTGCTTTCTTGAAGGCTGAAGCCAAAGTAGGAGGTTCAAGTAATTTCACCACAGAACCAATCTCAGGTTTTAAAGATTGGGTGAACAAATTAATCAAGTGAGCTTCAGGAAAATCTACAAATTTCAATAGACGTTCAAAATCAGGGATGTGATCCTTAACCGTACATTTTTGTTTAATTGTGCTAATTGCCATTTTAGCATCAACAAACTTCTCAGGAGAAATTCGTTCACGAACTAGTGAACAAAATTGTGGCCATGTGGGATTGAGAATTGTAGTGCGCTTCCAACGAAACCATGCATTAGCATCTCCCTTCAGATGAGCAACTGCAAGTTGAACCTTCATATTATTGGCAATAGAGTGCCAAGAAAAATATTGTTCAGCTTGAAATAACCATCCATCAGGATCATCACCATCAAAACAAGAAAATTTCAGATTAACTAGCGGTGTACGAATTGGAGTTTCAAGAACGCCAAGACCATTAGTATTAGGAAGTTGAGTATTTTGTTGAGGAATACCATCATTGGATTGAAGCTGAGGAAGAAATTCTTGAAATACAGCACGTAATAAATTTTTAAGTTCTGAGCTCAAAGCTTTTGTTAAACTTGATGTTAGAGCCTTTTCATGTTCAGCTAAATCAAGTTTACGATTATTTATATCTTCCTCATGAACCAACTTGGCCTCTACACGAAATTTCAGAACTTGTTCTTCGTCATGTTGATGATGTTTGGTAATAGTTTCAACCAGTTTATCAAGTGTCTCTGTAATATCGTAAGACCATCTTTTACTAGCGCAAGATTCTCTGTGTAAGACATTGTGAATGAAAAAAAAATTGGTCGAAAATTTGGCTAAGATCTAAACCTGCTCTGAACCAGGTGTTAGGGTTCTTGACCAATCACTAGAAGTATCTTAAAAAGTAGGAATTAAGAACCCTAGAGAAACCCTTTGAATTGGAGGTTAACCACCTATTGAGAAGAGAGTTTGAGGTAGAAAGTAAAGGAAGAGTTTTAAGAAAACGAGTTCTATTAATTATCTTCCAAAAACAAAAACCAGGAGAAAGTATTTATAGTTTAACTTGCTTGATAAACACGTAATAAAAACTGAATTAAAGGAAGCTAACATAAACTAGGAAACATCAACTAAATATAGTAATTCTAAATAAGGTAAACCATTGTGAGGAGTTGGTGTTGCAACAGAATGGAGAGCTCAACTGATGCTAATGTTGTCAATGGTGTCAGTTCAGAAGGATTACTAACAACTGTACAACCACATGCAAGAGCTGGGCCAACCTGCCAAGGATAAAGATAGAAATGTGACCCTCAAAACAAGCATGTGAGGAGCAGACATCAAGGTTCCTTGGTGATTAAACAGACATACCTTTCGAGCGATCATGGCCAAAGGAAAATTCCAGGGTGTAATTGCTCCAATAACACCTACGGGATGCAAAAATCACAATAGAGAAAGAGGGAGAGAGATGACAAACTGTATATGGAGAAAATTTCTGAAAACACCTTTCTCTTTCTTTTTTAATGTATGAGCTTTATCATTAAGAAATTAGTGCTAATTAATATTTCAATGGGTATGTAATGAAAACTCATTGAATATCAGTGCCAAATTCAGCTGCCCGACAAGAATAAATTATTAGATGTAAGAGATAATGGGACTTTATGTGGACCCACAAAAGAACAACAAAAGTGATATATGAAAACAAAAAACATGAATATTGAGAAAATGACTGCTTTATGTATTTTGCCACTACACTATTATTGATACCACGAAAAACATATTTTGCTTTAGTCAATTCTAACATGACTTTTATTACATATGCACAATTGTGGATTTCACGTTACATCATTGCACTCGCACATGAGTTGGTTTTGCTAGAGTCGATTCTCCTTTAACCTTGGTTTCTTCTCGAGACCCTATAGGTTAACGACTGAAAGACTTCATTGGGATTGTGAAGCCAGACGAAACTACTTCTCTTGTAGTTGAGCGATCTGATCTTGACATTTTCTATCGTACGAGTTCAATTGAATAATTGACTTGAGATTATATATCCGATAGGGCAAGATAAAAAGAAATCATAAACACCTTCGTCTCATCGTTTGTGATTCCGCAATATCTAGTTTCGCTACCATACGATTTAGATTATTGTGAGGTGGTTGATAATACTAGGCTGTTCTTCGGGAATATAAGTCATGGTTATCAATTAGTTCCAGTTCACCTTGATTTATCAAAAGACGGAACAAAACTCATAGGTTTATCTGTGGGAGATAGATTTATCTATTATCGTAGACTTTTCTGTGTGATACAGATTTGTTTATTAAAGTCTTCGACTTTGGGTCGTAGCAACTCTTAGTTGTGGATGAGATCATCTAAGGGAATCAAGTGCGTAGTATCCTGCTGGGATCAGAGACGTAAGGAGAGCAACTGTACCTTGAATTAGTGTGATATTGATTAGGGTTCAACTACAGTCCAGACCGAAGTTAGTTTGTAGTAGGCTAGTGTCTGTAGCGACTTAATACAGTGTGGTGTTCAATATGGACTAGGTCCCGGGGTTTTTCTGCATTTGCGGTTTCCTCGTTAACAAAACTTCTGGTGTCTGTGTTATTTCTATTCCGCATTATATTTTGTTATATAATTGAAATATCACAGGTTGTGCGTTGTATCGATCAATTGTGAAATCCAACCTTTGGTTGTTGATTGGAAAATTATTGATCCTTGGATATTGGTCTTTGGTACCATCCAAGTTTATATCTTTTGTATTTGATAAACACTCACAGATTTCTATTTGTTTGAGTATAGATCAAATTGGGAGATTGAGATATTAACTCCTTGATATACTTTTTATTAAGATTGAGTTTGACTATCTAGTTGATTCTCTTAAAAGTATATTAGAGTTTGTCCATACAGATTGCTAATGGAAATATTGGGTGAGGTTGTTGTATCCCCGCGTTTTCAGTTGGCAATCGGAAAATATTGTCCACTCTAACGTTTGTAATCAGGAAATAAAGGCAGCACTTAACGGAAGTATGTAGCTCCAACTACAAAGGGTGCTACTTGCTAAAATCGGGCATATTTAAAAAGCCCAAACTCTCAAAAATACACTGGATTTCCTTAGTAAGCAAAATACTGAAGGTTCTAATGTGTTAGTTTGTTGAATTAGAAATTAGAAAGGAAAGCATCAATATTTATAATAACGACTGTTTTGAAAATGGATGTATACTGAACAGTGAATAGTTCACACAATAAACTTAAGACTTAAACACTAGCTAATTCTTCTCTTAATTGATTGTGATATAAATGACAATCAATCCATTTATAGGTCTGGCATAACTGACCCTCGTGTCCTATTTATATCTAGACTATTGGAACTAAGTTTCAACAAACTCTACATCTGCCAGATAATTCTAGCAATTTCAAGTAGTCCCAAGTAAATAACAACGGAAATCTTTTCACACTATGTTGTTTGGTACGAGGTGTACGACGTGGAGTTGGGTTATAGATATGTAGCCGCAGCGAGGCGGAGCCTTCCCAAGATATGGTTCACGAGCCTTGTCAGAATTAATATGCTAACGAAGGAAGTGTTGAACTAAAAATATTTCCGATCATGGTGCTCAGTGAGCCTACCGGTAGTATACATAAAACTTAAAAGAAATTCACATCTAATAATGGTTATAGACCCCCCATAATATCTTTCTTTGCATACACCTACATCTTCCTTTTATTAGTAACTGTATCTTGCATTGAGAAGTGAACTTTAAGTGTCTACTTACTAATATTCCAAATATAGTTAGACAAAACACAGTTCATAAGCAGATCAATACTAGAAGACTTCTTCAAGATCACAGGTTTGTTGTACCATTTGCGCAGACATTTGCTCTGTTCGTTTGAAGTAAGCTTGCTCCAAGCTGTAAGAGAAAATATATGATATGGTTATACAATATATATATTTAATTTGATGGTTTTTCTATATTGTTTGTTGTTAGAGCACTGCTCGGTCGAACTCGCATGCGTTGCTATCTCAAGCATGTTTTTCAATGTTAATGATCAAAACTATAAGTCTTGATTTCTAGTCTACTTATAGATGTCTCGGACTAGGACATAGATTGTGTAGTTGAGCCTTAGATTTCACGGTGTTCATCATTTGAAGACGAATAACTACTAAGGAGATCTTGTGGAACTTCATCAACAAAAGGTATGTGGAGACTGAAACTCATCTATTACTTGGAAAGTCTATTTCTACTCCATCTCCTATATTGAGACATAAGTCGTGTTACGATATAGTTTTCTATTATACACATTTGAGATTTCGAGCTGAGTTTAACTCGCTTACATATTTCTCGGAATATGTGTTGGCAAGCTTTCGCTTCGACCAAGTTCATCTTATATTCTTGACGCAAGTCAAAAGATGATCATGTGAAAATTTCCGAGTAACATCTTACATGGTTTGTGTAATACAATCATTTGGTGTAGACTTGGAATGTTTCGTTATGATTATTTCAATAACTTGAAAATTGATTTGATGCTAATAGTGTGTGAAAACGGCTATTGTCATCCTCTAAGAAAGTTTCAATGATTGAAATAAGAGTTTAGAACACTTAACCATTATTGGATATGACATGTTCAGTACTCTTGCACATATGTAATCCATGTCCGGGAATCATAGTATGTGTACCCGTATGCGTACCTGTTGGCTTGAGAAATCCAGGAACCTAAGTATGCGTACCCGTTTCCGTACTGGCATAAGGTTCATGTCCGAATATTTATGCTGGGATTGGAAGTACGCGTACCCGTTTGCGTACTGGTGAAACCCAATCTTGGTCCGGGTATTTCAAATATGCGTACCCGTTTGCATACTTGAAGGTAACAGTTTAAACATTTATAAAATAAGGAATGCAATCTTTGCAAACCGTGGGTATAATGTTCATGAATTGATTCGTGTGAATCAAACCGATTTTGCTTCAATTGTGTTCTTGTATACTTCTATGAGAATATAGCAATTGAACAACTCTTTAACTAGTTTCATTTGAGTCATTTGAACTAGTTATGGTTAAGATGAACAAGGTTGATATGAGAATGATCATATAGCTAACTTCGGTTAACTATTGTTGAGCCAACATGGTGTACACATTTAGGTATGGTTACATAAACCTAAATGAGGGTACATTTCATTTGTGTGTAAAAAGCTAAGTTCGATCTAACGTTTGAAAGATATTAGCTTGGTTGAATCAGGTTTTTCATCTAACGGTGATTATTGAATGCTTTGTTACCAAGGTAACTTAGATTGCAAACCCTGATTTGAAAACTATATAAAGGACAACTCTAGCAACTAGGAAACCTAAACCCCACACTTCTGTGTAATACTAGTTACATAAACTACAGTCAATTCTCCTTTAACCTTAGGTTTCTCACGAGACCTTGTAGGCTAACGACTTGAAGACTTCATTGGGATTGTGAAGCCAGACCCAACTATTTTCTTTGTAGATGCGTGATCTGATCTTGATATTTCTATCATGTTGAGTACAATTGAAAGAATTGGCTCGAGATTTATATCTCCGATAGGCAAGATATAAAAGTAATCACAAACTCCTTCGTCTCATCGTTTGTGATTCCACAATATCTTGTTTCGCTAGTCGCTTAAGATTATTGTGAGGTGATTGATAATACTAGGTTGTTCTTCGGGAATATAAGACCGGTTTACCAGTTGGTTCATGTTCACCTTGATTTATCAAAAGACGGAACAAAACTCATAGGTATTTCTGTGGGAGACAGATTTATCTATTCCAATAGACTTTTCTGTGTGAGACAGATTTGTTTATCAAGTCTTCGACTTTGGGTTGTAACAACTCTTGGTTGTGGGAGAGATCAGCTAAGGGAATCAAGTGCATAGTATCCTGCTGGGATCAGAGACGTAAAGAACGTAACTGTACCTTGAATCAGTGTGAGATTGATTAGGGTTCAACTATAGTCCAGTCTGAAGTTCATTGGTAGTAGGCTAGTGTCTGTAGCGGCTTAATACAGTGTGGTGTTCAAAGCTGGACTAGGTCCCGGGGTTTTTCTGCATTTGCGGTTTTCCTCGTTAACAAAATTCCGGTGTCTGTGTTATTTATTTTCCGCATTATATTTTGTTATATAATTGAAATATCACAGGTTGTGCTTTTTATCGATCAGTTAGGAAATCCAACCTTTGGTTGTTGATTGAAATTGATTGATCCTTGAACATTGGTCATTGGTACCGTTCAAGTTACTTCTCTTATATTCAATCGGGCTCGCAAATTTCTATTTGCTGATTGCAGATTGAATTGAGAAATAGAGATATAAACTCTTGTATATACTTTTCTCTAGATTGAGTCTGATTGTCTAGTTGATTCTCTAGAAGTATGTTGGAGTAAGTACTCTCATATTTCCAAAAGAATTGTTAGTTGTGGTTGTTGTACCGTCGCATTTTCATCTGTAATAATAGTTTCTTTACTCTTTATCTAAGTGCCAAAATATCTTTCCATCAGGAACTCAGAAAGTTCTTTTCCAAGAATTGTTTGTTCAATCTTTAGCTGATATAGACATTGTTATGAAAATGATCACAGAACCAAAACCAATTACATGAATTTCATGAAGACGAGCATATCATAACATTTATCTTTCATGTGGTAACATAAATCCTCCAATCAAATGCCCTCCAACCTCAACAGTCTAATTGATTTTATGACAGGTTAATTAAGCTAAAATTACTAAGGGTCCATGTGGTGTATTAAGCAAATTAACTATCTGCAACTGACACACTTATTGTACCACCAGATTTAGCAAGTCTTCATTGGCAGGTTCAGTTTCTTTACTTGCAAGGGGACAATGGTCCAAGACATGTAAGTGGGTCTCATATGTTCAACAACACAACAAAAAAAAACCATTGTGTCACCTTTAGGTCCTAAGATGAAAAGTATTTAGAAATTCCTAAAAGCAACGTAGAAAAGAACTTTCAACGAGATTCTCTTTAGACCAGCAATAAGAAATTATATCACCAACACTATGACAAGTTAGGTTGCAGGATATAAAGCTACATACTTTTGAAAGCTTCATAGGCTGATGATATTGCATCGGTTATCTCCTTCCTACCCATGCATGGGACATTTGTTATCACCTCTCCTGTGGCGGGGTTGTTTACCTGTCATCACATGAAACTTCTTCAATTTCTAAGCAACATCCAACAACAGAATTCAATTATTCAAGAAACTGTAAAGAATGTGAAACTGTCCATAGGAGGTTCTTTCTTTCGAGGGGAAATGATAAAGGTCATGTAGAGATCATACGATGTCAACTATATCATTGACAGGTCGAGTTAATCATTGTCCTAAAAAATATGGGTTATTGCATGATCCAGTCGGTACATAGGTTCAAACAACATTACCTTCTAACTAAAATAGTTATTTGCATGATACTTGGCTTGTTCGTTTGTTTTTTTGAAGCAGATACTTGGTAGTTGGTATTAAGTCATTGCATCTACATTTCCATAAAAACATTCCTTCTCTAAAAACAAAAAAGAAAAAACCACAAATAAAAAAGAAAGTATAACTTCTAATCTTTGTGGTATGTTAATTCTAAAAGGTTTAAAAGAAGTAATATGTATCATACTGGAAAGGAAAACAAAAAAAAACAGGGTAGGACTACTACTGTCTGCAGTTATAATGTTAGAACTTAAAATTACTAAAGGTAGCAACTAAAACTGGTCACACAAAAAAAATGGATAGAAAAAGTAGATATTAAACATGTATGGTCTTTCCATCATATGCTTGAACCCATTTCCCTCCTATAAGTCCTTGGATTCTTAAGAGACCAGGATCGCTAAGCATAGAGACAGCAAGATCATATCACACAACTGCAAAGATAATAGTTGAGTCTGGCTTCACAATCCCAATAAAGTCTTCAATTCGTTAACCTACAGGGTCTCGAGAAGAAACCTAAGGTTAAAGGCGAATCGACTCTAGTTATGCAACTAGTAACACACATGAGGTATGGGGATTAGGTTTCCCAGTTGCTAGAGTTCTCCTTTATATAGTTTTCAAATCAGGGTTTGCAATCCAAGTTACCTTGGTAACAAAGCATTCAATAATCACTGTTATATGAAAAACCTGATTCAACCAAGCTAATATCTTTCAACCGTTAGATCGAACTTGGCTTGTTACACACAAATGAAATGTACCCTCATTTAGGTTTATGTAACCGTACCTAAACGTGTACACCAGGGTTCATCTGTATTCCAAGAACACTATGTGAGTGATCAAATATCAATACATTAGGGAACATTAGTTATCTAAGAAAACTCAACCCATGATAGGCACCTTAATATCATGACCTAATGGAAGAAATGTACACTTGTTTCGAAGTGTGGTATAATCGATTCCAAGATTGTAAATATGAAAAGGGATTTACAAAGAAAAATAAGATGTCGACATACTTTGAACATGATCAGTAACTCTTATCTTTTATTGTTCAAAGATATTCCTTAATAACTTAAGGAGATCCTGGACCGAAATAAATTAAAAATCTTTTAATTAAGGTTCTTAATTTTATATGCTTTTAATTACCAGCAATTAAATGCATATCTCTGGAAAATAAAAATTGGTAATGTGCATTTACTAATTGGAGATATTCTAGTGACATTTCGGAAATATTGGACAAAGCATTTCCAGGAATTATGAAAACTGACTTGGGCATTTATTGCATATCTTAAGAATAATTGTGTTTTAGAAATTCCTTGGTGTCCAAACGTCCTTGGTCTATAAATACCCAAGTTTTCATTTCAAGCAAACTATCCTAAGATCCAGGAAAACTTCATCTTTTTGTTATTTCTGGTGGAGCCGTCTATTCGGAGAGGAAAGTACCATAATTAGGCGAAATCTCTTACGACCGCACGTTTAAAGACTTCTATGGGATCAAGAAGCGTCTACGAGTACCGTTGGTGGGAAACTGGATAATTTAAGTTTATTTTTGTTTTTGATTGATTTGATTGACTAATGGTTGTTGAAATTTGATTGCACCTAGTTTATTCTTGAGAATTTTCTCTTCTGATATATGATTCACTCAAACTAGATCGAAGTTTCGACGAGATCTTTAGAACCGTTTGTAGATCTAAAGACGTCTTGTGATAATACATTGTTAACAGACTCCGTTTGGTGTGTGATTAATCACAAGAGATTCAAGTGGTGTTGTGCAGGTTTTCATTGAAGATTAAAGAAGATTTCTGATTTGGTTTTTATTTCTTTGGGTGTTCACAAACCTTGATCGGCTGGGATCCAACTAGAATCAGATTTATTCGATTGATTAGTTGTGCAAGATCGTCATCACCTTATACTTTGTTGTTTGATTCTATATTGATTGATTGCAAACCTAAACTCTGCTACTTCGGTAGTTGTTGGATAGATTGATCTAACCAGGAAAAGGAGTGGTATATATACATCCGTTATCCGCACTCTTACCTCAACTGGAGTTGCACCCAATAATGATGCCACTTTAGCTGAACTTCGATGCAAGCACCCCTCTGCTCGTTTGCTAGTAATCCCATCTACTCCACCTTCCCAAACTACCATGTTAGCTTCGGCTGAGTTGGTGTTAGGCAGATTGAAGAGTTTCCCCAAAGGGACCTCCCGTGGAAGAGATGGTTTTTGTGCGCAACACCTTCTCGATGCTCTCAGTGGATCTGTTGTTGTTTTATCGGATGAACTAATTGCATCTATTACGGATGTGGTTAACTTATGGTTGGCAGGCTCCTGTCCTTCTGTTTTGGGGGCTTTTGTGGCTAGTGCGCCTCTCACCCCACTCACCAAGCCCGGTGGTGGTTTGCGTCCGATTGCAGTAGGCACAATTTGGAGAAGGATTGTTTCTAAATGCGCTGCTTCCTTCATTGGCCAAGAGATGAGTTCTTATCTGGGTGACTTCCAGTTTGGATTTGGAGATAAATGTGGTGGACAGGCGATTATACATGCTGTAAATCGTGTGCTGGAAGAAAAAGGGGACCAAGATAATCTTTCCATGTTGCTGGTGGACTTTTCTAATGCATTCAATCTCATCGATAGAACTACAATGATCACCGAGGTACGTAATTTATGTCCCTCTATATCCCGTTGGGCTGAGTTTTGTTATGCTTCGCCGGTACGCTTATACTACATGGGTCATGTACTTTCTTCAGCTTAGAGGGTTCAACAAGGTGATCCTTTGGGACCACTTACGCCAACTTAAATTTTTTAAAATAACTAGGGTACATTAGTAACTAATAATATCAGGACCGGCTACGCCAACTTAAAAATATTAACTACTCAACAGTTAGTATGAACTAATATCATGATAGGCATTCAATACCCAGGAAAAGAAGATCTAGTCTTAAGCTTATACATCTTTAATGTTTAGAACTTAAGTATTTACTTCAACTTGAGTTCTCTCTATTACTTTGGGAAGCATTTGAGATCTTTGTAACCACCACAACTTAATACAAACAATCACTCATTACCCCGTGGACGTAGACAAAAGTCGAACCATGCAATCTCACCTATATATGTGGAAGTTGTACATTGTGTATCTTTAGTCTAAGAAGCATGGCAAGACGTAAATCTTTGTGACGAAGAAAATAAGCTTCCCAGACAATTAAAATGAGTAGTCGTACTTCGTGGAGAAGTAGGAATTGTGACGTCTTTATCATATTCATGTTCATGACCATTTTCTAACTCTTCTAAATATTTGTCAGGATCATCATGTCCTTTTGATTCTGGCGATGGTGAAATCGCATTGCCATAAGGGAATGTCTGTTCATGAAATATGACATCCCTTGAAGTATAAATTTTCTTTGATTCTAAATCAAAGATCTTATAACCTTTTTGATTATATTGATATCTAATAAAAATTCTTGGTTTTGCTCGAGCATTAAATTTATGAGAAGGACTTGTGTTGCGAGCAAAACATAAACAACAAAATACTCTAAGATGTGAATAGTTTGCCGATGATCCGAAAAGAACTTCATGTGGCGATATGTAATTGAGTACTGGTGTGGGCATCTTATTGATCAAATACCCTGCGACCATAATACATTCTCACTAGAATTCTAATGGTAAACCTGCTTGAAAACGGAGTGAACTTGCTACATTAAGTAGATGACGATGTTTGCGTTCTACAACACCATTTTGTTGTGGAGTTTATACACAACTCCGTTGATGTAAAACTCCATTTTGGAGAAACCATTGTTGTAAGTCCTTTGTCAGGAATTCTGTTTCATTATCGGAGAGAAAATTTTGAATCTCGGAAATATTGGTTTTTCCAGATTCGCACGAGATAGTGCCAATTTTTTATTTATATTGATTTATCACAAAATTAAAAAAATAATCTAAATGATCTTACTAGGGTCCTGGTTTGAAAATAATTGTTCCAGTACTGCACTTATTCAATGTAGGAAGCGCAGGGATACTAAAGAAACTAGGTGAACTATAGGTTTAGTTGCTTGGTCTCAACTATACGAAGTTTGTTATATTTTGTATAACGGCTTAATTCTGGGAGTATTCAATTCTGGACCAGGTTCCGAGGTTCTTCTGCATTTGCGGTTTCCTCGTTAACAAAATCTTGTTGTCTTTTACTTTTATATTTTCGTAATTATAATTATTTATTATAATTAGAAGTAAAAGCAAAATACACAAATGTTAACTCGGTATTACTTGATAGTGATCCTATAGAGTTTGGTTAAGTCCGAACCTATTATCAAGTAATCACACTTTGATTGTTGTATTGTCTTGATCTCGTATCCTTAGACGATCACACAAAGTGTGAATACGATTTGTAGTATTGTCTCGACTTTGTCCATAGACAATCACTTTTTGTAAGAGGACTTATAGGTGGATAATTTAAAGATTGTGGTATATTTGGGTACCCTCGTCTTTTCAAGTTGGCTCAACAATAGTTAACCGAAGTTAGCCATATGGACACTTTTTTATTACCACATTCATCTAACTCATAGACTTGTTCAATTGTTTATATTCTCATAGAAGTATACAAGACACAATTGAAACAAAGTCGGATTGATTCAGAAGAATCAATTCATGAACATTAAGCCATGGTTTGCAAAGATTGCATTCCTCAATTTACAAATATATTTTTTCATCAGTATGAAATCATACTTAAACCGATTTTAGAACTTAAACCAACTTAGTTTGCAAATGGGTATGCAAACTTAAGTTCCGGACTTTGATCTTGTCTGATAGTTTGCTAACCGGTATGCATGTTGTCGTCTCGGACCTAAATCAGGTAGAATCGTTCGCATAATGGTATGCAAACTTGGTTCCCGGAATTTAACAGTTAAAATCGTTCTCATACTGGTATGCAAACTTGGTTTCCGGACCTGAATCATACCACAACAATTTGCATACTGGTGTACATACTGTGCTATATCCAGACAATAGTTAATTTTTCTAAACTCCCATTTCAATCATTGAAACATCCTTAGAAGACGACAATAGATGTCTCATATAAACTATTAGCTTATAAGTAATTTTCAAGTGATTGAATGATCAATACGAAATATTCCGAGTCTACATCAAATGACTGTCTTACACAAATCATGTAAGATATTTCAAGGCAATTTTCAGATGATCATCTTTTGACTCATTATTCAGTTTCCAGCAAATAAATTGTTTCCAACTAAACTCGTCAAGAATAATGATGAATGTAGCTAAAGCAAAAAGCTTCCAACACATATTTCGAGAAAGATATAAGAGAGTTAAATTCAGCTCGAAATATCAAATATGTATAATGTAAAAGTCTATATAGCTATACGACTTAGTCTCAATAGGAGATATAATAGAATATACTTCTGAGTGATAGATAAGTTTTAGTCTCCACATATCTTTTGTTGATGAAATTCCTCCAAGATCTCATCAGTAGATCTTCATCTTCAATCGATGAAAACCATGAAGTCTAAAGCTCAACTACATATTCTATCCTAGTCCGAGACATAGCTATAAGTAGACAAGAAATCAAGACTTATAGTTTTGATCACCTAAACTTAACAAACAAGCTTGAGATAGCAACTCTTGCGAGTTCGACCGAGTAGTGCTATAACAGTTCCCTTAGAACCATTCGAAAACAACTTGAACTTTGATTCCTCTGGCATCGAAATCGTTTGGATAAGTCCATATTGATGGAGTACTAGATGAGGATAAAACAAAATAAAGCCTTTAGAATAAAACAAAAGCCTGTAGTACATCCCCAATGACATATCTTCATCTTCAACAACTTCATACTCTTCTTTATCCTTCATGTATGGTTGAAATACAACGTCTTCAACATTCAAAGAGTCTATCTTTTCTCTCAAATATATCATGATTTCCTTTTTATTCCTCTTCTTATTTTCCTTGAAAATCCATTTTCCCGAAGTAGGGAATGTATCTACCCATTTTTCATCTTTTGTGGCCAATTTGAATTCCTGGAAATGGTCATATATCCATACCTACATCAACAATATGAAAAAATACCAAGCATAATTATGAAGAACAATGAAATTCGAACAATGAGGCAAAATACTGAATTTTGGGGAATAAATAAAACTTCGGTTGATAATGAAAATCAATTATAATACTGTTAGAGCATAGACCGGTTGAACCCACTAAGCGTTGGTATGTCAAGATTGGTTGTCATATTTTAGTGAATCAAAACTCATGTTAAGAGTCGCTTGATTATGTACTAGAGTCAACTTTGTATAGGTTAGCTTGAAAGTATTAGGATAACGAGACTTTACAAGTATTGTGAAGACTTGAAGATGTGAAGAAGCAAGGAGCTACAACGACAACAATCATCCTTCCACTTGAGGTTAATGATATTTTACTTGAACTGTTTCATTCCCTAACGTATCTTTCAAGTCGTGCATATATTTGAACTCTAGATAGACATAGTATTAAGGAATACAATACGAGCTTTATTGCTTAACCATTAAACTTTGGAGATAAGACATCGCCATAATCATTTGAATGTTATTGTGATTATGTATGGGTATGAGGTGAGGATTTTATCCTAGGGAACAATATTTTACATGTGTTCCAAGGAAGTAAGTTCATAAACTTGTTTGTGAATCGAAAAGGAAATTACCAGGCGTTATTAGGATTGTTATTCATTTCATATCTTGTGAACCCAATATGTGTGATTTAGTATAATTCTTCATGACTTGTTGTGTTCTTGGTAAAACTAGTCACAAAGGCCTGACTTATGTGTTGGTATAACTTTTATTAGTAAAACCGATCTTAAGTAATCACCTGAGATGGTATGATCGGGTTTGTGATTTTATGTCTGACCAAGTATGGGAAAGGGTAACCGATCCTAGTAAGAGGTGCAGTACGTCACAAAGGGGAACCGATCCTTGTATGAGGTGCATCAAGGTTTATAGAAGAAAGGGGAACCGATCCTATGAACATGTGCAACATGTTTTTAGGCAAAGGGGAACTGATCCTATGAACATGTGCAACACATATAAGTTAGATACCATATATATATGTGGGGAACCGATCCTAGTACCTAGGCAACCGAATTTTGGAAAGCTAGTGTGACTATGCACAGTACTCACATGGAAGGTAGAACCGAAACTTGTTTTGGTAGAACCGTTAAACCCATGATTGTGATTGAATGTTATTTGATCAATCGCATAGTTCTTGAAAGTCGGATGTACCAATTCTAAACTTGTTTGGAAGTGTGGAAAATCGGTTTCAAGGTTTTAAGTGTGAAAGAGAACTTACAAAGTTAAGATGTCGACATACTTTGAACACGTGCTATGAATGTTTATTTCTTTAATTGTTCAAAGTTATTCCTTAATAGCTAAGGGAAGAGAATCCCAGGATCAAAACATAAATAAGTTAAGAATCTTTTAATTAAGGTAATTGACTTCATTTTTAGGAAAATAATAATTAGTAATGTGCATTTACTAATTAGAGATTTTCTGAGAGATTTCGATCATTATTTTTGGACAGAGCATTTCCAGGAATTATGAAAACCGAATTTGTGCTTTAATGAATATCTTGATAATATTATTGGTTTTGGAAATTCCTTGGTGTCCAAACTTCCTTGTCTATAAATACTTGAAGTTTGCCTTTCTTGCAAACTAATCATTCGTAACAACAAACTTCCTCTTTGTTGTCTTGTTACTGGTGTAGCCTCTTACTGGGGGAGGAGAGTAACCTAATTAGGCGAAATCTCTTACGACTGCTCAATTTAAAGTCTTCTTTGGGATTAAGAAGCTCTAGGAGTACCGTTGGTGGGAAACTATATAATTCCGGTTTATCTTTTGTTTTCATTGATTTGATTGACTAAGGTGGTTGAACTTTGATTTCACCTAGTTTGTTTATGCTTGAGAATATTCTCTTCTGATATAAGATTCACTCAAACTAGTTCGGAGTTTCAACAGGGATCTTTAGATTGTTGTTAGTTCTAAAGACGATCTTGTGATAATCCATTGTTAACAGACTCTGTTCTGTGCGTGATTGATCACAAGAGACTCAAGTGATTGTGTGCAGGTGTTTATTGAAGATCTAAGAAGATTTGAAGACGAAGAAGATATTGAATATTTCTGATTTGTGGGTTCCAAAATCTTTGGTGTGCACAATACTTGTTTCGATAAATGAGGATTCAATTAATAATCGGTTTATCCTTGTGATAGATTGGATTGATTAATTGAGCAAATCGGCATCAACACAATTCTTTGGATTAATAGTGTTGTTGGCTTAATCTTAACTTAAACGATTACTTCGGTAATTGAACATAAGATAGATCTAAGGACTTGACGAAGGAGTTTATGTTAAGATAAACAGAAGAGCCTTTGTTGTTCCTTTACTGTTTGGAATACGAACCAAAGGAATTGTTCCAAGTACGTGACTTACTCATAGGTCGGAGGCGTGGGAATACATACGGAACTAGGTGAACTATAGGTTTAGTTGCTTGGTCTCAAATATACGAAGTTATGTGTAATTTTATGTATCGGCTTAATCCTGAGAGTATTCAATTCATGATAAGGTCCCGGGGTTTTTCTGCATTTGCGGTCCTCGTTTACAAAATCTTCTGGTGTCATTTACTTTATATTTCCGCATTATAATTGTTTATTATAATTAAAGTAAATCACACAAATGTTAATTCCTATTTACTTGATAAGTGAATCCTATTGTGTTTGGTTAAGTCTGAACCTTTTTATCAAGTAACGTACTTCGTTGTTGTATGTGTCTCGATCTCGTATCCATAGACGATCACACGAAGTGTGAACCGATTAGTTGTATTGTCTCGACTCAGTCCATAGACAATCACTTTCGGAGAAAGGACTTATAGGTAGGAAAAGTTTTAGCTTGAGGTATATTTAGGTACCCTCGCATTTTCAATTGGTATCAGAGCAGGCAAACACGAAAAGATCTAACAATTTGTGTTTGGTGCGATACAACCTATAAGAATTGAATCTAGTGGTCGATTCAGTTAATGTTATGGCAGGATTTGACTACTTTATAAGATCCCGGTGGAAAACACGTTTGAAGTATGTAATACTTTTATTCCTAAACCATTTAGGAATTATGCTTATGTATGTCTTGAATGACTTACATAATCCTTTGGCTATCATAGGATTGTATATCATTGTGGTGAGTAACTATGATACAATGGCCTATGAGACATGTCGTATCTTGAAAATGCATAAGATTCTGCACAATATTTTTATGAATGTCGGCTATTATGTTCTGATAAATTCAGGAATCTTAAATATATTTTGGATGGCCTACCAAATTATACACATGTACGTTTTCAAATCAAGGACTGTCAATGTTTCGCTTTCTAGGATGCGATTTTGGAAAATATGTATTCCTACAAGGAATAAGTTTTCAGTTAATAATTATATTAACAATGGTTTGCTTCATACACCTCACAATTGTTTTAATGAAGCAAGTGATCGTTTGAAATATTGCTGGGATTATGATTCTGATGGTATTGTTAACATATATGATATCTTGTTCAAATTTATCTCTGTATACTCTAGTAAACTCTTGAATGAGATTCAAGTGATATTGCCACTTTCTGGTAATAAAAGAGTAAACATGTTTTGTTGATAGTGGATTTTCAACAAAGGACAAAACCGTAAAATCATGATACTGCGTGTTTCTGAGTTGGCTTCAGGCATGTGACGATTCATATCTTACGAAGCCATGATGAATATGTTTCCTGAAAGGCCTCCACTAGCTGAGCGTTCAGTGCCACGCATTTCATCATGTCCTCTATGTAGAACAACGTAATTGGGCGGTTCTCCGTAAGATTGAGAGCAATAACGCCTTCAGGACGTCTGTAGGATCATAATCTCACAACAACGACATTCTTGCGAAATTATTAACAACACATCGCGAAGACATCGCAGGATGATTTCAGAAACGACATAACAGATGACATCAACTTAAACATGAGAAAAGTGTGATAATCTTGCGAAAATTAGGAATGTTGCGAATGTTACATTTGTAAGCTTGCGAAAATACCGCAAGCCAGATCCAAAATTAGAGGAAATGTTAGTTGTACATTAGCTGTCATCCACTGTATAAACACCTATATAAAGAGAAAGGCAAGAGAGAGAAAGGGGATATATAATCAGAAAGAGAGACACACTTTAGGAGAGGATACATTCTGTAGAGAGAGAAAGTAGAATTGGTTGTATTATTATTATCTCCTTCTTCTTCCTCCTTCAAGAACCTAGAGCTCCAAATACTCATTAATGGAGTCTCCATGTAATCAAGATGTAATTACAAATAATCATAGTAAAACCTAACCCCGTGGATGTAGATCAAATTGATCGAACCACGTAAACCTTGTGTATGTTTACAATTTTAGCATTCTTATCATCATTTTTATGTTTAGATCTACAAATTATTACAAGGGGTGTGTTTTAGGATTTCCTGCAACTACATTTTTGGCTCTAGAAACAGGGAGCGAGTAAAGGATTTATCCTTCCTGTAACTTGTTGGTTCAAGAAATTTCCATGAAGATTAGCTATTGTTCATATTTTTCTAGATCTACAAAATTTAGGTTCAAAAATGGAAATTTTATGGAAGAAATCACACTTTCAGGGAGGGAGTAAACATCATCAACAATTCAAAGACATGAAAAGAGTGAGAGAAAAAATTAGTTGTTGTGGTGAAATTTAAGGAAAAAATGGAAGTTTCAGTGGAAGATTTGCATGTTCAGGAGAAAGCAAGAGGCATTTTGTGAAGAAACAAAGGAAAGACGAAGATAATGATAAGATTCAGAAGTTGTGATTTCTATCACAAACAGAAATTCGCATAGATGGTTCAAGGCTGAGCATAGGTCACGGGTTCGAATTCGCAGAGACACATATTTTTCATTTTCTTCTCATTTGCATGGGAGAATAAAAGAATAAGGAAAAAAACTATGCGTTAATTTCGCAGAGAGATCCTTGCACAATTGGTCCAGAGAGCAGTATGTGCGTTCGTGGTCGCAAGTTCGAATTCGCCTGCGAACATAGTTTTATTCTTATTTACAGAGAGCGAAAAAATGAATAATTTCGCAATATTGTTTCATTATGTCGCAAACAAGAGGCAGCACAATTGGTCATGTGCGAAGTTTATGAGCTCATTGTCGCGTGTTCGATTCCCACCTCACGCGTGCCTTTTCGCATATTTATATTTAAGCTATTAAGGGTGAAGATGAGGATAAAGGTTTACAGTTGTTTAGTTACTTCGCACAGCAGAGTTGTCACAGATGGTTCAGTGTGATACTTCTCAAGGAGAATGTCATGGGATCAATTCTTGCCACTCGCATATTTGTTTTTGATTATTTTGCATGAGAGAGTTCGCACACTTGGTTCGCACAGAAAAGAGTTGATGATTATTTCGCACTGAAGAGAGTTGATGATAATTTCGTAGAGATATTTCGCAAAGAAGAAGCTTGCACAGTTGGTCAGGAGGCATGAATGCAAGCAGCAGGTCGCGGGATCAATTCTTGCTTCTCACATGTTTATTTTTGTTATACGAAATTTATACAGAATGACCTCTCACACAGTTGGAATTTGATTACTTTGCAAGACCTTTGATTATTTCGCAATAGAGGCTTAGTACAGTTGGTATGGTGCGAGAAAATCCAAGAAGCAGGTAAAGGGTTCAAGTCTCACTTCTCACACTTCTTTTTGCTGCGCGAAATTCATACATTTCAAGGCATTTATTCACTTCTTTGACAACAACAGCGACTCACATGAAAGATAAGTAACACTTCCTTGAACATTTTACTTTATACTAAGAACGAATAAAATGATTTTATATTTGATTTACAAAAAGCGATTCAATCGCACGATAACAAAAATTTCAAGATTTCAAAAATTACAAAAATTACTAAGATTTCAAAATTAAAAAAAAATCGATATATATATATTTCTAGAATATTTCTTTTACAGAAAATAAAAGATTTTTGATTTTATTTACAAAAGGCGGTATAATCGCAGAATTACAGAAATTTCAAAATTACAAAGATTCCACAATTACAAAAGAAACGGAGAAAAATCTCGCACAGATCAATTTATATATTTCTCTTGAAAATTTGCGTTATTTCAAATGAGAATGATATCTAACATGGAGAGTAGTAGGAGGAAAAATAAGACCTTCCATCAACATGCTAGTAAGACCTTCCATCAACAGGCTACATAAGACCTCATTAGAATCATTTCCATGAAAGATGTTTATCGAATGAGACGAAACAAGTTATACAAAGGAAATCAAAACAAAGAAAAACGATTTGAACTTGCAATTAAATGAAAATTTTTGATAAAAGAAATGTATTACAAAGATTTCAAAACTACAAAGATTTCAGAATTACAATGTATTAGAATTTCTCTTGAATATTTATTTTGCTTCAAATGATATAATATTATGAGAATGAAAGAATGAATGAAAGAGATGACAGAAATGAAAGAATGAATGAAAGAGATGACAGAAATGAAAATATGAATGAGAGAATAAAGAAACGCGAACATTTCGCAGAAACAAAGAGACGCGAACATTTCGCAGAAACGCGAATAAAATTTCGCAGATAGAGGCGAACCTTTATGGCGTACACCCTAGTTCGCGAATAAAATTTCGCAAGAGGCAAATGTAAGACCTAAAATACGTCATAGAAGAGGGTACCTGTTGCATGGCTCAATGAAAAGGTTACACCGCCCCTAGAACCTGAGTCATGGAGATTTGGGGTCAATAAAGCCCATCCAGGAGAGGTACCTTGGATTTTCAACCTAAGCTTTTGCTTTAGGTTGGACGACTAGGGGTCTCTTCTAAGGAGTGAAGAATCTGATCAAGGTGCTGAGGTACACGGTTGAGTCAAGAGTGCCAGGGGAGTCTGGAGCGTACTTTGTTATTCTTGACAAGTCCTGTCTTATACTGCACTCGGCCCGAAGAAAACCCCACTTAGGGTGCAGTCTCGTAAACATAAGCCTTATAGGTAAAAGGGACAAGAGGTTGCGAAAAAAAATGGTTGTTGTTAAGACCGGATGGGAGGAGTTAACCTTGTATGGTAGAAGTACTCCTCCTTGAAGGGGAAACCAGGGGGAGATAAGGGTGGCACCCTCCATTAGGGAGCTGATAAGTGTCTTAAGACGCAAATGTCATGAGGCTTTTTTCTCGCCAGGGTATTAAGACTTGTCATACTTGTGCAACAATCCTGAAGAGGCAATAATACTAGAGAAAAAGATAAGACGAGATCAATGGGTCATTACATGAAAGTGTGAAGACGTCCTGCGATTTCGTCGCAAGACGACAATGTCATGGGGCTTTATTTTCGCAAGAATATTTAGGCATGTCATATTGTCGCAACAATCCTGAAGAGGCAATAATACAAAAGAAAAAGTTAAGGCAAGATCAATGGGTTTTTGCATGAAAGTGCAAAGACGTCCTGCGATTTTGTCGCAATGACAAGAGGTGGAAAAATAAGACCTTTAACTAGGAAGGCAAAATAAGACCACATAAGAAAATGAGTAAGCAAGTAAGATTGCGAGAATGATTATATGTAAGCAAACAAGCTTACGAATATGTACATGGAAATGAAACTGAGGTAGTGAAAATGCCGCAGACTTGATATTATGATCATACTGTTATGAGATACTAATAGTGCAGGAAAGAGGGAAGATGAAAAACTACACGAAGAAGAATGCATACACTAAAGAAAAAGGCAGAGAAATGAAGAATGGAAGAAATTTAGAGCTACATCAATTTTAGACGGCAAAATGAGCTAAGTAACACAAACATTAACTATACATTGCAATAGATAAGCATTCTCATCATACTCGCATCATAAAAGCATTGCATAAGTATTTCATGGCATAGACATCGCATACACATTTCATAACATAATCATCACATAAGCATTATATTCGCACAATTACTTTACAAAACTGTACGGAATAATATTGCAGAATTTCGCAATAATATCGCAGAATTTAGCAGAATTATTCAGGATTACTCAGAATTTCACAGGATTATTCATAATTTCGCAAGATTATTCAGAACTTCGGAGAATGATTCAGAACTTCTCAGAATGATTCGCAATTTCGTAGAATGTGTCAGAATTTTGCAGAATGTGATTATTTCGAATGATGTGATTATCTCGCTCAATTATTTGGCACAATTATAAGCAACTTGAAGAGACTATACTATCGCATGAGCACAAAACATGAGACAGAGGCAAGATAAGAATGAAGAAACAATTCGCACATTCAACATTTTCTCAAGGATTCTACCCTCATAGATAAAGAACAGAGGCAACTATGGATTACCAAGAAAACATTTTATGTTCTTTATCTTCTCGGCAAGAATCACCAAAAATGGAGCAATAATTTCGCATGAATAGAGTCAATACTTATTATTCTCATTCAAGGACGGATACTTCTTATGTTTCGAGGATTGAATACTTCTTATACTTCATCAAGGATACTTTATGCTTCTTATACTTCTTCAAGGATACTTCATACTTCGCATACTTCAAAAGATGATACTTCTTATTTACTTCGCAACATTCCGGAACTTCACAAAAGAATAGAGGAAAGTACGTACTTTTCAAGTCCAGTATTCTTTCGCTCGTTCCTTCATCAACAAAGATCAAAGACTACTACAACAACACGTATCTCGCTCCAACAATTACAACAACGGATTTTTTCCTGAAGATCGCTCTTCAAGCAATATTCAAGAAAAAAGAGGCAAGATGTAGGATCAGAATCTCGCAACAACGACATGCTTGCGAAATTATTAACAACACATCGCGAAGACATCGCAGGATGATTTCAGAAACGACATAACAGATGACATCAACTTAAACATGAGAAAAGTGTGATGATCTTGCAAAAATTAGGAATGTTGCGAATGTTATATTGGTAAGCTTGCGAAAATACCGCAAGCCAGATCCGAAATTAGGGGAAATGTTAGTTGTACATTAGCTGTCATCCATTATGTAAACACCTATATAAAGAGAAAGACAAGAGAGAGAAAGGGGATAGATAATCAGAAAGAGAGACACACTTTAGGAGAGGATACATTCTGTAGAGATAGAAAGTAGAATTGGTTGTATTATTATTATCTCCTTCTTCTTCCTCCTTCAAGAACCTAGATCTCCAAATACTCATTAATGGAGTCTCCATGTAATCAAGATGTAATTACAAATAATCATAGTAAAACCTAACCCCGTGGATGTAGATCAAATTGATCGAACCACGTAAACCTTGTGTCTCTTTACAATTTTAGCATTCTTATCATCATTTTTATGTTTAGATCTACAAATTATTACAAGGGGTGTGTTGTAGGATTCCCTGCAACTACAACGTCACTGACACTCACTGTTCCCTGACTACATGAGAGAGGCCGCCTCTACATAGAAGAACGATTGGGCGGTTATCCGTAGATTGAGAGCAACAACGCCTTCAGGACGTTGGTGACACTCACTGTTCCCTGACTATGTAGAGAGACCGTGTATAGATCCAGGCGGTTCTCCTTAGATTGAGAGCACCAACATCTTTAGGACTTCAGCAACTCGCTGTCTTCTGACTATACACCTTCGGAATGGGTATGACGCTTTAACTGGCTAATATCCCTTCTGTAATAGATTAATTCTGCCGTGACATTTACCACTGAATTCCCAGAATGATCTATTATTGCTCTTATTCCATGGTCGAATCCACGGCCTGATCCCATGGAATGGCAATAACAATTGCTCATATTCCATGGTCGAATCCACGGCCTGATCCCATGGAATGGCAATAACAATTACTCCTATTCCATGGTCGAATCCACGTCCTGATCCCATGGAATAACAATAACAGTTGCTCCTATTCCATGGTCGAATCCACGGCCTGATCCCAAGGAATGGCAATAAACAATTGTATCATCTCATTATTCTGATTTCATGATCGAATTCACGGCTAATCTCATGGAATGATAATAGATAATTTTATTACTCTGATTTCATGATTGAATCCACGACTGATCTCATGCAATAGTAATATTTAATTACTCCGATTCTATGGTCGAATCTACAATCCCGTGGAATGGTAATACTTAACTTTATTATTCCGACTTCATGATCGAATCCACGACTGATCCTATGAATTGATAATAGAACTACTCATTTTTTATTGCTCAGTTTCATGAATTATTCTCCACTGAATTTCATGAACTGATAATAATACTCAACAACCGGGCATCTGGACAATCACCGAGTAAGCCCCACAAAATGGTGCAAGTGTACTCGACAATGATGCACGACTGAGCACCCGGATGCACAAACGAGCATTCAAAAATATGGAAAGATGAGGAATCCTAAGCAAAATAGGAGAAAACAACAAATATTAATAAAATAATAAGAGGCGCCCAGGGGCCGGGCCCACCGGCCGGCCGGTCCATGCTTCTTCCATAATTTTTCCCTATTTTGTTATTTTCATGAACTCATGAAAACTCCTTAATTTTAGCAACTTTCCTTGTTTGAGCAAAACTCATGAGTTCTCCATAACTTCATTGATTCATAAAAAATAATATTATAAAATAGGGAAAGGTGTGGGGGACCGGGTAACCTAGCCGGCCGGCCATGCCCAAGCCGTGGCCGGTCCCACACCTTACATCCCTAGCTTTTTATAAATTATTACTATGATTCCCTAAACTCATGAAACTTCTCCGTTTCAACGAAAAATCATGGATTCTCCATAATATCACGGTTTCATAAATAATAATAATATAAAATTAGGGAAAGGCGTGCAGGACCGGGAAACATAGCCTGTCATGCCCTAGCCGTGGCCGGCCCCACACCCTGCAATCCCTAGTCTTTTATAATTATTATTTTCCTCAATTCATGAAACTCCTTGGTTTGAGCAAAATTCATGATTCCTTCATATTTTCTCAAATTTTTCTCGAATCATGAAAAACTAAAAGCCAACATAGTCACACGACCGGCTAGCTTCTCATGCCAATATTAAATGTTAAAATGTCCTTATTTTAATATTTAAAAAATATTGATTAATTGAGCATACATGCTCATTACAACAAAAATCAAGAATTTCAGTCAAGATGAAACTCTTCTGAAGATTCACAATATTGCTCGAACGCACATCAGAAAATGCTGAAACTCTCAGTACGGAGATACGGACACCACGGCAACACGTGCATGCCTTCTTGACCGACTAAAGTCATCCCTAGAGTTTGCACAAAGCCGGTCCCACACGTTTTCATATTTCTGACCTAATTTGCTCAATTGCTCATATTGGGTCCAAACTCTTTCCAACCAACTTGGAATTTGCTCAAACGACCATCCGCTGGTCCCACGACCACCAAGGGACAGTTTTATACCCTCTTGGTCGGTCCGTCACTTTTCCATAATTAGGTTTTATCACCTAATGCTCAATCGATCACTATTTCAATAAATGATGAAACCGGCATTTAATCATCATTCTTTCACCAACTCCCCAACTGAGAACCCTGGTGCATGCTCACTCGAGCACTAAGCACCACATGGACGCCATATCCCATGTGGTCGGTCCCTCTGTCACTCATGACCTATTTTCAGCGATTCTTCAGGTAACAAATAATTGATCTGAAATTAGGGTTTCGAATAAATGTTCTACGAATCATCATTCGGAGCAAGATTCAAACACTAATGAATTTATGATGGATTTAGCAACCAACATCTGAATTAATCATATAATTTTTGGTAATCTACCAATATAAAATGTTTTATTGGGTCACGTCACCAATAAATATTTCGTCAAATTGAGCAATACTTGCTCAGTTGCTCAAATATTGATCCAGCTATCAATATTTGGTAATATTAATAATTTGTCGAACTGAGCAATACTTGCTCAGTTGCCATCAAATTATCATCGTTCAATATTTTGTCGAATTGAGCAATACTTTCTAAGTTGCACGAATTGAGCAACTTGCTCAGTTGCTCGAATATTGATCCAATTATCAATATTCAGTAATTTATCAGTAATTCGTCGAATCGAGAAATACTTGCTCAATTGCTCGAATAATCCATGTATATTCAGTAACTCATCAATATTCAACAATTCGTCAAATTTACAATATTTGCTCAGACGAGAAACATTAATACTCATGAATCACTGAGCATTCTCAATGATGCTCGATTCAACAAAACTTAACCTCACTGTCTAAATCAATCAATAACTGACTAATTAAAACACGTCTGCCTTGCAGACTCCACGATTTGTGAGACATCAATCACGTCACAAATGGGGGGATATCACTTAGGGTTTTGGTCTGGAGGTCTACGGCACGTGGATTCATCCACGACGAGAAATGTGCGTAAGTCGTGCAAACGGTTGAAGGAGTTAGCAAAGTAGTGGGTGCACGATCAGTCAAGTCTCCACACGATATGGAACTGACTTTAGCACGATCTCCCACTTTCCCACTCTTTCACTCAAGAAACCGTCACACTTACAGGGATCAATGTGTTCACAACTCTGACAATATAAATAAGTCTCTGAATCCATGATTGAGGACATCATCAACAATCGTCCACATAGAATTTATCGAGTAACTACTCTCAAGAATTCATTAATCCACCAGAGCTTATCCAAACTTCACAGTTTACCAATTATTTGCAGAAACCTTCAACACATCCACAATCCTTGATCATCATTGATCCCACATAATTCTCAGCTTCCCTCCTACAGACCAAACCATCTCCCTCTTTGCGACCGAATTGACTCTGGAACGTCCATTGACTTGGTTTAGGCCGGAGTCCTACAGATTGATCTCTTGAATCTAAGCACTCTCTTTGCAGTGCATCTGTGTGAGGTTAAGCAGTTTTCTCGGTTGAGGAGTCTCGACAAAACGCTCGTATCTTCACTTCCCTAAAAAACCAGCGAATCGTTTTTCCCCATCTATAGATTAGCGACTATAGTGGGAGATTAATCTCTCGATGTCACATTCTCACAAAATGGCTGGACTTAGGTCTGGGTTAGTTACAAATGCAAACGACGCTAGCACTAACAACAACAACAATGATGGTATTCCGGAACCCATCCCTGCTTCCAACAATGGTGGTGAAAACACTCCTCCTCACGCCGATATCGAAAATCATCCTCTCTTCGGCCGGCATCCTGAAGAAATCAGAGAAAATCCACCTACTATTGCTGATCTCATGAAGGTTCAAGAAGTTCTCGCCAAGAATCAAACCAATATGGCTGCTACTCATAAGGAGCTATGTAATTACCTCAAAACCCTCAATGACAAAATGTCAGACAAAACTCAGGAGAAGGGAAAAGGAAAGGAAGCATCTCCAACTACGGATCCCGAAGTTATCCCAGTCCCTGACGATGATGAAGCCCGCAAAACTTTGGAACCTGAACCTGCCGGTTTCATCACTCGTGAAGATATGGAACGTTTTATGGAGAATCGGGGAAAAGGCCATACACCACCCGTGCATTTTCATCAACCTCCATATCCCGCTGCCACGCAAAGAATCCCTCTTCCAAAGGGCTACACTTCTCCAACATTCACACTCTACAATGGAACGGCGAATGCTCGAGAACCCGTTTCTCGATTCTTGGAAGCATTAGGAGAGCATGAACACAACCATGTTGTCCGTTTGAAGGAATTCTCAAAATCCCTGACGGGTCGAGCATATACTTGGTACAACAAAATTGCACCAGGAAGCATAGCCAATTGGGGAGAGATGATTAATGCTTTCTATATGAAATACATCTTCGTTTCTAAGCAAGTTACTCTTTCCGACTTAGGAAGGATGGCTCAGAAGAATACTGAAAATCCGAACGACTGCGTGAAGAAATTCAGAATTCAAGCTTTGGATTGTCATGATCCTAATGTTACTGAACAACAACTGGTAGACTTATGCATTAACGGGATGATTCCAGTCTACAGAGCTTTGCTGGAAAATATTCGTTTTCAGACTTTCTCGGAACTCCATGAAGTGGCCAAGCGATCAGCAACTACTGCTCCAGCTTTGCTAGAAAGAACCAAAACCGTCAAAGTCGAGGAGTCGAGCACTCGAAGCACCACCCCGAGACGTTTAGTCAACAAACAATACAATGTGGAGGCTTCCACGAATGTCGCTGAAGGGGGGAAAAGAAAGGCTGACGCACAACAACATAAGGATACTCCTCCAACGTCTACAAAGGCACCAAAGAAGGACAACCAGACTCGAAACGCACGAATGCCGCCTCAACGTCAACAAAATGATCAAGAAGCACCAGACTTTCCTTTTCCTATTGAAGAGGTGATCGAGTTGTTGGAATTCTGGATTCAAGATGGTGCGATCAACCTGCCTCCTGTCAGAAGGGAGCCAACAGATGAGGACGTGGAGAGTCCGCGTTACTGTCGTTTCCATAGGTATGTCAGTCATCCGACCAGTGACTGTCGAAACTTGAAACGTATATTCAAAGAAAAGGCCGATTCAGGAAAGCTGGGAACTGAAGGAGTGCACAAGAATCCTCTCCCAATCAGAACTTTTACAATCTCCGAACATCCGGTCAAAGAAGCAGTCCAATCCCTAATTGAGCATGTATGTGAGTTACTGTACTTATCAAAAGCTCAAAGAAATGATATGTTTGGTGCATTGAACCACATTGTGTCTTGGAAACGATTAGACATTCAAGACATTCAGGAGATACTCCCTGAACCTCCGGTAACAGATAAGGAGATTTACGACTGGGGACTTCTCACCACATTTCACCTCAAGGGAAATGAATTCAAGCGAGCGTTGGTCGACGTTGGCACTGCTGTTAATATCATTCCTCCGAAGACTCTCAGAGCCGCTGGCATCACCCGACAAGAAGCAACTCACGCTCCTGTCTCAATCAGAGACCATGAAGGAATCTCTAGAGATGCTTACGGCTACATCATCCTCAAAATGAAAGTTGAAGAAACCTGGTCAGAAACAAAGTTTCACATAATCCGAGAAGATCCAGGATATGACATGGTTCTGGGATGTACATGGATTCATGATGGAAAAGTTGCTGCAATGTCTTCATCTTCAGTTGCACGATTCTCCGTTGAAGAAAGCTCTGACTCGGAAGATGATCAACCGTTAGAGCATTTTCGGAAAAGTCGAAGCCTTGATGGAACTCACACAAAACCTGGGGAGAACGCCCACAAATTCGTCAGAAGGTTTCGCGCTCAGGAAAGTCTTATTCCCCCTGATGCATATGTATTACCAACTTTCAAATATGCTACCCTAGTCCGAGGACTCAGTTCTAATCAAAACCTAACTATCACCAAGCGCGATGAATGGTTAGTCTCACCTCAGCAATACTTCACCAAATGGTTAGACGCAGAACCTCTCCAAATCCATCATCTCACTAACACAGTCATCGCTAGGATAATGACTGAGTTTCACAATCAATATCCTAAATATTCTCCTTTGAAAGAGAGTCCACATGTTCCACGGAATTGGAAAGTTCCACCAACATGGAATCCCATTATACGAGGAATTCCGAACCAACAGAAAATATTCAAAGCACGGGAAACCAAACCTAACAAATTTCATGAAGGAGATTTGGTTCTTAAGGCAACCAGACGCAATTTTCATTCCACAAAGAGTTCTAACTGGGAAGGACCTTTCATGATTTCCAAGTCAGTTGCTAGAGGATACTACAAGTTGGCTAGCATCAAGGGCAAGACAAGTATCCCAGTGATTCATGAGAATTGTATCAAGATTTTTGATGCATGAAGCATTCAAAATTGGGTGTTTATGTCTAAGACAAACGCTCAAGACGTCCGACGTTTGCACTTTAGGATTTTCTTTTACCTGTAATTTCAATTCCTCCAAAACGTTTGCAATACTTGCATTCAGTCTTTGAATTCAGTAATTTATCAGAGTCTTTTCATTTTAAGAAAAAGTCTATACCAAAATCCAAAAGAAAATCCTCATCCATTCAAAACCAATCAAGAAATCAAAACCAAAGTCTAAAAGCCTCACATCTCTCAGAAATCCAGGGTTCAAGATATCAGGGGAAAAGAACTAAAGAAAGTCAGCAAAATAAGATTTCTGCTTTTCTGCATCCTCCAAGACTTGCAAAGCAGCTTTCTCCGCATCCAGCTTCTTGGTCAATTCAGCAACTTCATTCATCTTCTTCAGCACGACATCACTGGTGGCGAAAGGAGTGTCACCTTCTACTTCTTTCCTAATAGCATCAAGCTTTTGACGAAGCCACCTCAAATAGAAGCCAAGTTCTTCAGCTTTCTTCAAGTTGTACTCCCAATCAAAGAGTACATCCCGGGTGACAACATTTCTAGTTGTGATGCGAATATCATTTATAACACGCAGGATGGATTCTACTTGCCTTGTCAAGAAATAACTACGCTCAGGATCCTGAGTAACAACGATGTGTCCATACATCTCCCATAGTTTCTCGTACATAGCAGCATATCCGATGGGAACGTTAAATCAGCCAACAAACTTGTGATATGGGAGTAGCTCGCCAAATGAAGGAGCAAAAGAAATCCCTGCAGTTGGATACTCGTGCACTATTATCCGGTTCTCAGTCACTGGAGTAGAAGCATCAATAATCATAGGGACGACTTCAATAGGAGCAGCTTCTTCCATTCTCGATTCGGGTTCCACCATCTCAGGCACAATTGGAGTATCCGCCACCTCCACGACATCAACAACCACCGTTTCATGACTCTGAGGTGCAGGGACGGATGTCCCATCACCAGGATTTCCCAAACCGTCATCACTAGATCCATTATTCCCAACTTCGACATTTGGCACCTAATGTGAAGATTACATGGGATTAGAATGATTCAAGCATGGAAACCCAGTGCAACCATAGAATTCAGAAAGTAAGTGAACTAAAATCATCTAAGTTCCTTATTATGCACCTAAGACATGCGCAAATAGTGTAGAAGTCATGAAACACGTTTTCAAACAAGTTCAGCTGAGGAGGTTTTACACTGCCTTGTATTCAACGGTGAACTGGGAGAAATTGGTAAGGAATTCAAGTTTGGGTCATATACCATTCTCTTTGTATGGATGTTATCTACAACATGTCAAAATTTCATGACAATCAGATGAACGAGCAGGGATATGTGGCCAAAACATTGGACAACATACAATCTGAAAAGTTTTGAAAGTCTCCTGGAAGTTTACTGTTTCGCCTTTTTCAGGCCCTAAACATGCTCAAAACTCAAAACTCTTACCTGTGAAAGCTTGTAAATTTCCTGGGCTTGAAGATACATATGCAGATCGCGAAAATCCAACGTCGAATGAAGATTCTACAGCATTTTAACTAAAAACCCGAGGTCTGAATTTTCTGGTGACGTATTTCGGCAAAATCTCTCATATATTTATTGGGATTTTCATTCATTCATCAACAAATCAGCAATATTATACTTCTATGAAGATAATACAAGATAGATTCTTACTTGAGGACTTCCCAAGTCGTCCGAAGGATTGGAATGGTCGGCATTAACATTAGTAGCATTGTTATCTCCATTCGATTCCGACTCTTGAAGGTTCTCTTTCCCTCCACCACTCGAAGATGAAAAAATAGCATGACCATATTGGCTCTCCACAGAAATCTCCTCCTGTACGTGTCAACAATAATCGTCATTACTTCAATCAAGGAAAATTCATAATCACTTACGCAAAGGATACTTACATCCACTTCATCATCGGTGTTGGATTCCTGGATTGTTCGTTTAGAAACAAGGTGAAGACCGTCAATAACCGATGGAGCAAAATTCTGAAACAAATTAATAATATTCAAGATCCTGATTACATGGACAAGGAAATTGTAATGATAAGAGAAGTGCTAACAACTCACCAAAGAAGCGGCAGGGGACTGCACATTATTCGGTATCATTCTATGAGTTGTTTTGCTTCTTCCTTCTCCATCCTGGGGACTTTCTTGGAGGTCTGGAGAGTTTACATCAATTCGAGGCCTCACAGCACGACCATCCTACCATGGAGTCAACAATACAATTAAAAGTGTGAATGTCATGCTTTTGCTAAAATCATGAGGAAAACACTTACATGTGTCGCATTTGGAGACGCTTTCCTCTTGTCACCACTGGAAAGGTATCTCAATCTCGGTCGAGCAGAAATCATGTCAGGGGAAGGAAACTCTCGAACTGGGGACTTGATATCCATCGCAAACTCATGCAAACTCCCAAGTTGCTGACGCCAGAAGTCTATGTAACCTGGAGTCACGAAATTCGCATGATCCGAGCATGGGAATAAATACTCACCTCCCTCCACATGAGTGTGGTCCAGATTATCCTTCAAATACTCAACTGATGGTTTGTTCATTCGGTGACCTGAGATACACTGGTCGACGCCCATCTGTCGAGCTGCTCTATCAATGTTGTATTCTTCTACCTGGAACTCTCCATTCATTACTGATATCAGGAAATCGGGAGTACAACTCAATATAAAAGATCTTTATCCATCGCTCAGACCAGCACCAGTACTCAACATGACATTCTCTTCAGAAGTATTGAAAGTGATCAATTGTGAAAAAGGGAAGGAACCGACACCCAGGAGCGAAAGTTGAACTCGGATTCAATGTCCAGAACGTCAGTAATACATATCTTATATTGTGGCTGCTTTGTAGACCAGCGCATGATCCTGGCGTTATTCTTCTCGAGGAAGGCATGACGAATATCGACCTTGGGTCCTTGCCAGATGCTACGAGGAATTGGGGCGTAACTCTCAAGATGCTCCCACATCAAGGATTGGAGGAACATGGTATTGGCATATGTTTCGACTTTCATGAAGCCGTCGGAGATACTGGAGTCTATAACTAAAGAATCTAAATTGGCGAACAGCGAACCCAAAAATAGACTACCAATTGGAAGTTTCTCACCTTTAGCCATCTTTATGGCGAAACGAATCACAAACGGCTTCAACAAGTGTCCACAATCTTCAAGGATATCCCTGGTGAGCCATAAGCATAAGAAAGCAGCAATTGTTAAAGTACCATCAACCGGTTCTTTAGGAATTCCATCCCTCGGCCACCAATACGACAACCATTGAGCATAGCAAGACTTGGGCGACTCATTGAATTCGTGCATCTTGGCCTCCAATACGTTAGATATCTCCTTCTCCTCTGCTGAAAGCTCTTCAGGGAAATTACCAGTAACTGGAAGGTGCAACAAAGCAACTACATCTTCCAAGGTAACGGTGAATTCCCCCCATCTACATATGAAGGTGTGAGTAGGAACGCACCAACGGGCAAGCAAAGCTACAATACCTGGTATGTCATGATTAATGATTAAATACCCAGCAGCTTGAATGGCTCGTGTCACTTGTGCATTATCCAGCAAGGTCCTTACACGGCTATGGCATAGCATATGCCTTGCCCATCCAGAAAAATGTGTCAGCGGCCTCCGAGAAAGTTTGAATTCCACATGAGAAGCCGAATAATGCTTACCTTCCAAATAGAACCGAATTATTGCTGGAGGATACACCAACTTGTTCTGAGCAGTGGTTCTGGGATTTATGAGCATCCGAAACGAGGAGCCTAAAGGACGCTTTTCGGGTCTATACGGGTACACAAAGAACTTGTCCTCAGCAATTGGAATGTTCTTAGTCTTGGAAGTTTCCTCTTTATCCTTAGAAATCTCAGAATCATCATTTCTGGAGGAACCATCATCTCTGGAAGATGCTTCTGTGGAAACATCCTCCCTAGAAGAAACATCGTCTTCAGAAATGCTACGGGACTGAGTCATCTTTGCAAAGTTGCTACGACATTCATACACGAATTTCATCAGCACAATGGGATTAAAGCAATAGAACAATTATGATGCTCACATCAATGTTTACAAAAACGGCAATCCTTAACTCTCACCTATTTACGATTTCACGAACTTAGTGATAACAGCGTAAAACCCCAAAACTTGCTCGTTCTTTCAAACCTGCAAAGCTGGGCAAAAAACTTATCATTTAAAGTCGAACATTGGCTTTTCATGAAACTATGAATAATGCACATAACCTTCCATGTGAACATTCGCTGATTTTTACGTGTACATACACTATAAAATCATTAATTTCATACATACACTATGGATTCATCAACTCATAAATTGTTTGCTTTAAACAATTTTTCATAAATAAAACTTGATTTCTATTTAATAAAACGTGAATAAGTCACGTACCTTTCTTAAAAAAAAAAATCGTGAGTTAAATAACTCATGTGAATATATATATATATATAAAAACTCTTTTGCTCAGTTGAGCATTCGTCTATGGAACAAGGGTCTTTTCTATTTTTCCAAAGGTCCACATATTCCAAACAAGATTTTGAAAGTTCATAAACAAAATTTCACCGTGAACTCCAGGTATTTTCAAAATTTCCTTTGACCCTAAGGATCATTATTTATTACTTTTTACGAACAAACCTATGTTTCTAAAAGTATTTACGAAGTTCATACTTCGAAAACAAAATTGGGTTTTCATGAAACCTAATAAACAAAACTTTTACTACTGCAACTAGACCATGTCTATTCAAAAATTTTGTGTATCTCTTCCATATTAGGGATTTTTGCTCGTTTCCTAAACTAACGAAAAACTGGCATACATACGTTTTCTAAAAACAAATTCTTCATAAATCCTACATATGCTTGCAACTATGGGATTTTTTGTTTTTTGAACAACTCATGAATCATGAAACATATAGCAAAAAAAAAACACAAGCTTACCTGTCAGCGCCGGAACTTGGTCGGAGTACAGTCGGCGACAGTCGACGCTGAATTCCGGCAACTTTTCTTCCTCTCCTGCTGCACACGTGAAGATGGTGAAGGGATGAAGATGCTCGGTCGGTCAAAAAAAAATATTAGGGTTACTCACCTTTTATATTATTTTTATTTCCAAAACCTAAAACACATGGGTTTCCTCTTTTGGGTTTTGGGCCCACAAACGCTAAACTGACCAAAACTGAGCCTTCGAGCATCCAAATCAGCGGTGACTCATCTCTCCGTGCTCATGAAATGACACTCTATCTTGCTATCAGGGCCCTTATCTATGCATTTGCTCGTACATGACACCATTGGGGCAAATCGAGGATTTAAAGCTACCTTTGTATGACTGAGTTCAACCACCAATCTCGTCGACTGAAAATCACCATCTAATGCTTACAGCGGAACATGACTGTCCCTCACTAAGCAGGGGACTTAATGTTGATGATGGATTTTCAACAAAGGAAAAAACCGTAAAATCATGATACTGCGTGTTTCTGAGTTGGCTTCAGGCATGTGACGATTCATATTTTACGAAGACATGATGAATATGTTTCCTGAAAGGCCTCCACTAGCTGAGCGTTCAGTGCCACGCATTTCATCATGTCCTCTATGTAGAATAACATAATTGGGCGGTTCTCCGTAAGATTGAGAGCAACAACACCTTCAGAACGTCGGTTGACACTCATTGTTCCCTGACTACATGAGAGAGACCCGCCTCTACATAGAAGAACGATTGGGCGGTTCTCCGTAGATTGAGAGCAACAACGCCTTCAGGACGTCAGTGACACTCATTGTTCCCTGACTATGTAGAGAGACCGTGTATAGATCCAGGCGGTTCTCCGTAGATTGAGAGCAACAACGTCTTCAGGACTTCGACAACTCGTTGTCTTCTAACTATACACCTTCGGAATGGGTATGATGCTTTAACTGGATAATATCCCTTCTGTAATAGATTAATTCTGTCGTGACATTTACCACCGAATTCCCAGAATGATCTATTATTGCTCCAATTCCATGGTCGAATCCACGGCCTGATCCCATGGAATGGAAATAACAATTGCTCCTATTCCATGGTCGAATCCACGGCCTGATCCCATGGAATGGAAATAAAAAATTGTATCATCTCATTATTCCGATTTCATGATCGAATTCACAGCTAATCTCATGGAATGATAATAAATAATTTTATTACTCTGATTTCATGATTGAATCCACGACTAATCTCATGCAATAGTAATATTTAATTACTCCGATTCTATGGTCGAATCCACAATCCCGTGGAATGGTAATACTTAACTTTATTATTCCGAATTCATGATCGAATCCACGACTGATCCTATGAATTGATAATAGAACTACTCATTTTTTATTGCTCAGTTTCATGAATTATTCTCCATTGAATTTCATGAACTGATAATAATACTCAACAACCGGGCATTTGGACCATCACCGAGTAAGACCCACAAAATGGTGCAAGTGTACTCGACAATGATGCACGACTGAGCACCCGGATGCACAAACGAGCATTCAAAAATATGGAAAGATGAGGAATCCTAAGCAAAATAGGAGAAAACAACAAATATTAATAAAATAATAAGAGGCGCCCAGGGCCGGGCCCACCGGCCGGCCGGTCCATGCTTCTTCCATAATTTTTCCCTATTTTGTTATTTTCATGAACTCATGAAAACTCCTTAATTTTAGCAACTTTCCTTGTTTGAGCAAAACTCATGAATTCTCCATAACTTCATTGATTCATAAAAAATAATATTATAAAATAGGGAAAAGTGTGGGGGACCGGGTAACCTAGCCGGCCGGCCATGCCCAAGCCGTGGCCGGTCCCACACCTTACATCCCTTGCTTTATATAAATTATTATTATTATTCCCTAAACTCATGAAACTTCTCCGTTTCAACGAAAAATCATGGATTCTCCATAATATCACGGTTTCATAAATAATAATAATATAAAATTAGGGAAAGGCGTGCAGGACCGGGAAACATAGCCTGCCATGCCCTAGCCGTGGCCGGCCCCACACCCTGCAATCCCTAGTCTTTTATAATTATTATTTTCCTCAATTCATGAAACTCCTTGGTTTGAGCAAAATTCATGATTCCTTCATATTTTCTCAAATTTTTCTCGAATCATGAAAAACTAAAAGCCAACATAGTCACATGACCGGCTAGCCTCTCATGCCAATATTAAATGTTAAAATGTCCTTATTTTAATATTTAAAAAATATTGATTAATTGAGCATACATGCTCATTACAACAAAAATCAAGAATTTCAGTCAAGATGAAACTCTTCTGAAGATTCACAATATTGCTCGAACGCACATCAGAAAATGCTGAAACTCTCAGTACGGAGACACGAACACCACGGCAACACGTGCATGCCTTCTTGACCGACTAGAGTCATCCCTAGAGTTTTCACAAAGCCGGTCCCACACGTTTTCATATTTCTGACCTAATTTGCTCAATTGCTCATATTGGGTCCAAACTCTTTCCAACCAACTTGGAATTTGCTCAAACGACCATCCGCTGGTCCCAGTTTTATACCCTCTTGGTCGGTCCCTCACTTTTCCATAATTAGGTTTTATCACCTAATGCTCAATCGATCACTATTTCAATAAATGATGAAACCGGCATTTAATCATCATTCTTTCACCAACTCCCCAACTGAGAACCCTGGTGCATGCTCACTCGAGCACTGAGCACCACATGGACGCCATATCCCATGTGGTCGGTCCCTCTGTCACTCATGACCTATTTTCAGCGATTCTTCAGGTAACAAATAATTGATCTGAAATTAGGGTTTCGAATAAATGTTCTACGAATCATCATTCGGAGCAAGATTCAAACACTAATGAATTTATGATGGATTCAACAACCAAAATCTGAATTAATCATATAATTTTTGGTAATCTACCAATATAAAATGTTTTATTGGGTCACGTCACCAATAAATATTTCGTCGAATTGAGCAATACTTGCTCAGTTGCTCAAATATTGATCCAGCTATCAATATTTAGTAATATTAATAATTTTTCGAACTGAGCAATACTTGCTCAGTTGCGCGTCAAATTATCAATGTTCAGTATTTTGTCGAATTGAGCAGTACTTGCTCAGTTGCACGTCAAAATTATCAATTTGTCGAATTGAGCAATACTTGCTCAGTTGCTCGAATATTGATCCAATTATCAATATTCAGTAATTTGTCAGTAATTCGTCGAATCGAGCAATACTTGCTCAGTTGCTCGAATAATCCATGTATATTCAGTAACTCATCAATATTCAACAATTCGTCGAATTTACAATATTTGCTCAGACGAGCAACATTAATACTCATGAATCACCGAGCATTCGTCAATCATTCTCGACTCAACAAAACTTAAACTCACTGTCTAAATAAGTCAATAAATGACTAATTAAAACACGTCTGCCTTGCAGACTCCACGACTTGTGAGATATCAATCACGTCACAAATGGGGGGATAACACTTAGGGTTTTAGTCTGGCGGTCTACGGCACGTGGATTCATCCACGACGAGAAATATGCGTAAGTCGTGCAAACGGTTTAAGGAGTTAGCAAAGTAGTGGGTGCACGATCAGTCAAGTCTCCACACGACATGGAACTGACTTTAGCACGATCTCCCACTTTCCCACTCTTTCACTCAAGAAACCGTCACACTTACAAGGATCAATGTGTTCACAACTCTGAAAATATAAATAAGTCTCTGAATCCATGATTGAGGACATCATCAGTAATCGTCCACATAGAATTTCTCGAGTAACTACTCTCAAGAATTCATCAATCCATCAGAGCTTATCCAAACTTCGCAGTTTACCAATTATTGCAGAAACATTCAACACATCCACAATCCTTGATCATCATTGATCCCTCACAATTCTCGGCTTCACTCCTACAGACCAAACCATCTCCCTCTTTGCGACCAAATTGACTCTGGAACGGCCATTGACTTGGTTTAGGCCGGAGTCCTACAGATTGATCTCTCGAATCTAAGCACTCCCTTTGCAGTGCATCTGTGTGAGGTTAAGAAGTTTGCTCGGTTGAGGAGTCTCGACAACACGCTTGTCTCTTCACTTCCCTAAAAAACCAGCAAATCGTTTTTCCCCATCTCAGGTTTTTACAAAAACATGGAATCAATCCGAAACAAAGACTATGAAAAACCGGTTTTCCAAAAGAAAAACCTGGATATAGAATCGGAATTGTTTCCCCACAACCCACGGTTTCCGATTTTGTGTGTATTTCCTAAAACTAGTTATTTCCGGTTTTTGGTATCAAGTCTTCCTATAAAAGATAATCTCTTGCTGTGTAGTCAAACATACTGGGGAAGATTGGTCAAAGCCTTAACTAGGGTTTCTCATGATTTCGCAAGTATGAGAAAAAAGAAATCAAGAACTAAATCAACGGGTAATCGGATCAGAATTGAAAATATTGATGAAATCATATTTCCTAACACTATTGATAACAAGCATAAATTTGCACGTTTCATTGATAGCCCTTGCTTCAGGAAATACGAAGCACTTAAGGGAATGGACTTTACTACTGAAAAGAAGTTTGATCCAGATGTCCAAAATAAAGATTATGTGAATTTTGTTCAAGATCGAAACTGGGGGGATCTTTTTAATCTTGAAAAATATTCACCTGATTTGGTAGAGTGTTCTATGACTTATCAAAAAAAAAAACACAATGTTGATCACAAAAATCTTAGGTTTGTGACTTTTGTTGGTTGATGTATCTATTATATTGATCGTAAGATAATTTCTAATGCTATTAAGTACAATAAGGAATGTAATCACTTGATTACCGGTGTTGAAATTGAACACATACCATTTCAACATGTCTCATTGGAAAGAAGGTTGCATGGAAAAATGATAGATTACCAACAAAGAATATACCCTTTCATCTTAGGGTTTTCGGTAAACTTGCTTTAACAACCATATTTGCAAGTACAAGAGATAAATCAGTCTGGGATAAGACTTTTGCAGAATTTATCTATTTTCTGTTGAAAAAGGATACTCAAATAGATCTTTGTGGTATCATTGTCAGCCAAATGATCAAGATATCAGATTTTATCTCATCTTCTGGTATAAAGAGACATCTCGGTTTTCCGTGCATAATTACCAAAATCTGTGAATCAGTTGGAGGAGAAGATTTTGACGAAATGATGAGCATTAATGTTGTGACTAATAAGACTATAAGTCAAATGATTGGAGTACAAACCCACTATGAAGTTTTTAAAAGAATTACTCCAAATTCCAACAAGAAGTCTATTCTTGTTCACCTTGAAAGTTTAGGTAAACAACTTGACTGTTTTCAGAAACAGCTGGGCTTTGCTGCTCGAAAAAATATAAAAACTCTTAAAGGTATTCAAGAATTTGAATCAGAGTTCTGGGATCAAGAATCGAAAATTGAAGTAAAACGACAAAAAGCACTTGGTCCTAATGAATGTTCTTCGCAATGAATAAGTTGAAAAAGAAAAATAGTCAGTTGTCTTTGATCTATTTCAATAAAGACTATTATGAATAAAATTATTTGATTTATAATTTTTCATGTGATAGTTTTCGGTTTACATAGCCTGTGCTTGAATGATTTTATCTTATTGCTATGTATGTTTATGGGATGTTTGATTTCGGTTTTACTACCTTAATATTCGATCTCATATGTTGTGAACCCTTGTGATTTGGGTGACTTTTTGATTTAGCAGGATTAAATTCTAGCCCATGTTGGTAGGCTTTATCAAAGAATCATGAGGGGTTCTAGTAGAAACAATATGTGAAAAAGTCACAATAAGTTGAATCGGTTTTGGTTTAGCATAAAAGCATATATGTTTCAACGGTTTTCGACTTTTGCTTGCAATTATTAAAACCGATTTTCAACCTTTCTCTGGTAAAGGTTGGTTGTTGTTATTCTTTTTTTTTTGCATGAAGGATTACAACATGATGATATTTCAATATCAATTCTCCCTGGAAGAAGATGCAATCATATTGGAGAAGTGGATGCGAAATTTGAGGTAACAATCTTGTTAGTTAATTGTTTTCCTGTTTAAGAAAAGCTTGAGTTTATTTCATATGTATTTATTGCTTTTGCTTAAAAAAAATTCGGTTCAATTGATGTTTATTCCATTATGTGTGTATGTATGTATGTGTGATTCAATTGGTTCCGGTTAAGAAAAACTATTGTTATCTTGCTTTATTGTGTGGTATCAATTGTTTAGGATTACAAAATTTTGGTGCAATTGCGGTGCTATTAATGTCTATGTTGTTTCAATTGCTTCCGGTTGAGGTGAATAATTATGCAAGTTGATTTATTTGGTTTGTATGAATTATTTATGGCTTAACGAAATAAAAGGATTAGGAGATGAGTTGTTTAGTCCAATTCGATTCCGGATAAGAGAAACTAAGTTAATTCTGATCTTAGTTAGACTTATCGAAGTGAGGTTTCGGTTATTCAAGTCTAATCGAATGCCTTAACAAGAAATGCTAGTTAACTAACCCAGTACTTGTCTTGTTTAAAATTGAAAGGTCTAAGTTTATGGATAATTAGAACCTGATGAGAAAAACAGAGTTATCTTTATTTTGGTCTTATCGAATTAAGCGATTTTTTTATACAACCGGTTTAGCAAAGGGACTAAGGTGCTTAGTCGATTTTTGGTTTGCTAAACTAAAATGGAAAAATTGTTTCGGACAATTGTTTCCTTGGTAACATATCAAAATAAAACTACTTGTAGTTTCGGTTTTGATATTGGTTATCAGAACATGGTGTGTGGAACCCTCGTGCCTAACTCTACAAATTGCAAGTTTATTTTGAGATTTGTAAGATTCTTTTCGTGTTGTCCTTTATGTTTTTTCGTTTCTTTGTCATTTTGTGACAAAAAGGGGGAGAAATATATGGAGTAAACAAGTGATACTGGCATTGATTTTATATTGATTGGTATCGCTAAGGAAAAGAACATTGGTGCTTAAACGTTTTATCTAAACGAAAGAGTGAAAGCACAAACTAAGGGGGAGTAACATATCATATGAATTGGTATAACAAAGACGTGCGGATTGAATATCTACCTATCTTCCTTAGGGGGAGTATTAGCTTTGTTATTATAATGTCAACAGCGGCATTTTCAAACAGTTTACTGTGCTGTTGAATCGGGAATCAAGCGTATGTGTAATGAATTCTTGTAATTTGTTTATCCATATGATGTAAGAGTTTTGTCAGTAAAATTGACAAAGGGGGATATTGTTAGAGCATAGATCGGTTGAACCCACCAAGCGTTGGTATGTCAAGATTGGTTGTCATATTTTAGTGAATCAAAACTCATGTTAAGAGTCGATTGATTATGTACTAGAGTCAACTTCGTATAGGTTAGCTTGCAAGTATTAGAATAATGAGACTTTACAAGTATTGCGAAGACTTGAAGATGTGAAGAAGCAAGGAGCTACAACGACAACAATCATCCTTCCACTTGAGGTTAGTGATATTTGACTTGAACTGTTTCATTCCTTGACGTATCTTTCAAGTCGTGCATATTGAAAACAAAACTGCGAAGCATATTTGAACTCTAGATAGACATAGTATTAAGGAATACAATACGAGGTTTATTGCTTAACCATTAAACTTTGTAGATAAGACATCGCCTTAATCATTTGAATGCTATTGTGATTATGTATAAGGTATGAGGTTAGGATTTCATCCTAGGGAACAATGTTTTACATGTGTTCGAAAGGAAATTGCCAGGCGTTATTGGGATTGTTATTCATTGCATATCTTGTGAACATCCAATATGTGTGATTTAGTATAACCGTTCATGACTTGTTGTGCTACCGGTAAAACTATTCACAAAGGCCTGACTTATGTATTGGTATAACTTTTATTAGTAAAACCGACCGTAAGTAATCACCTGAGATGGTATGATCAGATTTGTGATTTTATGTCTGACCAAATATGAGAAAGGGGAACCGATCCTAGTAAGAGGTGCAGTACATCACAAAGGGGAACCGATCCTTGTATGGGTGCAACAAGGTTTATAGAAGAAAGGGGAACCGATCCTATGAACATGTGCAACATGTTTTTAGGCAAAGGGGAACCAATCCTAGTACCTAGTCAACCGAATTTTGGAAAGCTAGTGTGACTATGCACAGTACTCACATGGAAGGTAGAACCGAAACTTGTTTTGGTAGAACCGTTAAACCCATAATTATGACTGAATGTTATTTGATAAATCACATAGTTCTTGAAAGTCAGATGAACCAATTCTAAACTTGTTTGGAAGTGTGGAAAATCGGTTTCAAGGTTGTAAGTCTGAAAGAGAACTTACAAAGTTAAGATGTCGACATACTTTGAACACGTGCTATGAATGTTTATTTCTTTAATTGTTCAAAGTTATTCCTTAATAGCTAAGGGAAGAGAATCCCATGATTGAAACATAAATAAGTTAAGAATCTTTTAATTAAGGTAATTAACTTCATTTTTAGGAAAATAAGAATTAGTAATGTGCATTTACTAATTAGAGATTTTCTAAGAGATTTCGATCATTATTTTTGGACAGAACATTTCCAGGAATTATGAAAACTGAATTTGTGCTTTAATGATATCTTAAGAATATTTTCGTTTTTGGAAATTCCTTGGTGTCCAAACTTCCTTGTCTATATATACTTGAAGTTTGCCTTTCTTGCAAACTAATCCTTCGTAACAACAAACTTCCTCTTTGTTGTGTTGTTACTGGTGTAGCCGCCTATTCGGAGAGGAGAGTGACCTAATTAGGCGAAATCTCTTACGTCTGCTCAATTTAAATTCTTTTTTTGGGATTGAGAATCTCTACGAGTACTGTTGGTGGGAAACTAGGTTTATCTTTTTTTTCATTGATTTGATTGACTAACAGTGGTTGAACTTTGATTGCACCTAGTTTGTTTATGCTTGAGAATCTTCTCTTCTGATATAAGATTCACTCAAACTAGTTCAGAGTTTCGACCGGGATCTTTAGACTGTTGTTAGTTCTAAAGACGATCTTGTGATAATCCATTGTTAACAGACTTCGTTCTGTGCGTGATTGATCACAAGAGATTCAAGTGATTGTGTGCATGTGTTTATTGAATATCTAAGAATATTTGAAGACAAAGAATATATTGAAGATTTCTGATTTGTGGGTTCAAAATATTTGGTGTGCACAATACTTGTTTCGGTAAAAGAGGATCCAATTAATAATCGGTTTATCCTTGTGATAGATTGGATTGATTAATTGAGTAGATCGACATCAACACAATTCTTTGGATTAATAGTGTTGTTGGATTAATCTTAAACGATTACTTCGGTAATTGAACATAAGATAGATCTAAGGACCCGACGAAGGAGTTTATATTAAGATAAACAGAAGAGCCTTTGTCCGACTCATATCACTTGGTTGAATAGAGTTGATACCAAACAGATTTGTTGTTCCTTTACTGTTTGGAATACGAACCAAAGGAATTGTTCCAAGTACGTAACTTACTCATAGGTCGGAGGCGTGGAAATACAGACAGAACTAGGTGAACTATAGGTTTAGTTGCTTGGTCTCAACTATACGAAGTTAGGTGTAATTTTATGTAGCGGCTTAATCCTGAGAGTATTCAATTATGGACAAGGTCTCGGGGTTTTTCTACATTTGCGGTTTCCTCGTTAAAAAAATCTTCTGGTGTCATTTACTTTATATTTCCGCATTATAATTGTTTTTTATAATTAAAATAAATCACACAAACGTTAATTTCTATTTACTTGATAAGTGAATCCTTTTGTGTTTGGTTAAGTCCGAACCTTTTTATCAAGTAACATACTTCGTTGTTGTATGTTTCTCGATCTCGTATCCATAGACGATCACACGAAGTGTGAACCGATTAGTCGTATTGTCTCGAATCAGTCCATAGACAATCACTTTCGAAGAAATGACTTATAGGTAGGAAAAGTTTTAGCTTGAGGTATATTTGGGTACCCTCGCCTTTTCAAAGACGAAGAAAACAAGTTGATCAAAAAGTATGTCGAATTGTCAGGTTCGGCTTAAGAATAAAAAATCGTAAAAGCCAAACCTTGGGAAAAGTAGGTTCGACAGAAACCTAAAAGCTAATTTTAAGACGAATGATTCCATGTAGTTATTAAAATTGAATTATAAAGTATAAATTTATCTGAAGCATACTGAAATAACCTCCGATTTACTTGTTAACCTAAAGGAAGTTCCAAGTTAATCGAATAGGAAAGAAAGGGCCGCGGTTCCCCAAGAATACTTGTGGCAGCTTTTCAAATCCCTTAACAATTGAAGATATTGAGTATTCACCTTGTTTCCACTGTTATATGAAAATATAACAATACCTAGAGTATACAACAAATACGCGGTAGCAGTGCGCCTAGCTATGACATCGTCCATTACCAACTCTCTGTTTTTAATTTTCTCATTTGTGTCTCCAAAATAGATTTTCAAAGCGGTTAGCTTGATTTTCTTCAACCTCTTTGCAAGAGGATCCGCACACTTCACCTCTTTAGTGGCGCAACAAAACTCCAATTATGTCTTGGATTTTGACCAACCAAGAGTTTCCTCGGCCAATACATACAACTCATCCCAAGTCATATCGTAAAACTCCGAATTCGCATTTCCCCCCTTCATTTTAAGACCACTAATCTTTTGTGCATCATTAGAAGTGATTGACATCTCGCAAAAGGGGATATGAAATGTGCAAGTCTCCGGACAAAATCTCTCACAAAAGGCTGAGCTTGTAACTGCATCAAATTCCTCTTGCGCATAGAAAATGGAAGCCCATAAACTAGAGCCTTTTACTAAATCCACCACCTCAGGAGCCTGTTTGAAAATATCCCAATGTGCCGCGCTCTGGTGTCTTAGTTAGCCGACTGCATCTCTGTGATCCGGAGTCCCATAAAATCTCCTATCTCATGACTCCTTGTAGACAATCAACACTCTTCCACCATCTTCCGGAAGACCATGGGGCAAACCATTCTCGCGAGCGCGTATTACATTATCATTACTAGGAATGTGTATACCTGCCACCCTGGATGTAACAACTTTCTTCTTTTCTTTAACTTGTTTTTGTTGTGTTTCTTTTTCTGGTTCTTCTTGTGGTTCTTCTTATTATTATTGTTCCTCCTCTTCACCATCACCATCACCATCTTCATCATCCCCTCCACCACCGTCTTCATCATCACCTCCTACTACTACACCCGTATCTTCATCATTGTCATCCTCTTGTTCTACATGCAAAGAGTCACTCGTGTCAGTTCCCCTTTTCCATGCATGCAAGTTCTTGGTGCTACCACCTCGAGGTTAGGGAGTTTTAAAATTAGGAGGAGTTACTTCCATTGTTCTCCTTTTAAGTGTCTCTTTGAATTTTCCCGGATGGGTGCTAAAACAAATTACATACCTTAAGTAATTCTCCAAAAAAATAAATAATATGATTCGACTAAACAAGGTCATAAGTCACCTATAATGAACAAGTTTGGCTTATTCAAATTTATTTTCCGGTTAAATAGGATTCTACTACCCATACACATAGTAAAATTAGGCACACCCGATATTTATCAAAATGATCCGAACAACGTAAAATGGATTAATAACTAACAGTATTTAAGTTCAGCTAATAATTTAAAAAAAATTATCAACGGAACATGGTTAAGGTAAGTTTCATAATCTCAAGTATTTAGGTTCAGCTGATTAGATATTCAAAGTGCAACCTATTTTTCAGCCTATCTGTTCTTCATCTGAAGAAAACAATATATGTTCGGCTGATAATTTTCAGCCGAATACTACTCTGTAACTACAAAAAAACGCGAGGATTTATTGAATACATTTCATTCTATCAATCAAATACGAAAAAAAACAAGTCATGGGTTTGTGGGAAATACCTTTCAATGTGCAATTTTAAAGAATCGGGGTCTATTTCTCGCTCCCCAACAACAATTAATCTACTTTCCTCTTCAACTCCATCTTTTCCAAAAACCCTAGATTGAGTTGCTATAGAAGAAATTCCTGGATTAGGCACCTCCCTCTAGCACATCGCTTATAACTAGGTGACATATTGTAGATCGGTTTAATCGAAAAACAGAATTTTGTGAATCAACGATTGAATTTTGATTTGGAGAAGAATAGGGAGGATTCTACTGAATTGGTATGGAGGAGAAGAAGAGGGAGGGTTTTTATTTTGAAAGAGTTTGAGTTTGACTTTTTATTTAATTAGGTAACGTGTTAATTAGCAGAGTAATTAAATAGGGTAAGGATTAATTAGTGGGAGGGTGAATAATTAGTAAAAAGGTAAATTAGTGGGAGGATTTTAGGATTAGAATTTAATTTAGTTAAAGGGTAATAATATTATTTAAATTATATAAGGACATTATAATAACTTGAGCATCACTAAAACACCCCTTATCATCTTCTATGGGATGGTATAATAATTCAGTATGCCCCAAAGGTTTTCGGTGTGCCCCGAATGACGGTTTTTTGTAAACTTCGTAGGTCGTTAAAATCATCTCAAATAGGCCCGTTAAAATCATATCGGATAGTAAACTTCAGTTTATCCAATAACTAACACGCTCTGCCGGAAAAATCATCTCAAATTGGCCCGTTAAAATCATCTCAGATAGTAAACTTCAGTTTATCCAATAACTAACACGCTATGTCGGCATCTTCAGAACCCTATATGCCAACATGTCGCTTGCGGTTGCAATTTTTCACTTAACTAGTAGCCACATTTTCGAATATACTTGTGTCAACTAGGTAGCACAATTTACTTCAAGTTTCTCTATAACAGCCAGCGTTTACATTGAATTAGATTGTTAATTTGTCATATTATGTGGAGTTGATGCACTGACCGTATCGAAGTGACTTCCATCTACCTTCTACGTCCACCTTTTACAAGCATTGCGGTTGCGCACCAATTCCATGCACGGTTGACTAAGCCGAGGGACTTTTTTTAAAAAAAAAAGCAAAGAGACTTAAATTAAACAGAAAGCTTGTTTACATCATAATCAATATGAGAAATTAAAACATCAGGTGGTTCAGACCACCATTCCCCACACACAGACTATATTTTCGAGCAGCTTTAGCTAAAGCATCAACTACCTTATTACACTCTCTATACACAAAAACACAAGACCACACAGAGTTATTGTTACATAAGTTTACACACCTCTTAAGAAGAGGGACACTCTGCCAAGGAGATAGCGTAAATTGTTGATGCAGATAAGAATTGATATTCAGATTATCAGTCTCAAAGATCACTTGATTCCACCCATAGTATTTAGCCATTTCCATTGTTTCAGTTAAAGCCCTAGATTCTGCTTGATGTATATTAATAGCTCTTTTTACTCTCCCTTTTCCCACCACATATTGTCCTGCATGATTTCAGGTTATAATACCAATACCAGTTAAAAGAGAATGAGGACTAAAAGAAGCATCAATATTAACTTTCAGCACATTAAAAGGTGGCGACTTCCAATTTCTATGCACAGAAAATCTAACAGTTATGGATTGAGTAATACGATCAGAATTTATATCTAAATGATGCTGAGCAATATAGTAATTAATCTGATGTATAACAGTGTTTGTGCTAGGGGTAAGATTACTAAAGATTACTCTACACCAATGTTTTCAGATGTTGTGCATAATGCAAGCTATGACATGAATGATGATAGGGGTATTGTAAATGCACCGAGGGACTTTTTAAATTATGGTAATTCAACCTCAATGCCGCTTTAATTCACAACGTGTACAAGTAATCGTGGGGCCCAGCAGCAAGTTAATTCACCACACAAAGAAAAACGAATATATCAATCGTAAGAGAATTTATTCCCAAAAGCATATAAAGAGATGCTTGAAATTCAAGCTAACATTTTCTTTCATGTCCTAAATTAATTAAATATTCATATTATAAAGTAATATAATCTGATTTCTTTTCGATTTTGTTCCAACCTAATTTATGAGCTAAAGTTCAAAACCAACTTTAATCTGCTGATTTTTTTTTTCATCTTTTTTACAACGATAAGAAGACAGACAAACCGTTGCACTAAGAGAACTGCTAAAGTATCAATGAAATTAGGAGTTCCTACGAAATTTTAACTAATTAGTATTTGACTGCCTAATTAATCTATTTATTTTTGATCGATAAAGACAAACTCATGAAGCATATACAACACTATCATGTTTGAGAGGTAGTTTTTCCCGCAGGGAGAAATACTTGCACTGATCAAATACCGGAAGGTGTTGACACCATGTACTACAGGGAATGCAAGCATGGAATATCTCCCAGCTCCGCCTACAGCTTTCTTAAAATGATTATTTGGTGAAAAATTTGACGAAAATTAAGTGATAGCATTTTTTTCTTCTTTTTTTTTGGTAGAAGTCACATTTCAATTCATTTAAACCAAAATGATGATTACATGATTGGTTACAAGATTATCAAAAACACCAAAATAAAAGATAATTAAAACCCAAATACAAATGATGATACTAATTGCAAGTACATTGCGAAGAGAAAGAGCCATGAACCGCAAATATATATGATTTTTGTAGATGTAGTAGTGATGAATGATTGTGTGAACCGGAATCAACTCCGACCATTTAAAACGATTATCTTCTTCAATAAGAGATGCTCCAAATGAAATGGAGTATTGTGCCCAAAATTTTGTAGATCCAAACGAATCCGGGTGCCCTAAATCCCTCTTGTTGAAGATGAACCCAAAGCGACGCCGAGCAGAATCATTGATGTTCTTGATGAATCGATAATAGCAAGCCAATGAACACCATAGAGATTTGAAAGAATCTCTATTAAAGCAAAGAGAAACTCGTCCAAAAGACGAAGAAAAGATCGCCCGAACAACGAAGAAATATGTCCATAGACACCAAAAACAACAAAAATAAAAACTAAAAACACAAATTAGATTATTCTTATTCATAAAAAACAAAAAATCCTTGTGCAGATCTAGCCCAAAAGGACTAGATCTGAGCAAGAAGAAGGCGGAAGTTTTAAGGTTTTTTCTTTTCTTTTTCTGGAGAGAGGGAAGAGAGTAAAGGTAGTTATAGCATGTAAATTCCTAAATTAATTTCTCAATAAGGCCTCAAATAAGGCTCAGGATCGTCTGTTACCAAAACCCTCTGTTCCTCTATTCCAACCAATCCCTGATAGCCATGTATCTCCTATTGTAACTACCACATTTAACAAATTTGGACGTGATAGATACTTGACTAATAAAAGGAAATTTTTTAAGAAAAAGATTAGGAAATATTTGATTTACCGTATATCTTTTTTTCCCAGTAGCATATACTCCATAATATCATCTTCTTCTTTACAACCCATTAATTAGTTCTGCTTAGCTCTCGAGTTGCATTTCGTTTTTGTTCATGGAGCATCAGGAGGTAAAATTTCTTTGACAATGGTATAGATTTAAATTTTTCTACAGTAGAAGAAAAATATGAAGAGATGACTAATCTTGTAAATTCTAATGATCGTGTTATTCTGGTTCACTCTAAAATTCGGAAGGAACAAGTACCAGTAATTGGGATGGAAATCGGAATCTGAAGAAGCTTATGAAATTGTTTTCTTGGCTCTCAATGACATGTTAAAAGATGTTGAAGCAAGCTTGAGGGGACTAAAAGTTCAAGAAAATTTAGAAAACCAAGACATCCTGCCAGCAGTTGACGAAGAATCCAATCTCAATACGCCTGTTGATGATGATAACTGGAATGTTAAAGGAATTAAAATTCGACAGAAAACTGCAATTGATATAAGCTCTGAAAAACCTAAGAATGTTTTGGAAATTGTTTTTTCAAAGAAAATGACTAGAAAAACACTGGAAGCCATTTAAAACAAATTCCAGTATTGAATATTGTTTTTGCATATTGTTCAACAAATTGATAGAAGTTCCTCTTAAACTATGTAAATTTCCTATGAAGTGCATTTATAAATTAGCTACTGTGACATTTTAATCCTAAAAAAGACGTTGTAGTGTATTTACGAAAGTTGCAGGGGAAATATAATTGGTCTTAAACTGTATACAAGCGATGCTCGCAGGCACTATTAAAGTAAAATAAGTTTGCTTGAGTACTCTAATGCTTTGTCAGTGGTAACCAATTTAGACAAACTTGACGTACTTGTTGATAAGTAGACTAGCAATGACTAGCGGTGACCAGTTCAAGTTCGACATCCATACAAGTATTTAAGAAACATAACATGACCTGCAGGAACTGCACAGTAATGAGAACAAATGCTCGTAGGTACTGTTGAATTCTTTCTGTCTGCAAACTTTTGGATTACGAACTGAGAAAATAGGGATTGGGACTGGGGAGTATGTTGCCAGATAAGGAATAAAGGGTATTCGATGAAGAGATAATCAAGGGAGCAGTAATTATTTCCTAATTTTTCTCTTAGAAATTTTTCTTTTATTAGTCAAGTATCTATCACGCCAAAATTTGTTAAATTTGGTAGTTATAATAGGAGATACGTGGCTATAAGGGATTGGGTGGAATAGAGGAACATAGGGTTTTGGTAACAGACGATCCGGAGCCCTCAAATAAACCATGTTATTGGTTTGACCTATTTCTATTATACATTTGCTAAATTCTTCTGTGATATCTTACTGATCTTGACATTTTTATTCTGTTCACGCGAAAATAATATCTGATGTTATGCACGCCCCTTTAACTAGTGTTTATGTGACATTTCAGTCTTAACTTTTATTCCTTTGATTTGATTTTGAGAGTTATGTAACGAGTGACAAAATTTTTAACACGTGTATTACTGGAGTCATCCGTGAACTACTTAACCAATCAAATAAAAATATCAAATGTCGGATAAATTTTCTTTAACAGCGTATATAAAATTGAATACATAATATCTGCCAAAAATGATTATCCGTAGGATTTTGTATTCCGAGATAATTCAAATCTTCATTGTTATTTTCTTTGGAAGCATAATACAAGTCTTCGTTGGTTTCATAATTTACATGTTAAAAATATTATATTCTTACAATATTAAGATCGTAGGAGACCCCCAACTCAGGTTTTGAGTTGGGAGAAGAATCTTTGTTAAATTGTCAAAGAAGAAAGCATCTATTCCCCTGAGAAGTTGATTAATTGGCCTTATGTTTCCTTTTCCTTTCTATGATCATCTACAAGAGATTTGACATCCCATGTATATCAAGCAAGGGAACCTCACCCCGAAGTCCTCACCAATTCAGTGTTTGACTATAAATTTCTCCGAAAGTATTCTTTCAATAGATGTGAACGGAGCTGGAGTAGTAATTCGATGACATATGCATGGGACGACAGACAATCTTCAATTCCACAAAAGTATGGCTACTAGTAGTATTCATAGTTAGAGAGAGAGAGAGAGAGGGGTCTTAGTAGTTAAACCTCTAGCAAATTTTAGAAGGAGAAAACAAACTTTAGAAGAAGAAATATTTTGAACCCCCACCCCCCAATAGAGCTAGCAATAAGGCCTTTCAGCTCCCACATTCAAGTTTTTATCCCCGTTCTTGTTTTGGGGATGGACAAGCTAATATTTCTTGGCTCACATTTTGACGAGATTTGGTTAATTTACCACAGAACTGCATATTCCCAACGCGAGACTATTCTAAATAAAAGCCCTGCCAAATAGCTAAATGAAACACTATTACTGGTCTAATATCTTATTGGGACTATTCTCAATAAGATCCTAGATATTGCACGCTATACGCTATTACACCTACGCATGGAAGGCTAGGATGTATACTTATTGTCCTGGTGACAGTTTTCTTATTCCGTCACATGATATTACAATTTCCACCTCATCTTTTTTAATAAAGTCTAAGCGAGCAAGTGGTCATATTTTGAAGTTAATGTTTTGAGAATACGTTCCTCTCACGGAGGTTTACTCTCACGGAGGTTTCATATCGTACTGAAAATGAATACTATCCGAGACGTATAAACACCATCTTTATCATTTTGAAAATGAGTCATCGCAAAATTAGTGATTAAGATTAAAATAAATGAGTCATCGAAAATTAATGATTAAAATTAAAATTAATATTTACTAGAAAGGAAAAAGAAATTGAAATTAGTAGACGACCAAATTTAATATCTTGAAACACAAAAGAAATTAAAATTAGTAAACGACCAAGTTTAATATCTTGAAACGCACTAGTTTTTTTTAGGAATGTAGATCTCTTAATTTAACTCCAAATGGGTTTTATCAAAAATCTGGCAGGGAAATTATGAGATGGTGTAAGAAAAACTATGTATACAGATTCCTTCCTTACAACTTGGTATGTTAATATCGATCGGTAATGCAAACCAATAACATGATGGAGACAATTTAAATTGCCGTTGCATTTCACGCTCTCTAAGAACACGATATTCCTTTTGAAATATGGCTCCAAGTTAGTTATAAGAGCCATATTTCTGTAGGATCCGGTTTTCGGTTTCACAACCAATGACTAAATGTACGTACCCAGGGAAGAAATCTTGAGATTTCATTTGGTGCGCTTAATCATTTTTGTATTAAGTATGCAAGATGATAACCACCTTGATACGCATACATATAATAACTAGCGAAGTCTCTCTTTACTCATTCTCTCCTTCTATATATCTCTAGAGTATCTTCTGGCAAAGGAGGGTCTGCAATTGAGTCGGTGAACTTTATTTATTTTAATTTTAGATTTATTTTACAGTGAGAGTAGGCATGGCCACACACAATTCTCTTACGCTTTCCCCTTCTTCAAAAACGCACCCTATTCTTTATCTCTATATGCGTCGCTTTTGTTCTTATTGAATCTCTCCCTATTCCAGAGAGCAGCCGAGTGAAAAAGAATGTTCCATTCCAAAAAACTTCCTACTACTATGAATTCATCCTCTTCTTCGGCTTCTATGTGTGTTCAAGGTGACTCTGGACTTGTTCTCACTACTGACCCTAAACCTCGGCTCCGATGGACTGTGGAACTACACGAACGTTTCGTCGATGCTGTTACTCAGTTAGGCGGACCAGACAGTATGCCCTAGCTAATCTCTTAACTGATCACTAACCATCTTGCTCAATCATATCACCATATATAATCATCATTTATGCATGCACATGCATTTTTATAGACCTTGGCATTAAACTTTGATGTTCATCTTTTTTTTTTTCTTCAATAGAGGCTACTCCAAAAACCATCATGAGGGTTATGGGTGTCAAAGGTCTTACTCTCTACCATCTCAAGAGCCACCTTCAGGTATTCCCCTTAATTAATACCATCATAATTTTTTGGTTCCTTTTTGCTTATACGTCTTAGTAACTCTATGATTGTCTTAATAACCAATTTTTGTAAAATTTGAATGTAAATTTTCCATATTTTGATTCTTCTTCTACAGAAATTCAGGCTTGGTAAGCAACCGCATAAGGACTTCAATGATCATTCTCTTAAGGATGTTGATCATCATATGAGAGGTGACTATATATATATATTTCCGATTATGTATATATGGAAATGAAAGAAAATTTATAGTCGGTATGTTTGTTTGTCTTTCTAATCATTGAAAATTATATTTATGGCAACGAATGCATGCATCAGGTTCAGCACTTGATTTACAAAGAAATGGTGCTTCATCATCGGGAATAATGTGCCGTGGCATGAACGAGTATGTGATTACGTACCTTGATACTATAATTGCTCCCATTACTTGATTCATTCAGGTTAATAGTTAAAACCAAGTTGTATTTTTTTTCTTATGAAGCACATAGGATTTTGGTAAGCCTTAATTTGAATAGCTATATTAACTTTCCTTTCAAATTACTTTCACTGTATATTTTAGCAGGAATAATGTACACATAAATGATGCTCTTAGGATGCAAATGGAGGTACAGAGAAGATTGCATGAACAATTGGAGGTAATATACGAAACCTAGAAAATGTTTTATATAATTGAGTTCAAAGTTATTTATGGGTGAATAAGTTTAATTTATGATTTTGGTTTATAGGTTCAAAGACATCTTCAGCTAAGAATTGAAGCTCAAGGAAAGTATATGCAAACTATATTAGAGAAAGCTTGCCAAACCCTTTCTGGTGATAGTAGTTTGGCTTCAGGATCAAGTTACAAAAGCCGTGCCGATGTTAGTAGTAGTAATAATCAAGGTGGTATAATTTGTGATATGGGAGGTAGTTCCTTGAAAGACTTTGGTGGTTCTTCTCTTAATAATAATTTTCCTTCTCTTCAAGATCTTAATATTTATGGCGGAGTAGATAATCATCATCGGCTTGATAGTATGGAACAACAAAACGAGAAATCATCTTCTTTCGATGCATTTTTCCAATCGAATAACAACAGTGATAATTTTCTAGGTAACAGGAAAAAACCTAGTACATCATCTTATGGTAGTTCAAGTAAGAATCATTTAGTTTGGACTGAAGATGACATGAGACTACAAGATTTAGGTTCAGCAGTTGGATGTTTAGGTTCTCAAAATGATCACGAAGGTGATGAAGATTCTTTCAAGATTAATGAACATATTCAGATCGGATGTCTATCAACAATTGATGGTGGAAACGAGATGGATTCTATAGGAGATGTTAAGCCAATTATCTCTGGTCATCATCATCATCAAAATAATGTTGGAGAAAGGAAATATGATCCGACTTCAATGTCATCGAAACTCGAAAGACCATCTCCTCGAAGGATACAATTTCAGGTGGATAGGGTAAGTAACCCCATGATTAAGTCTCAAGGAAGAAGTGTTCCTTATGGTGGATGAAGAAGAAGATATATATCTAATATAAGCTTAAGCTTAATCAAATCACTAATTACTACTTATTACAAGCACAAGCACATCCATGTAACGTAGAGTCTCATCATTGAAGTAAGTTTTTGAGTTATATTTGCGATAATATAATATCAATAAGTGATGTACTGTATTTGGAAACAAATATATAGTTAGTTATAACTTGATACATCATGTATATTTTACTCAAAATTACTCATTTCATTTTGGTTATGCATTTTACTTAAATGGTAAGTAGACCTTTTTGTTTTTTTGAACGGGAAATGGTAAGTAGACTAAAGAATTTTGATTCCTTAATATGTAAGGACTTAACTACTATACTGGATATACACGAAGCATGTGTTTGTTTGTTAGATTCTAACTTGGTTAGAATCTCTCTGATCGACTAGTGCAACTTGAATTTTGTAAACTTTACGAGGTGGCTAATCAATTTGTTTATGTTCTGCTTTTAAGTTTAGTTAGTTTGAGTTAGTTGGTCCAAGTTAGTTAGTATAAGTTACTCATCAGTCCCATGATTACACAACCCAAAACATTGGGAAGGAAACAACAATGATATACTACAACACTTGGCATGGATGACCATTGATTTTAGGCTTTTCGGGGAACAGACAACATTAGGTGTGTGTGTATATATATAAATATGATGTAAGGATCTAGATAGTATAACTTTGAACCAACATTGGAAATGGAGTGATAGAAAAAGAATAGATGAAATGGAAAATGGGTTAATTGTCCAAATATTTATAAATCACGGTTCAAATGGACGAGTAAAAGATAGTTTGGGTGAGATGGTTAAAAAGAAAATAGTAAGGATGAAACTGGTTTCATCCTAGCTTAAATTTAAAAAATACTAAGGATGAAACTGGATACATCCTGTGTAAATTAAAAATAAGAAAAAATATTTGAAAATGGGCACGATGAAACTGGTTATATCCTGCCTATTTTTATATTTTTGTCCATTTAAACAGTATTAAAATCTAACTGTCCATTTCACCCAATAATTATTAATTTTTATCTTTTTAACCAATTTTATGTAAACGAAACAGACAGAAGCTTCTTTACTTTTCATCTTCGTCTTCTTCTTCCTTGAATGAGTTAGCTAGCTTCCTAAACTGAACCCAGGAGTAAAAGAGGGATAGAGAAGTAAACCGACAGGAAGTATCTATCTATCTCTCCACTATATACATTACTTTTTAGGGTTTCTTTTTCAGCACACACACACAATGGATTATTCCTTGTGCATTAAATAAAAGAGGAAATCTAGGGACGCTCTTTAATTCTTTAGTAGAGAATCTAGAGATCCTAGATAACAAGAGGTAAGTACACCCCTATCTTTTTTGGTTTGGACCACTTATCCTTCCTCGGCTTCTTAAATATTTCTGTCTCCATGTCAATAGAGTGATAGACGCAATATACTTAACGTAACGCGCGCTATGTAATGCACTTTTTATTTTTTACATTTTGTTTGAAATGGTTTTAATTTAAGCTGACTTTTTCTTTTTTTTTTTGGACTCATAAAGGACAGATTTTATTAAAAACCAATTCATCACTAAGAAAGTAACGAATTGAGAAGTAAAGTACAACTTAAACATCTAAAACAGTAAGGTTATTCCAACTCATTCTATTATTAACATTTGTTCATTGATTTACACGTTTGAACTCAAATTTTGAAAATAAAAAACCAATAATTAGTTTACGTAAATCGATTCTGGGTTTTGTTCTTCATTCTATGAAAAACATGCAGAGGAATCAGTTTATAAAATGATTATCATCGACCGATTCTGGTTAGAAATCAGAATATGTAAAGACATAGCCGAAATCAGTTTATAAGTGCATGAACATAAACCGATTATGGGTATTAATATTTTTTGCACTTTGCTCTCTTACAATCGGTTTTTATGTACATGGCTCATGTACCGATTAGGTCTATTGTCTGTTGAGATTCCCATATCACAATCGATTTTTATTTATATGTCTTATAAACCGATTCCTGGTGTTTTATTTTTTTGTGAGTTTTTCTAGACATAATCAGATTGAGTGTATTGTTTCACTAGATTTTTGTTTTCTAGATATGGACTTAGTCACTTGACCATTTATTTCGAGTTATCCAACAAGAGGATGTTGATAGGAAACCAGTTGTTGTTGTACCTAGAATCCGTTACAAGTTCGACTTTGGAAGAAAGACTACATCGGAGCAGGCATTGGGACTGGCTAGCAAGCTTGCACATGAAGAGCTGATTGAGCTCATCGGGTTTGCCAGGAAAAGAAGGGATGCAATTGCAGATCAGAGGTCATACGACAGAGAGATGAATACTCTGTTTACAGAAATGGAAGAAGCTGCAGCAGAAACTGATGGTGTTGCTGCTGACGGTCATACTGCTGATGGTGTGTACGACTTTGTGATGCCACCTAGTTATAAGTTTTTAAAACTTGTTTGCATGATAGATTTCATGAATCATGGCACAATTGTGTGACGCAACAATTAATTTCTGGGGTTTAATTATAATTACTGTGTAATGGGTTTATGGCAAAATAAGTTTATACATGCTTCAAACTTCGTTTTGCAGATATAGACAAACAATTGGTTTATATGGTTGCACCTATAAACTGATTCTTTAGTTTTCATCAGGGAATCTGTTTATGTGGGTATTAGTATAATTTGATTCTTCATGCCTCAAAAATGTTAGTTTTCTATATCTTTTTCTAGTTAGAGACAAATTACATGTGCAAATATATAAACTGATTATGGTCGATCGAAAGTTCAATTTTTTTTGTTGATTTTCAGGCACTATAGGTTTATGTTGAAAATTATATAAAAAAAAATTCTTATTGACACAAAAAAACAATTGGTTTTATTGGCATTCACGGGGACCGATTGTGCTAAATTATTTCATTTTTTTCGAAAAAACTAGTCGTTGGGGTCTTTCTTTATATAAAGAGACTTCATCCCCAGACCCAATTTGCCTCAAACTCGCACATTCTATTCAGTCACACTCAGTATACTATACAACTACTCATTTCATACCTCCACATACAAGCATGGCGTTATTTGCCTCCGCCGAATATTTAGGCATAATCAAAACATGGTATGCCGCAATTCGAGTTATAGATCTCTCCCCCGTAAGGTAGAACCCGAAACCTTTTGGGAGAAGATATATAATCAATATAGGCGAGATTACGGGAATCCAAAGCGAAGAAGTCTTCAACAAATTTATGACAGGTACCAAGTTGTCCAAGATGCGATACTTGCTTTTACATCTATCCAACACCATATTTTGAGCGCTAGCCACTTTAGCATGTCCCTTTAACAACTTGTAAGTATTTTTATGGGTTATTTTACATAATCTATGTTGTTTGATCTTCTAATTAAAAAATTCTAACAAAGTAAGTTTGTGCTTTTTTTTGTCACATGAAGTCGTGAAAGCGCGCTACTTGGAGGAAAAGTGAGAATCATTCACATTTGATGAAAGCTATCACATCATGGTATCCAAAATTACGGAGTATGCCCCGAACTTTATGGTGGGTGAATCGGACTCGGATTCCTCCGATGAAGATTGATAGTTTCAGAAGTTTTTGTATAGATTTTGTGAGTAAATCTCCCTGTAAACCCTCACGAGACTATAACTCGTCCACTAGGGTCGCCTAGGGGTTCAAAGGCTTGATGTACGTGCTAAGTGTATCCGTAATTCCTACAAAAAGGAGTAGATTTGAAATGAATGAATATATCCTAAAATTATGAATGAGTTTTTTTTTTTATGAAAATGAAACAATCGGTTTATATATGACTAGTAAAAACCGATTACCTGAATCGGGTTTGATCTATGCATACGTTAACCGATTTTGAATATCTTTCGTAAATGAATAACACCAACCCAGAATCGGTCCACGAGTGCATGATCGTAAATGATTCTGGTTAGTGTTTTGGAAAAAAAAATCATTTTTTTCACTTGTTTGATGTTTTGAAGTTCGATTAATATTAGTTGATCTCACATCTAACACGGTTAATTAACATCTAAATTGATTAATTAACACTAATTAATCAGGGATAAACCAGACATTAAAAAAAATAGTTCGTTAAAGGATTTTACGAACTTACTTCCTAACGAGCCTTTTATATTTTAGTGATGAGCCCCAAACAAAAGCCACAAGCCTCAAACTAGGGAGGTTACTTTACCCATTAGAAAAATTCGTGTTCAAACATCACGCATGTCGTTAAGTATGTGATTCTTGCATCCACACATGATTTTCATCTTCCATGCATAATCTAGTTGTATGAGATACGTATTCTCGGCATTAGTGATCATATGGATTAAATGTTCTCAATCAATTAAGTTGTTGCCTTGCTTCTATCGAAGTATATAACACCTGCATCTCTCTCTAAGTTTTTTTCCCCTTAGACTTCAGTATGAAATTAAGAAGGTCATGTATTTTTCGTGTGTGTGGGGAAAATATATTGTGGTACAGACGATGTTACTATAGCAAGAACGACCTTTATTGGTTCCTGAGAAAATTCAAATGGGGATGATTCAAGTTGGCAAAAAGAACTTAGGATCCCATTTCTTAATAACCACTACATGGAGGGGGAGAATGAATCAATAACTCACTCACATTCCCACGGTTTCCGAGGAAGCTTCTATCTCCTGCTTTAACCTCTTCAACTAATACTAATTCAACCAACCAGAGAAAAGAAGAGTTCACCAACTAGAGAAAAGAAGAGTAAAATAACAAATACGTCCTACACCAGACCAGAACCCTGATCAATATATTTTTGAACATCTTGCCAGGGTTTATTATGCCTTTAAATGGAAGGCTATTATTGGGGCATCACACTCTAATAGAGGGGTTTCATTTGGATTCTTAATGACCAGAAAATGATTATATGATATCCTAACACATATACAAAATGTCTAGATTACCCTTTAACTAGAAGTGATTTTACGTCCAGATTTGGATTAACTCCAACCGTGGAATTTTATTTGCATGTAATTTTACATCCAGGTTTGGATTAGTTCCAACCATAGAAGCTCATTTTACGTCCAGGTTTCTTTTAATTCCAACCGTAGAATCCGATTTTATGTCCAGTTTTCTTTCAATTCCAACCGTAGAAGTGATTTTACGTCCAGGTTTGGATTATTTCCAACCGTAGAAGTGATTTTACGTCCAGGTTTGGATTAATTCCAACCGTAGAATTTTATTTGCCCAGGTTTGAATTAGTTCCAACCGTAGAAGCTCATTTTACGTCCAGGTTCCTTTTAACTCCAACCGTAGAAGTGATTTTACGTCCAGGTTTGGAATATTTCCAACCGTAGAAGTGATTTTACGTCCAAGTTTGAAATATTTCCAACCGTAGAAGTGATTTTACGTCCAGATTTGGATTATTTCCAACCGTAAAGTTTATTTTACGGCCAGTTTTTCTTCCCACAAAAACTTTGTCCCAGAATTCATCAAGTATACAACAAAATTCATTAATTTAATTTTTATCTAATTCAATTAAATTAAAATTAACTAAATAAGAGTTGTTTAGTCATTACAAAATTATTTGAGATAATGGATTTTTAATATTATTTATGGGTGACCGGTTTTTATTATATTAGATGACGCCTCTTTAATGAAATGTGACGCCCCAATAATAGCCTTCTTCTTTTTTTTTTTTGTATACTGAGCAAACAAGATTTCCATTCAGCATTTTTTGATCCTTCATGTCGCTTGACCTCTTTTTTTCGTTGCAGTCATCAGGTATTCAGGTTTAACATATGATATATACATGGGCCGCAACGCCACTCCGACAACTCCAAAATTTTCATTAATGATGCGCAGATGTGTTAATAATTTGACGATATTTCATTTACCGGCTTTCAGTAGAGACACTTGAGTTGACAGTATAGGTGCTATCAATTATGGATATTAATTCTCTTCACTCTCCTAAGATTAACTGGAGAGTTTAGGGAGTGAAATAGCACCATTGGTGTGTAAGCGACTGTGTATGTAAGCGTAATTGAATACAAATGTGAGATCCAGAGTGTTTTCAAAAATTGCGCACGAGCTTGGAGGCACCATGCGCTGGCAGTGTTTTTATTTTTTTTTACTTGATAAACAAATTAAGATAATCACAACAAAAGAAGAGTTTCTGACGTTTTAGTTAGATCCACGTACATGAGATCGTGTTCTAGGTACATCAAATTTATCATTGGGCGCATTTATAAAAATGAAATCAAACAAACAAAGACTACATTGGATTTTATTTGTAAGTACAAAATCACGACCATAAACGTATCATCCAAGAGGGATGCATGCGATTGAGGTACACCGCAAGTATAGTACACGCGTTGCACACCATCATTTTTCATGTCTACTTTACCCTATCTCGAGACAGATTCAAAATGGGACGACAGATTCAAAATGGGACGAATGTGATGAAGTCAGACTGACATTGAAAATACAAGACGCAATTAAGACAACTGTTTGCGCATGGGATACACCAACTACCAGCACTAAATGCAACGGAAGGATAACACGTGGAGGCCATTGTATGGCTAGTCAAGAGGTGGATCGTCGGAAGGGACGGATAAGCATCGTCGTTTACCGAATATCCAAGACAACATGCTGAGGGACAACGTTCGAAGAAGTACGTGACAACTGTATCGATGGGACCCACGGGAAGACTCTATAAATACCCTGCTCTGCTTATGGAAAATGGGTTAGCAATTTTGGACCGAGAAGAAGTATTCTAGGAGAGAGAAAGTAATTAATAGACAATTGTATTAGTTTACCTTTCCATTTACTCAAAATTATTCGACTAAGAGCAACTGCAATGGACGAGTAAACCTATAATTATGATCCAGGGAGGAGACGCAACGGGACGGAGTAAAGACTAAAATCTGGACCAAAACCAAATTCCAGACCATATTTGATCTGGGACCAAGACCAAAACTATATATAGTGGAGCGGAGGTATAATCACCGTTTGGCATCGGGCGTATATATAATCTACGCCTGTTGTGAAACGTACGTAAAGTCACCGCCCCATAAAGAGGCGTTTATATAAATTACGCCCGGTTCAGGCGTTGATAAAATGTTCGCCCGTTGGGACGTTGATAAAGTTTACGCCCCACGTCAGGCGTTAATAAAATGAACGCCCCATTCAGACGAAGATTATACAAACGCCCCAGCCCGGCGTTGATATTCTTAACGCCCCACGCCAGGCGTTGATAAATTGTACGTCCCATTCAGGCGTTGATATAGTTAACGCCTCACGCCAGGCGTTTATATAGTTAACGCCCCAGACAGGCGGTGATATAATTAACGCCCCATGCCAGGCGGTGATATAATTAACGCCCCATCCCGGCGTTGATATAGTTAACGCCCCACGCCAGGCGTTTATATAGTTAACGCCCCAAGCTTGAGTTTAAAAAAAAAAAATACTTAGACAAAATTGATTTTGAAATTTTTTTATACCGTTGGTAATTCGACCGTTGAAGAAAATGGAACGTTGAAGAAAATGGAACGTTGGATAATTTGGAACGTTGGAAAGTTTGGAAGACATTTCGGTTTTTTCGCATATATACACCTATATATACACATGAGATCCTGTGACATTTTCCCACGACCAATACTTCAAACTATCCACACCAATAAGAAGAAATATTGTTTCTGCTTTCAAATCAGTTGGAAAATTTTCACGGATTCGCTTACAATGGCACCAAGAGTAGCACGAGGTCCAAATTTTACGACAATCGAAGATGTAACAATGTGTAAAATTCATTTATCTATATCTCAAGATTCTAGTGTTGGAGCTGATCAATCAGAGGCGACGTTGTGGACTCGTATCAAGGATGATATTGAACTTCATTTACTTAATAATCCAGAGCGGTCTTGGAGTTCTTGGCAAAAACGATATCAGGGAATAAGTAAAGATGTGGCGTTATTTTCGGCAAAAGAGGCAGAAGTTGAAGGTGAATATCATACTGGATGGGGTCCTGAAAAGAAGGTAAGCATTCTTGATTTTTCCAACCATTGTTTTCTAATATTTAATAAGCGCCCATGTACTTAAGTGTTTTTAAAAACATTAACAGCTTGAAGAAGTTAACAAGAGGTTCAAGGAATGCAACGATGGGAAAAAATTTAAGCACGAAGAGTGCTACCAAGTTGTGTTAGAAAATATAAAATATAATCGACGATCGACTTTTGTATTCGATACGACGCATGATTTGGAAACTTATGAGAATAACGAGGAAGATGATGAAGGACCGCAAACAACAACTCAAGGAGAGACCGGTAACGACACAGATGGGGGAGACATAGAGAACACATATCTTCGTAAGATGGGGAAAAAAGCAGCAAAAAGATTGAAGAAAACAGGGAGAGAGAAATCCAGTCACCAAGAGGAATTGATGGGAATAATTATTAAAGAACAACAAAATTTCAATACTCATTACCAAGCACAATCAAGATTCAAGATGGAACAAAGAGCAGCAGAGTTTGCAGCAAAACAAGCTGAACATGCTACAAAAATAGCCAAGCAAGCTGAAGACGAAGAATTTCGCATCATTATGATGGATCTTGAAAAAATGGAACCTGTACAACAAGAGTACTTCCGACTTCGCAGGGCGGACATAGTTCGGAATAAAAGAAACCAATCTTAACACAAAGGCGGAATAGTTCAAACCTTAATTATTTCTCCTATTTAGTGATTAGTAGTATTATTAGTATTATTATATTTAAATTTCTTAGTATCTGAACAATTAGCATTATTATTATGTAATTTTTGGATTTTAAATTTACTTCCGTTGATTTGAATTAAATTTCTACTTTTTTCAAGAAACATACGACCTTAATTAAAACTTGAGGATGTTTACATACAAAGAGATAATAGAAAGGAAATGACAAACGACAATTTTTAATTCCCATATTCTGCCCATATATATTCGATCAAGTCATCATGCAAGCGAATATGTGCATCTTTGTTACGCATTGCACATCGGCGTTGCTGAGCTCTAATTTGGGAAAACTCGTCACTATTGCCTCTTAATATATTAACCGGTGCTGCGTTGCTACGTTGTTCATAAACATGTGGCCAGTCACCGGGTAGACGCTCATCCTCGACTATCATATTATGTAAGATAATACAAGTTTTCATGATATAGGCAAGCACATCTGGATTCCACATTCTTGCAGGTTGTTTGATGATTCCAAATTGTTGTTGAAGTACACCAAATCCCCGTTCAACATCTTTTCTTGCACCCTCTTGCATCGATGAAAATATTTCCTTTTTCCTACCCACCGGATGTTTAATGGCCGTAATAATAGTAGGAATCTCTGGGTATATTCCATCACCTAGATAATACGGCATATCATATGAATGTCCGTTCACCTCATAGCTCACTGGCGGTGCTTTTCCTGTTACAAGACTTCGAAAAACATATGAACGGTTCATAACATTAATATCGTTGTTAGAACCGGGCATACCAAAAAAAGCATGCCAAAACCGTTGTTAAATTTACTTCCGTTGAAGATACGGGCCATTTTTGTTCTGTACTCGCCTCTGGGATTTCTGGTCGACATATGCCCAGGTATTCATACCCCCAAAACTACTCAATTCCAAATAATTAGCCAATTTAATAACTTAGCAACAAAATAAACAATGAGAGGAAAAATAACTAGATTGAAAGAATACCTCTAATACTTGGAATGGACCACATAGTGCCTTCTGTCTCCTCCCAGATAAACGGAGTGCCGCATACAATTTCGAAAACGCAGCACCACCCCAGTCAAACGTGGATACTACATCAAGATTTTCAAAAGCAGCTAACCATCCAGCATCAATATAAGTCTTTGCATTAGAAAAGAAAAAATGTCCCAAAACATACATGAAAAAGGCAATTGCTACTCTATGAGCAAGGGTGCTATCATTTTCAGCCGCAACCAACTTGTCTTCGAAGAAATATGACCTTAAATATTTAATTGTAATTGAATTTGAAACCCACGACGGTGCTTTCGGAGAGAGCGTGACATCTTGGATATCCGGAAAGATATGCTCACGAACATGTTCAAATTGGTACTTCCCCGAATCATAAGGAACATCAGGCCCATCACCGATACTCAGTCCAGTCAACATGAGACAATCTAGGGGGTGAATCCCATCTCACCAAATGGGAAGTGAAAAGTGTTTGTTGTATCCCAAAACCGCTCAGCAATATAATCAACCATTGAATGGTTGGTTTCGCTACATTGTATGTCCAGTAAATTTTGCCATCCCGCTTTTTCAATAATATATTTAGCTCTAGGACAGTGTTGTGAAATAGTTTGATAGTGATGAATTACCGATGCCAAAGATCCACGATGTTGATACTTCAATTTGTGCTCCCCTGTAAATGTGATGTCCGTAGTAGCGTGCGGTTTATCATCTTGCAGTATAGGAAACCTCCCTAACCGGGGAATATCAACCTCCTTAATTGTACCAGTAGCGATTAAGTTATAATCCTCTTCGGCTACAGATTTTTGTTTCTTGTTCGTCTTCATGCGACCATTGAACCGCGATGTGAATTTGTTCAACATCTATGCACACACAAGATAGATGCAATTAGACCAACCCGCGCCATTTCTTATTTTTATTAGTCCACCACCATTTATATTCCAAATACTATAAAAATCCTTAACACAAACTATATCAATTCCAAAATCTATAATTCTACGAATACAAATTAAATCGTCACCGATGCATTTTGAAAATCCTTTCAACATTCCACAACCCAATTTAATCACTTCAAGATTCCATAAAAATCACTAAAAAATCAATTCCATACATATAAATTAGCTCTTCTACATATGTAACACACAAAATGTACATAACTACAATTTTTGGCATAACCACGTGAATTGTAAAAATACATATTAATCTATATAACCCACAAATTAAGTGTTGTACATATTTGACAAAATTTCATAAAATCTTTTAGTCTAATTCACATGAACATCAAAAATAAACCAAAAAACAACTAAAATTAATCACCTCCAAATTCAATAAAAAACAATACAAATTCAATTATTTTTAACCATATTCACATATGTACAAATCATCTCTTCTACATATATAACACACATAATCTACATAACTACCAATTTTTACAGTAGCCAAATTTTTTAAATCTATTCCACCCACAAATTATATCTTCTATAATTATTTTAAAACTTCTTTTAACCAAATTTACATAAGCATCAAAACTGGTTTTCTTCACATACATATTATTCTCTAAAATCATAAAACACACATACCCAATTATATTTAATCAATTTCATATTCATATTTGTTCTTTAAAACCCATCTTAATATAAACTAATTTTAACAAATAAAACCCTAAATAAATTATACAACAATACGGATAAAAAAAAAGGTGATTAAGAAAAAAGAAACATACCTCTTTTCTAACCGGGATTCATCAAGTATCTGGTTTTTTTTTCTATTCTCTTTTCCTGCTAGTTACTGTGATGTGTTGTGTTTGTGGGCGGTAGAAACAAACAGGAGGTAGAAAAGAAAAGAAAAGAAAAGAAGAAGACGGAGAATATTAGGGTAAACACCAAGTGAACACGTGTGTTATACGTGGTGGTTTCTCTTTGTCCACACGTGCTCGATACGTGTGTTAATTTGGGTCCAAAACTATACGTACGCCTGACAAGGGGGCGTTGATTATACATTCGCCAGACAACGGGCGTTGATTATAAGTTCGCCCGAATGAGGCGTTGATTATAGGTCCGCCTGAATGAGGCGTTGATTATACGTCCGCCAGTGTGAGGCGTTGATTATACGTACGCCTGAGTGAGGCGTTGATTATATGTCCGCCTGAGTGAGGCGTTGATTATAAGTTCGCCCGAATGAGGCGTTGATTATATGTCCGCCTGAATGAGGCGTTGATATTCTTAACGCCTAAATGAGGCGTTGATTCACCCGTCCACCACACCAGGCGTAGATTATATCTACGTCCCTTCTCCGAGCGTTAACTATATGAACGCCCCACAACGAGCTTATTCTTTAACAACGCCCCACAACGAGCGTAAACTATATCAACGCCTCTTCGGGACGAAGATTATATGAACGCTCCACATGCAAGCGTTCATTATACATCCGCTCGACTAAAAATACTCCACTGCCTTAACGTCACACTCCAGACTACTCTCAAATTTGATCGTTTGTTTTGGTCTTTGATCTTTGGTTATCATCGTACCATTGTGGACGCTCTAAGCATTGTAATTATCCAAACCGCATAGTGAAAACTCTTAATATCCCAGTGGACATAGATTTTTTATGCCGAACCATTAAATCATTGTGTCATTTATGTTACTGCATTTATATTATTACATTCATGTTCGTCTAACTCATAGTTATAACTGCTGCATTATTACGTTATTTCATTTACATACGCGTTGGTGACATATAAAAGATCATATGTGTTGATGGTGCTTTTTAGTTCAGGGATAAAACTGTAAAACTCCATATTTGTGTTCCTTTATTCCGTAAGGAAGTAGAGCCACTAAAACCTCATGAGTGTCTATACCTCTCTGCTTACATATAATTCGGTATATACATGTACGAAATTTATTAGAATAATATTGGTGCATTGAAAAAGCGGGGGCACAACAACCACACCCAATATTTCGCTTAGCAATCTGTATGGACGAACTCCAATATACTTTCTAAAGAATCAACTAGACAGTCAGACTCAATCTAGATAAAAAGTATATCAAAGTGTTTATATCTCAATCTCTCGATTTGATATATACTCAAGCAAACAGAAATCTGCGAGTCTTTATCAAATACTAGAGATAACTTGGATGATACCAAAGACCAATATCCAAGTGTCAATCAATTTAAATCAACAACCAAAAGGTCGGATATTCTAATTGATTGAACAACGCACAACCTGTGATATTTCAATTATATAACAAAATATAATGCGGAAAAGAAATTACACACACACCAGAATTTTGTTAATGAGGAAACTGCAAATCCAGAAAAACCCCGGGACCTAGTCCATATTGAACACACATTGTATTAAGCCGCTACAGACACTAGCCTACTTCAAACTAACTTTGGTCTGGACTGTAGTTGAACCCAAATCAATCTCACACTGATCCAAGGTACAATTATGCTCCTACGTCTCTGATCCCGGCAGGATACTACGCACTTGATTCCCTTAGTTGATCTCACCCACAACTAAGAGTTGCTACGACCCAAAGTCGAAGACTTTAATAAACAAATATGTATCACACAGAAAAGTCTACGGTAATAGATAAATCCGTCTCCCACGAATATACCTACGAGTTTTTTTCCGTCTTTTGATAAATCAAGGTGAACAGGAACCAATTGATAACCCAGACTTATATTCCCGAAGAACAACCTAGTATTATCAATCACCTCACAATAATCTTAATCGACGCGGCGAAAGAAGATATTGTGGAATCACAAACGATGAGACGAAGATGTTTGTGACTAATTTTTATCTTTCCTATCGGAGATATCAATGTCAAGCCAATCCTTACGATTGTACTCGTACGATAGAAACAGCAGATCAGATCACACAACTACGAGAAAGTAGTATCGGTCTGGCTTCACAATCCCAATGAAGTCTTTTAAGTCGTTAACCTGGTTTAGAGAAGAAACCAAAGGTTAAAGGAGAATCGACTCTAGCTTACACAACTAGTATCACACGTAAGGTGTGGGAATTAGGTTTCCCAGTTGCTAGTGTTCTCCCTTATATAGTCTTTCAAATAAGGGTTTGCAATCAATGTTAGCTTGGTAACAAAGCATTCAATATTCACCGTTAGATGAAAACCTGATTAGATTCAAGCTAATATTTCTCAACTGTTAGATCGACAACTTAGCTTGTTACACATAAATGAAATGCAGGTCTAGGCTTGTGTAACCGTACTCAAACATGTACATTTGTTGGTTCAACAATAGTTAACCAAATGGTTAGCCATATGAGCAATTTCATATCAACCATATTCTTCTTCACCATAACTAGTTCAAATGACTCAAATGAACTAGTTAGAGAGTTGTTCAATTTCTTGGATCTTATGTAACTACACAAGACACAATCGAAGCAAAAACGATTTGATTCACTCGAATTGGTTCATGAACTTTATAGCCACGGTTTGCAAAAGCATTCATTAGTTTATATAAACATGAGTTCAAGAACAGTCGTCTTTAGATATAACCAACTCAAGTTCGCGGACTGGGTTCGCGGACTTAAGTTCCCGGAAGGAGTTCACAAACAATCGTCTTTAGATATAACCAGCTTAAGTTCGCAGACATAGTTCGCGGACTTAAGTTCCCGGAAGGAGTTCATAAACTCCAGCAGATTTTCTCGGGTCGAGAACTTCCGCCAGTTCGCGGACTTAGCTCACGCCACTATTCTGGTTCTCTTGATCAGTAAATTCGCAAACTTCGGTTCAAGGAATAAGGACTTATACATATATGTGTTTCCACAACAATGCTTATATCCACCAATGGTTATATAATCTAAACTCTCGTTTCAATCATTGAAACATTCTTAGAGGACGTTATATAGTTGTTATTCACAAACCATTTTTTGTCAGAGAAATTTTCAAAGTGATTGAAACATAACATGACTTTCGTCACTAGGAAAAGATGAATTTGGCTAAAGCGAAAGCTTACCAACCCATATTTCGAGAAATAGATAGGCGAGATAAACTCGGCTCGAAATATCAAATGTGTATAATCAAAGTCTATATAGTAAAACGACTTTTGTCTCAAGAATATGAGATAGAGTAAATAGACTTTTGAGTGATAGATAAGTTCAAGTCTCCACATACCTTTTAGTCGATGAAGTTCCACCAGTTCCTTGAGTAGTCCTTCGTCTTGCATGATGATTGCCATGGAGTTCTTGAGCTCAATTACACTTTTTATCCTAGTCCGAGACCTTAGCTATAGTAGACTAGAAATCAAGACTTATAGTCTTGATCACTAACATTGACAAACATGCTTGAGATAGCAACTCATGCGAGTTTGACCGAGCAATGCTCTAACAATCTCCCCTTTGTCAATTTTAGTGACAAAACTATTAATACATATGGAATACAAAAAATAAATAAATTAACTTTTGTAGCTCCTATTCCACATGTCTAATCTTCAACATTACTCGAAATCTTCGTCACTTCCAAGCCTAGTTAGCAATTCGGGTTACGGTAAACGTTCGGAACGAGATACGTACGAGTATTATTCGGATTTGTAAAAGTTAAATTCGGTCAAAAATATGGTCAATGATTCGTGAATCGGTAGTTATTCGGAACGGCATACGTACATGTATAATTCGTTTTAGAGATATGGGTTTGGTGTACAAAATTCTGTTTACCTCGGGTTATATGTTAAGACCTTTTGAAGATGGTGTTACATAGAAAGTATGATTTAATTGGAATATATCCAGAATACACGAAGCAATAAGCACAACTAATCAAATGGTGCAGTGGTTAGCGTCGCTCCTATAGTCCTATTGAACCAGGGGTCACTGGTTCGATTCTGTCAACGCGGACTATTTTTTGACCAGCTTAAAAGGAGGGAAATGGGCCCAACTATAGCCCGGTCGAGTCAGTGTTATAGCCAGGTGTCCGAATTGAGTCGATAGATTATTCGCGTCCGAGAATAATACGCAGATTGTTCGTGACGCCCACATAACACGCGTCTTAAGCCTAGTTAGCAATTCGACGAATGATTCGTATATAAATCGACCGTCCGTTTGCAACTCCGACTCCAATACGCGCGCGCTTTATGAGCTTCCCGACTTATTCGGGATTTTCACGATCAGAACGAGTATTCGGCGTATTAAGTCGGCCCATGATACACTGATCCAGTTACTATTGGACTCTTTTTAATAGCATGTTGCAGGGCCCAACTAACTATCTCCTTCTTTTTCCAAAAACTACTCACGAAGGGAGTCGAACCATTGACATCTTACTCCCATACTCATACTCGTATCTTCTCCAATGAGCTAGTTGTTCTTTGTTGCTAACTTCACATATATCTTGTATATGTGGGATTTTCTATACAGAAATCACATTTTCCTCCCATTAGTACATGCCGATTTTTGTGTACCGAACTCATATCTCTAAAACGAATTATACACGTACATATGCCGTTCCGTATTAGCGCCGTATCACGAACCATTGACCGAAGTCTTGACCGAATTCGATTTTTGCAAATCCGTATAATACCCGTATGTATCTCGTTCCGAACGTCTCCCGTAACGCGAATTGCTAACTAGGGTTTTAAGTGCGGAGTTAGAGTAGGACGGGAACTATACGCGACTTACGTATAATACGGAAAATTCGCGAATGATACGCGAATTTACTAACTAGGTTCCAAGTACTCCAATGATCCCAAAGGTTGTAAGTTCAGCATCATCGTTGTTGAAAATCCGTAGATATAACAATGAGAAAACATAATTCTCGATCATTGTTATACAATTTCATAGTATCATTATACAGCGTCAAAGTTCAATTCTATCACAACTTCAACAACAATACTATGGTGATATGTATTACTCCCCCTTAGTCAATACTCCATCTCACATGGAAACCACTCCCCCTTACATAATGATCCGAAAACCATATGTATTTGTAGTGTGAACTACATATTAATTCTCCCCCTTTTTGTCAATAAAATTGGCAAAGGTACAAGAACGGGATCCTAATGAAATTTCCGAAAGAGATATTTCATGACCAAAAGAAAGCATATATCAACTTATTTAGATGCAATCATATATCCGAAGCTAAATGCATTCATCAAGGAGTTTAAAGATACAAGATAACCCCTAGAATATTCCACAGCCGCACTCCCCACAAAGATTTGGCAATTAAGCACAAATGCAGTTAAGAACTCTCCCCCATAATATGTCATTCCCGAAAGAACAACAAGAGCGACCTTAATTTCAAAAGAAAATAAGGATTTCTTTGGACATAACAAATCACATACAAGTATGAATTTGAATCCAAAATACTCAATTAAACTAACCACAAGAGAATTCATGATTAATTTAACCGGAAATGCTCAACATAAGTGAACTTATGGAGACTTAAAAATACTCAATTATATTAATCACAAGAGATACCATAATTAATCTAATCGTAATACACAACCAAATTAACCACAAAATGTAATCCATTTAATTGGTCATGCTCGGCATAAGAAAACTTACGGAGATACAACTAAACAACCAAACAAGATGATTAATTTAGTTGAATATGCTCGACATAAAGTACCTCACGGAGCAAAAATTAAGCCAAAAAAATAACTCAGTCGATAAAGCTCAACATAAGACACTTATGGAACAACACATTATATACACAAAAATTGTGGATCAGAGATCGACCTAATACCGTGGAATAAACAAGGACTCATTCTATTTTCCATCACCATTTGCACAATGACATACAATAGACATAATCCTTGAAAACAAAAGATTTTAACTTATCTTCCATCAATAATTGACATAATAGGCTTAACTTTTATATTTGTCAAAAGTCCATTCATTCTTTTATCAATACATGCATATTGACTTGCGAAAGACTTTACTTTTGACAAGGTATGAGACTATCATAGTTCACGGACGCAAATACACATATCCTATAACAATTTGCAATATATAAAACCATAAAGATTAATACTGCAAAAATCATCTTCCAAACAATCTAGAATTTAAACCAATAAATCTAAAAACATGAAAATGAAAACGTTGGACATAGCTATGTGTAATCACAATAATGGCTATTCCAAACTCTAGTTATTCTTCTAAACAAAACAAGAAAATAGAAGATTTACTAGGCAAATAACAAGTTACTCATCATCTTCATCATCGGAGACACTCCAAGATGCTTGAATCATGTTCAATTCTTCCTTGAGCTCGGGAAACTTAGTCGCAACCACTTACAATTGTTCTTGTACGCACTTCACCCTTGAATTGACGTTACACACACCCTTGTGAATTTTTTGAAGAAGACTCAAGGTGGTAGGGTCACAATCGTCAAGGGAAGCATATCTTTGTCTTTTGCACACATTTTCCCTTATGCGTCTGAAGGTACAGGGACGACCCGGTTTGGGAAACCCGAGAGAGTTTCCAATTGAATCAAACCCACGATCACGACAAATTTGACCAATCAAGCATGGGTAACCTAACATCTTGAGGGGTGAAGTCATCGAGATCATTTGAGAGATGATGAATCCACAAATATTGAGACTTGGAACACCTAATTCAAGGAAATAGACCAATTACGCAAACTCATGACCCCACCAAGAATTCTCAATTGTGGAGGGGCACAAATTGGAGATACCAAGTTTTCCAAAAGCCATTAAAGCAATACTAAGATTATTAGTAGGAAACTTTCCTTGATTCCAAGTCACCTTCTTACCGCAAATCCCAAGAGAGATATCATCACGTGATGGTTGTTCATCACTCGGTCTAGGTAGACGAAAATTTCCCAATAGAATTTTGGTAATCTTCGAAATTAATTCTCTATCAACAAGAAATCTTTCTCTATTTATCATGGATTTGAATTCCATCTTATTGAGATCAACGTCATGAATGTTGGCATAGAAAATTGTTGTAAGAGAATCAAATCCTTGACCAAGACCATCAAAGATGTTTCCAAGATTGAATATTTTAAAGCAAACTAAATGCCCCTCATGCCCACTAGAAAAATCCAATTTCTTTTCTAGGATAAAACCTTTAGATGAAATCTTTTCAAAACTTCTAGCACAAGAATCATTCACAAACCTAATCATAAGAGAAATTTGGTCACAAGAAAAATCCATGCTAGAGGTATTTGAGCTTTTAGAACTTCTTTTTGAGCTCTTAGAATTCATCATAAGATCTAAAATCAAGAAGGACCAAGAGAAAATCACTTACTTGGACTGAACCTTGAACACCCTTTCTTTTGATTTCTCCAAAGAGGCTTCAATGGAGGAATCACACTAAACCCTAGAGGTTCACGTACGCGGACTGATGGGATGAAGAAGAGGGTGCGCGAACTTCTTCTTTATAAGACCAATAATGGGCTTGGACCCGTTTGTGAACCGCGACCCACAAAAGAAAAGTGGGATTTTATTGGATGTTTGCACATCAAAGGTTATGCATCCCGTGACACATCATTTGTGAGAGACGAAGGATGCAGTAGAAAGCTTTATTGGGTATTCTAAAAGATAATAACAAAACTGTACACAACTCAAACCATTTCTTGCCCCATTCCAAGATATATACAAATGGGTTAGTGTCAGGCTTGTTACCAAGCGGCATAATGTGCAGAAAAATTCTCATGCAACATTTCTGGTTGATATGTGTGAACAATCCTCGTGATATAATCAATGTAGTGATGATAATCAGGGAAGCCAGAGCTTTCTATCCTTCGTTTAATTTGGCTAGAAGGAAAACTCTTCAGATTCCTAGGCTGTACATTATTTCGATGGTTTAACATGTACATAACCTTTTTCGGAATGATTCTTAGACTTAACAGAATTAAGTTTTTCTAAGAATTTAGAAACGCCTTTGAATGCTCTGAATAGATCTTTATCAATTGATCCATTACGATAGTATTCCCCAAAGAAATCGAGAGTTAATCTAGTGAGAGTCCATATCCTTGAGCGTGACGAACGTTTCCTCAATCTTCCCTTCTTTTTATTTTTTTCCTTTAGACTGAATCTCATCATCTAATTTATCCTTCTTAGATGAATTGAGATTAGTATGAAAAACCGGAGGTTTTATCCATAATAATCTTTGAACATAGATGCTTAAAAGTCTCAACTTTGTTTTTCTGAATTAAAAGAGGCACTCCTAAGTATTTATCTTGTAAGGCCATCCTTCTAATATTCAGAATGCTAGCAATTTGATTCTTAACACTATGTTCAGTCTTTGGGTTGAAGGCCAACCCTGACTTGTCAAAGTTAATGGACTGCCCATAGAATTTACTAAACATACAGATTATCGCAGCTATATGTTTGGCACTATCAACAGTTGCACGAGTAAAAACTAAACAATCATCTGCAAAGAATAAATGACTGATGGAAGGACAGTTTTTCATGAATTTAATCCCCTGAATTTTCCCATTATTCTCAGCATGCACAAGCAATCTAGAAAAGTACTTCATACATATTATAAAGAGATAGGGAGACAAGGAGTATCCCTGCCAAAGTCCCCTTGTAGGAAAGAAAACCTCACCAGGACTGCCATTAAGAATAGTGGACGCGGATACAGTGGACACACATGCATGAATCATATCACACCAATCACTGTGAAATCCTAGTCTTCTAAGGATAGCAATAAAAAAACTCCATTCAATCCTATCAAAAGGCTTAGACATGTCAAGCTTGAAGCCATAAGTCCTTTCTCGGCTCTACACTTTTTTCATAGTGTCAACTATTTCATGGGCTATAACTATATTATCAGTTATTAACCTAGATGAGAGAAAGGATGCTTGATAAGGATTTATGAATTTATCCATGACCTTTTTCAGTCTAGTGGCCAACAACTTGGAAATGATTTTATAAGAAACATTACTTAGACTAATTGGCATGTAGACAGAAGCATTCTTAGGATTTTTAGTCTTAGGAATAAGACTAGTAAAACTATGGTTCATTTGTTTAAGAAGGTGTTTAGAGTGAAAAAACGCTTTAACCATAATTACCATACTATCACCAACCACACTCCACATTTGCTGGTAAAAACCAGGTGGAAAGCCATTTGTACCTGGCGAGGTCCATGGCATGCATTTGAAAAAGCACGTTTCTAATCTCCTCAGTAGTCGGAGACTGAAGAAGCATAGTGTTATCCTCCTCTGTGATGCAGGCATTTAAATTTTGCAAGAAATTTTCAGGATTATCAGGATTAGAAGTCTTACTAATCTTAGTAAAATGATCCCTAAGTTCACTAGCAATGTTAGATCTATCAGTTAACCAAACTCCTATATTAGACTGGATAGACTCAATTTGAGTCCTTCGTTTTCTAAACTTAACCTTATCCCGAAAGTATCTAGTTTTTTTATCCTGAAAAGGGATATCCTATCTGACCCTTTGCATATAATAATCCCGCTGGACTTCATACCAATGTTTAAGCTTGTTTTCTAAATCAGTAATAACATCCAAATTACTAACCCTATCAAAATTCTGCAAGACAATATCAAGTTGGCCTTGAATGTTATTTAGATTAGTTTGTATGTTACCAAAAAATATTCCTATTCTAGTGACTTAGAACATGCTTCACATTCTTCAAAGACCTACTACGCCTAAAAGCATGAGAGCCATTCTCAACATGATTCCAGTTGTCTGTAATTAGAGTTTTGCAAATATTATCCCTAAACCAACATCTATTGAACCTATAAGGTTTCATAGTGGGATTATCTTCTTTAGAACTCACCAGCATAATTTGCACATGATCATTCCCTAAGCTAACCAAGTGATACACAACGAAATTAGGAAAAAAAATTAACCAATCATTACATGCAAGAGACATATCAAGCCTTTCTAAGATAAGTTCATTTCCAGACCTTCTATTAGACCAAGTAAAAAGGCATCCTATGTATTTAATATCAGCAAGGCTTAGCATATCAAGTTGAAGTCTAACACTATCCAGCTGAGATTGAGCCACAAGGTTACCCCCTTACTTATCATATTGCTTATCGCAAGCCACAAGCTGAGTTTGGGATTAAGTTCTAGTCCATGTTGGTAGGATTTATAAAAGGATCATAAGGTGTTCCGATTGAAACTCATATGTGAAAAAGTCACAATATCTTGAAACGATTTGTGTTTAACATAAAAGCATATGTGTTTTGGGTTTTCAAGTTTTGTTATTGGCACGCATCAGTTAAAACAGATTCAACCTTTCTCTGATAAAGGTTGCTTTTGTTGTTGTTCTTTTGTTCTTGCGAGAGGATGACAACACAATGGGGGAGAGTTCTAACTTGAACTTGCGCTTAATGATATATCTTTCTGGGGAGAAGAGGATGCAGAATCTGAGGTAACAAATTTGTTAGTTAGTCGTTTTCCTGTTTAAGAAAAGCTTGAGTTTATTTTAGCCATATTCATCTTAACCATAACTAGTTCAAATGACTCAAATGAAACTAGTTAGAGAGTTGTTCAATTGCTTAGATTTTATAGAAGTATACAAGACACAATTGAAGAAAAATCGGTTTGATTCACTCGAATCAATTCATGAACATTATAGCCACGGTTTTCAAATATTGCATTCCTTATTATATAAATGTTTAAGTTCATGTACGCAACCGATTTTAGAACTTTAACCTTCAAGTATGTATGCAAACGGGTACGCATACTTGAAATACCCGGACCAAGATTGGTTTCCGGCAGTACGCAAACGGGTACGCGTACTTCCAATCCCAGTAGGAATTCACGGACCTAAACCTCTCGCTAGTACGCTAATGGGTACGCATACTTAGGTTCCCGGAATTAACAAACTAACAGGTACGCGTACGGGTACACATACTATAGTTCCCGAACATGGATTACATATATGCAAGAGTACACAACATGTCATATCCAATAACGGTTAAGTGTTCTAAACTCTTATTTCAATCATTGGAACTTTCTTAAAGGATGACAATAGCTGTTTTCACACATTATTAGCATCAAAGCAATTTTCAAGTTATTGAAATAATCAACATGACTTTCATCAAGAATATAAGATGAATCTAGCTAAAGAAAAAATGCTTCCACATATAAAAAATACCCAACATAATATGTGCGCCGCAATTCTTTTGCAATCTTCACCGCATTTACAAGGGCTTCTTGGTGAGGATGCACTTCTAACACAATTAGGTTGTGTTGAGGTGAACAAACATGCATGGACTCTAGGAATTTAACAACTTCCTTGAAACTTTCAATAACTATTACATACCTTTTTAAGATGTCATCCCTTGTCGAACTCTTGTCTGGGAGATTCTTCTTTATAGTACTCGTTGCTTTATTGATCTTCTTTGGTACCCATTGCTGAGTAGCTTTTGGAGCAACGTATTTCTTTTTCTCCCCAATATAATTATGAAACTTCTTCGAGGAAATACTAGAAGAACTGAAATTATGAGACTTAGTTTTTCTCTAGTTTGGAACATCAGATCTTGTCATCTTAACAGAATCAGATATGGTTTTATCTCGTTTCAGATATCTGCAATTCCTTTGCAAGTGACCTGGTTTTCCACAAGAAAAGCAATGTTTAGTAGAATGGAAAAAGTTATGTTTAATGTTACCTGAATGTGTATGTGATTGCTTTGGAGCTTGACAAAATTTCCTCTTTTCGTCATCGGCAGTTGGTAGAGATCCTTCACTTTTGCCAACCATGGAAGGTTTTGGTTTAGAAGAATCTTTAGTTCTGACAAATTTTACCTCTTTGCAAATACCAGGAGCGTCTATTCCTACATAGCCCAATCCTCGTGTATCACGATGAATTCGACATGCTCTCAATATCGAGGTTAATTCTTTTGAGCTGCTATTTCTAGATAAACTCTCTTTTAAGCTCGAGTTTTCTTCTTTCAACCTTTTGACCTTTTCGAGCGCAATAATTAGATCATTCTTGGATGATTCACATTGAACTTTGAGATATTCTCGTTCCGAATCAAATAACAAGTTCATCTAAATATTCTCCAAGTTATCTAGCTTTGCTTGAAGAATATTTTCCCGATCCTGACCTACGACAATTTCTTCTTTAAGCATTCGTATTTTGTTAAGATAATCTCTTGCACCAATAGAATCAAGTTGGTCCTACAAGTCTTTATTCTGACTACGAAGTCTGTCATATTTAGCTTTCTCACCGAGTATGGTGCTTTCAGCTTCCGAGAGTTTTTGATGACATTCGTTTAGAAGATTATTAGCAACTGGATCTTTATGGAACACTTCTTCGTTAGAATCATAATCAGTATCCGAAAGAATTTTTCCAGAAGCTAATGAAACCTCGCCTACGTACTCTTGGTGATCATAATATTCGGGTCCATCATCAAGAGTAGGCAAACCTGTTGCATATGCCGATTGTTTACGGCTCTAGCTAGGACATACTGAAGAAAGGTGGCCGAAACCACGACAGTGAAAGAATTGTACATCATCATTAGGAGATGTTGCACCTTTAGAAAAACTCTTTTTCCCGTCTCTCAAGAATTTTCTAAATTGTCGTGGAGTGACATCCTTAGCATCTGGCGAACCAGATTTATCCTTAGAGGATTCAGAATTGTTTGCATCTTTAAAAGAAATCACTTCTTTTCCAGACTGGTGTTCATTATCAAATATCTTTAACTTTCCAACAAGAGTATTTCTGGAGAGTGTAGAAAGATCGTTTGCTTCTTCAATGGTATGTTTCTTAGACTCGTATCTTGATGGTAGAGACCTGAGAATTTTGCACACAATAACTTTCTCCGGAATAGTTCTTCCTAATGAATATGAGGAGTTAACTATTTGAGAAATTATTTGGTTAAACTCATCAAAGGTTTCATCATCAGACATGCGAAGGTTTTCCCAGTCAGAAGCTAAATGTTGAAGCCTTGATTGGTTCTCTGCGGCATTCCCTTCAAATACGGTTTCTAAGATATCCTAGGCATCTTTAGACTTTGTGCAAGTAGTCACATGATGCTGGAGATCTGGGGTAATGGCATGGACGATAGCATTTAATCCTTCAGAATTTTGCTCTGCAGCAAGAATCTCAAGATCATCATAATCACCAATATCCTTTGCAACAGTTACACCGTCTATTGTAACTAATGGAGGATTATAGCCATTAACAATACAAACCCATGATTGAAAATCTACCGCTTGGATAAAAGCACGCATAGCAATTTTCCACCATAAATAGTTCGTTCCATCGAAGGCCGGCGGTACTTTTATAGAGATAACACTTCTGCCCATAGAATCAGATTGCTACAAACACAGACTTATAAGGTCTTAGCGTGTTTTCCTGCTCTGATACCAATTAAAAATGCGGGGGTCTAACAACCACACCCAACAATTCATTTGGAAATCCGAGAGGACTTACTTCAATATACTTTCAAGAGAATCAACTAGACAGTCAGACTCGATCTATAAAAAAATATATCAAAGAGCTATATCTTTATTTCAACACAATCAGAGTTAAAAAGAGACAAGTCCGTAAACCTGATTTTAGTGTGAAGCTCTTGAACCAAAATCTTTTGTGTTAAACACAACCTATTCAATATCCACCGTGTATAAACATCTTTAAGCAACAATCATTAAAGGAATATTTCAACACAGTGTCCACTTAAAACAGGGTTAGTCCAGACCGGTCTAACAATGTGAAAATAACAAAATCAATTGTTCAAGATAAATCAAGTCTCATCCAACAAACAAGGTCGGATTTAACAACTATGATTGATTAACATATAACCTGTATTATTTCAATTATATAAATAAAATATAATGCGGAAAAGAAATAACACAGACACCAGAAATTTTGTTAACGAGGAAACCGCAAATGCAGAAAAACCCCGGGACCTAGTTCAGAATAAGCACACACTGATTATAAGTTGTTACACCAATTTCCTACTACCTATTCGGACTAGATGTAATACCTGCTTCAGCACTAATAGAATTCCTAGCAGAACACCGATTCTTTTAAGAATTCTTCTCGTATAACTTCTAGCAGAACACAAATTCTCTTTAGAAGTTATTCCCGAAAATCTTCTGGCAGAACAAAGTTCTCTTCAAAAGATACAACAACACGGTTGATATTTTTCGATCTTTTGTTTTCACAAAACACCGAATCGATTTTCCTTTAGATGTAAATCAAGGTTTTGGAAATCTTGCGTTTGTTTCGAACAACTACCAGATAAAAGTAGAGATACCGAAACAAACTTGTAGATTAGGGTTTTAACTTACAATCAGTATGTGTACACACAAGGAGTCCGTGAACCTGATTTTCGTAAGTGAACTTGGGCGATTCCAAAGATCGATTTCCAAGTTAAGAAAACCCTAATAATTCTACAACAAGAACAACTAGAATAAATCTAGAAATATCTTGTTTAAAACTTCTTAAGGATTTTTACGAGATACCTTAATCGAAGTTTTCTTTCGAGCTTCCGATTTCGACTAACAAGTGTTGGTATACGATCGGAAACTGAAATCTATCAAAACCTAGGGTTTATGATCAACAACTCTTGAATGGTTTTATAACAGAAGAGAAAACCTTAGAATAGACAAGAGTGAAAAACCTAGATTACAAGTTGTATAATCAATCACGAAGATTAAATCCAACTTGGCTTTGTGATCCCCAATACAAAGACTTTTATCTCACTCTTGTTCACGAAGAACAGAAGACATGGGAAACAACCTTATGAAGCTTACACCAATTTTCCAAAGGGGATGAAAACGTGTAGCATTCACAAACTCTTTATTCATAGTGAATAGGTTAGCTTGCAAGCTACGCTAGGGTTTAGGCTATTTTCCTTTTTCAAGACTCTCCTAATCTTGGGAGTCTTTCCTAAGTTACAAATATTTTGCATAAACAATTAAATAAATAATTATTAGCATATATTATATTTATGTGAATAAATCACATTTTAACTTAGGCATGAATTAAAAGTTATCACAAACATTTTAATATGGTAATCAAATATGTTTGGATTAATAGCCAACTTGCCTAGATAAGGAAACATCACCAACTTGACTAAAAAAGACTTCTAGTCACGTAATTGGGCTCAAGTCCGTGAACCGTTACAAACAGTCCATGGATTGTTTCCTACTAACGAACTGTAACAATTACAACAACACTTATAATTGTTACTTTAATAAATTACTTATAACTTCATCGTTATAACTCGGAATTGAGTGATTCTTGTCTCGTTGAATTCGTAAGGTCATTCACTATAACATGAGAACCTTTCCAGGGATAAAGGTTATTTTCATAAAAGTCGTGTATCAAATAACCTCGAGTATATATACATAAATGTACATTAACCGTCGTAGGAATTGTTCCATAGAGTGAGCATTTGTTTCGATAGATTAGAAAGGTAGAACTGAACAAGAATCCAAATGAAATCAATCACATCATACCTTTGTTGATGAAGTCCTTGTTGATGTCTTCTTGTAATCTTCAGTCTTCATCCTTCAAAAATAGCTCTCCTTATACCTAATCTAGACCGAAACTATCTTTAGTATACTAAATCAAGAATGCATTTTGGAAACTAAAATTGACAACTAACTTGACATACAAACGCTAGTGGGTTGAACCGAGCAATGCTCTAACAACTTATCTCCTAACTAAATACTAGAATTATATTAAATCAAAAAATCAATTTCGTTGGCCACCTAAACAATCTATTAATCAATCATAAACATTCGTTATAGTATAAACAAGCAATAATCACATGAAGAACTTCAAAGTACATCAATATAATAACTCAAATCTTGTTAAAACTTAGATACTCATGGATTTAGAAACATCCATGGTATACATATAAGAAAAGTAAAGTGATAACGTTACGAAAGAAAAACCGCTCCGAAACCCTAGCTTTCGCTCCGTGTGTTGTTTCTCCTCTCTAAAACTTACAATTTAGTGATCCCTATATACATGGACTAATACCTATTTATATAGGTTTACATTGCTTGTCCTTCGAGTATCTAAATCGGTTAAAGAACCCAACCCTAAGCTATGAAAGAAAGACCTTTTAGATAGTTCGTGAATTTTAGCCTTCATGGTACACGTACCAGGTATGCATACCATCTATTAGAAAAGTATCCAGTAAATTTTTGGTATGTGTACCAGGTATGCATACCCCTCTATTCACGAAATCCCTGAGTTACGATGGTACATATACCCACTATGCATACCATCATGTCTTTGGTATTCGATAAACTTGTTTTGTCCATAACTTCTTCGTCCGAACTGGAAATGGCCTCATTATTTTTGTATTATCTTTGTAATTGAATTATATTCAAGGTGGAGATAATAAATCCTGATTTTGAATGAGTTAAGCTTCGTTTTTGGCCCGTCTCTTGATTTTGAGCATCTTTGCTACGTTTCGTCGCACTTCTTCTACTTTTCTTTGACTTGGCTTCTTATATATTTTTAGCACCTTGTAGATACTTTTTGGATGATTCACCTAATAGAAACAAATAATAGAAAACAAAAGTAATAACAAGAATACGTGCAAGAATAATAGGTAACACAAGTATGGGATGGACACTAAAATCATATGAGTTATGCACTTATCAAACTCCCCCACACTTAGCTTATGATAGTCCTCAATAAAATTAAAATAAATTAATCCTAGATACAACAACTTCCTTTCGTTGAGAATACAGTTACACTTAGCTAATACAACATGCCTTTAAACCCCTAGGTGTCCCTAGTGGACGAGTTATAGTCTCATAAGGGTCTACAATAGGTACACCCACAAAACCTACTATAATTTCTAGCATTGAAAGAACCACTAAGGATAGACACAAAGTAGAAAGCCAAATAATTAACCTGCGTAACTTCTTTAGCTACAATAATATCTTACATGAATTTCAATCATCACTCGTGAGCAGTTACTTAGTGTGACATTCGACCTGATTGCATAGCTCTACTCATATAGTCATTGAAAACTTGTTGCAATGATTTTCGACATTTTTGCCACAACACTGGCATACTGAAATTATATGGATAGATAAGATAATGGAAATAAAATACTGCGTTAGAGCATAGCTCGGTTGAACCCACCAAGCGTTGGTATGTCAAGTTTGCTTGTCATATTTTAGTGAATCAAAACTCAATTAAAGAGTCGCTTCATTATATACTAGAGATAACTTCGTTAACAGGCTAGAAAGATTAGGATTATGAGACATACAAGTATTACTCGAAGACTTGAAGAATGTGAAGAAGTAACAAGCTACATCGACGACATCATCCTTCCCCTTGAGGTTAGTAATATTGTGACTTGAACTGTTTCACTCCTAACATATCTTTAAAGTCGTGCTATATTGAAAACATAACTGCGAAACTGTGAATGATTATACTCTAGTAGACATAGTGTTAAGGAATTATAATACGAACTATAACGCCTATCTTTTGAACTTCGTATATAAGACATCCACATAATCGTATGAATGCTATTGTGATTATGTGTATGGGTAAAGGTGAAGATTTCATCCTAAGAAACAATTTTTGCATTCTTTTAAAGGAAGTACATTCATGAACTTGTTTTATGAATCGAAAGGGGAACCGCTAGGCTTATTGGTAATGTTATTCATTGCATATCTTTGGATTACCAATATGTGTGAGTTAGTAGAACCGATCATAACTTGTTATGTATCTTGGTAAAACTAGTCAGAATGCTGACTTATGTATTGGTATGACTTTTACTAGTGTAACCGATCCTAAGTAATCACCTTAGATGGTATGATCGATATTTGTAATTGGTGTAACCAATCCTGGTAATTGGTATGACCGATCACAAAAGAGTTGTAATCGATCCTTGTAATTGGCGTAACGGTCCTGGTAGTTGGTGTAACCGATCCTAGTGACTAGTGTAACCGATCACAAGTAATACCATGAGAATACGGTAACCGGTCCTGGTAATTGACGTAACCGATCCTGGTAACTGATGTTGTTAGAGCATTGCTCGGTCGAACTCGCATGTGTTTCTATCTCAAGCATGTTTTTCAATATTAGTGATCAAAACTATATGTCTTGATTTCTAGTTTACTTATGACTAAGTCTCGGTCTAGGATAGTTAAGTGTAGTTGAGCTCCAGACTCCATGGAGATCATCTTACGAAGACGAAGAACTACTCGATGAACCAGTGGAACTTCATCCGACTAAAAAGGTATGTGGAGACTTGAACGTATCTATCACTCAAAAGTCTACTCTATCTCCTACTCTTGAGACAAAGTCGTATAAGTATGATATTTTTCATACATACACATTTGCTATTTCGAGCCGAGTTTACTCGCCTATCTTTTTCTCGAAATATGTGTTGGTAAGCTTTTGCTTTAACCACATTCATCTTTACCCATGAAGAAAGTCATGATGACGTTTCAATCTTGAAAATAGCTTTGATGACGATAGTCGTGAATAACGATTGTTATAACATTATAGAAGAATGTTTCAATGATTGAAATGTAGAGTTGAGATTACCAACTATGGATATAAGCATATATAGTGTATTCGCACATTAGTGTATAAATCCATGTGCTGGAAACCAAGTGTGTGCATATGTGTGCATACGGTATTGGTGAAGGAGACAGGTTGGGTACGCGTACCAGCGGAAGTTTTCAACCGATTTTTTTTTTGCTGAGTTTGTAGTTTGCAAACTAGTAAACCAGTCACCTTAGGGACGCATACCCGTATGCGTACCCACAGAAGTTTTCGAACCGAAAATTTCTGCTGAGTTTGTAAACTCAAATCCGGTAGCTAAGGTATGCATACCCGTACGCGTACCCAAGCTGGTTATTTCTCAAATCGGTAGTTCATGAACTTAAAACAATAATTTATAAGGAATGCAGTCTTTGCAAATTACGGGTATATTGTTCATGAATTGATTCAAATGGATCAAACTTATTTTGTTTCAATTGTGTCTATGAATAAAGTCCTAAGCAATTGAACAACTCTTCAATTAGTTCTTATGAGTCATTTGAACTAGTTATGAGAAAGATGAATACGGTTAATATGAAAGTGCTCATATGGCTAACCATTGGTTAACTATTTGTGAACTAACTAAGTGTACACGTTTAGGTACGGTTACTCAAACCTAAATGAAATACATTTCATTTGTGTGTGACAAGCTAAGTTTTGATCTATACTCAAACCTAAACATGGAAGTTGTGTCCATATCCAAGCAAGATAATGTTCGGGAAATAGCTTCTAAAGAGGCTTGGATTCCAGCGAAGGGTAAGTCCCCTAATAAAGGTACTCCTTTTACCTTTACTTCTTTTACGCCTCATGTAGATGAATTGTTAAGAACTGAGGTTATGGTTACGCATAACAAATTTGATGCTCTTACAAGAGAACTTGGTCTTGATACTGAGACTAGTAATATGGAGAATGATAAGGAAAAGGGCACAGATTTGGAGGATGAAACAGATGATTCTGATGATAGTGTCGGCTCTAAAAGATGGGGTGATGTTGATGCGAATATTGTTGCAAGAAAACAAGCTAGAATAGTAGCTAAGAAGGCTGTTAAAAATCTGGCTTTGAGGAAGGTAGAATCTGATGATAACAAGGATTCTGAGTTCAACAATTCTGACTCCAACAAGGAATCTCGTAAATCAAACTTGGATTTGGAAATAGAAAACAGTTTGGATAAGACAACTTCTGGCTGTGAATTTGACTTGGAACATATTTTAACAAAGGAGGAACTAGAAGTGACAAGTGAAATTCAGAATGAGGAAGTTTGTGCTAATTTCATTAAAAGTCCAGCCTATAGAAAAGACTTTTTCAAAGAAAAAAGGATCTAATTGATAGAATAACAACTAAGAATCATGCTCAATTTAAGCTTGGTTCTGGTAAGAAATAAGTTCAATCTCCTATCAAGCTTGTTCCTGGTGGTAATTATGCTTCGGATGAAGATGAATATGGTGATATTTATGAAGATGAATATGGTGATATTTATGAAGATGAATATAATGGGAATTATGGAGGCCCTGATTTGACACAAATAATTGCTGGCCTTCTGCCTAAGAAGAGGAATTTTAGAGTGGGAAATAAGGGGAGCAAACGTTTTTAATGTTTCTAGTCTTCCTATTTTTGTTATTTTTTTGTGTTTAGAAGCTTATTTTATGAGATTTTAGTGCTTTTGTTGCTATTTTTCCACCCCTTTGTTTTATGGGGGTAGGGAGCTTTGTGCTTCATCTTGTGATTCTTGTAATTACGTTTTTTTTTGTTATAATAAACCTTGGACTTAACAAAAAAAAAAGGTTGCTCAACTGATGATGTCTCTAACGAGATATCTTTGAGTTCTATACTTGAGATTTCTGATGAAAGATCAAGTGTAAAAACATCTGAACTAAAGGAATTGAGCAAACAATTTCTTATTTGTTCCAATGAACTTCTTTCAGCACTTGAAAGAGAACCATGTTTAACTTTAAAATTTGAAAATCTCGATGAAAAGCATAACCTGCTGAAAGAAAAATTCTCACAACAAATACAGAATCTTAAAGACAAAGTATGTGCTAGTCTTTCTCAAGCAGAATTATTTGAGAAAGATCGTGATGCGGCTCTTGAAAAAGTACATTTGTTGGAAGAGAAACTTGTTGAATACGATGCAAGGATTAACTCTCAACAAAAGAACTTTGAAGAGAAAGAAGGAGAATATCTCTCAAGAGAAAAATGCCTTGATGCTGATCTTGCCGGTGCTCTTGATAAAATCAAGACATTGGAAGAAGAAAATTTGGACCTTAAAGAGTTCAATGTTAGCTCAAACAATTTAATCTCAATGTTAGAAGCAAGTAGAAATCATCGTGATACACGAGGATTGGGGTATAAGGGCATAGATGCTTCAAATATTAGCAAAGAGGTAAAATTTTTCAAAGCTACAAATTCTTCTCAACCAGAGGCTTCCACTGATGTCAAAGATGCTCATATTTCTCGTAAAGAAGTAAAGCCAATCAGGCCTGAGAAGCATGTTCAACCATACTCTTCAAGTGCAGCCATCAAAGAAAGCTCTTATGCTAATGTCAAGAAAGCAACAACGTTGAACAAAGATAAGAACAAGAAAAAGAAAACTCGGCGAGCTCCAATACAAGAGGATCCACAAAAAGGTAACATTAAAACTCATACTTCATATGTTACTAAGCATTGTTGTTATTGTGGTAATAAAGGGCATGTGGAATGGGGATGCAAGATTCGTAAGATAGAAAATACACTTTCTTTTGTATCAAACGAATTGGCTAAGATTGCTCCCCAAAGGAACTCGGATCGGTATTGTCCAAAGTTTAGGCAAAAGAATTATTATAATGATAATTCAAATTTTTCCTATCGCTCGACAAGGCCATCTCATAAAAGACCCGAATATAAAAAGAGAGATGACTTTGTAAATACTAAGACAAGATCTGATGTTCCAAATTGGAGAAAAGGTATTTCGCAAAGTATTCAAAAGGACAATCGTCCTAATGGTATGAAGGAGAAAGCTGCTCCTGCGAAACCCAACTCTAAATGGGTCCCGAAGTCCTCCATAGCCAAGAAGGGACCAAAAGTTAGTCACAAGAATTACTCTCAGTTGTTAATTTTTGGTGACAATAATTACAAGAGTTTTCTTGAAAGACTAAAGAAAGACACCATGTCTGAAATCTCTTGTATTAGTGGATGTTGTGATAATGACACTTTTCATCACAAGTCAAATAAGAAAAACAAGAGATGGAACAAGAGAAAACAAAACAAGCAAGAGGTCAAGAATGATGATTCTGTCTTAGTCCCTTGTGACAAAGATGACAAGGGTCAAATAAACACAACCTAGTTGTGTTATAATGTGCATGCTCACCTTGGTGCTCAATATTTTTAAAGGTGAGGAAGCACATGAAAACTGAGCACATGATCTCTCGGTTATTATATGACTAATTAACATCTTTAAGGAGATTTCTTTTCTTCTATACTCATACCTTCTTTATCTATATTTGAGATTTTGATAGAAACGATAATTTGGAGTTTATGATGTTGATATCTACTGATCATATATGTGTAGATCTTGTTTTTACGGTTAAAACGAGCCAAAAATCACTGAATTCGGACATTGTATGCAAAAGTTATAACTAAAACAGTTTCGTATGTGTCCATGTGATTGGTGTGATCGGTCCCTGTGATTTCTGTAACCGATCCCTGTGATTGCTGTAAACGATCCATGTGATTTCTGTAACCGATCCCTGTGATTGGTGTGACCGATCCCTGTGATTGGTGTGATCCATGTGACTTGTGTGATCGGTCCATACGAAGGAGTGTAAAACATTTTTGCCCATAACTTCTTCGTCCGAACTCAGAATGACCTCATTCTTTTTGCATTGGTTTCGTAATTCAATTTCCTACAAGACTGAGGTAATTTCAATACTTGATTATTTGTTGAATATTTATGGTGTGTTGCATTTGAGTTTATGAGATGTTTTATTTCTGTTTTCATAACCTTAATATTCGATCTCATATGGTGTGAACCCTTAAGGTTTGTGTGGCCTTTTGATTTAGCGGAATTAAGTTCTAGCCCATGTTGGTAGGTTTTTTCAAAGGATCATAAGGTGTTCCGGTTGAGACTCATATGTAAAAATTCACAATGTGTTGAATCAATTTATGTTTACATGAGTTGTGTTTAGCATAAACATATGTGTTCCGGGTTTTCAACTTATGCTATTGGCACGCAATAGTTATAACCGATTCAATATTTCTCTGGTAAAGGTTGTTGTTGTTGTTGTTCTTTTATTCTTGCAAGAGGATGACAACATAATGGGTGGGGGGGGGGGGGTTCTAACTTGAACTTGCGCTTAATGATATATCTTTCTGGAGAGAAGAGGATGCGGAATCTGAGGTAACGAATTTGTTAGTTAATAATTTTCATGTTCAAGAAAAGCTTGAGTTTATTGCATATATTTTGCTTTTGCTTAACAAAATTCGGTACAATTGATGTTTATTCCATTATGTGTGTATGTGTATGTGATTCAATTGTTTCCGGTTAAGAAAAACTGGTTTGATATCTTTCTTTATTGTTTGGTATCAATTGTATTAGACTTAATGAAATTTAGGTGCAATTGCGGTGCTTTAATGTCTATGTTTGTTTCAATTGCTTCCGGTTAAGAGAAATAATTGTGCAAGTCAATTTATTTGGTTTGTATGTATTGTTTATGGCTTAACAAAATACGGGACCATTTGTTTAGTCCAATTCGATTCCGGATAAGAGAAACTAAGTTAATTCTGATCTTAGTTAGACTTATCAAAGTAAAGGATTCGGTTATTCAAGTCTAATCGAATGCCTTGACAAGAAATATTAGTTAATTAACCTAGTAGTTGTCTTGTCTAAAAGTGTAAGGTCTAAGTTATTGTCTGAATAATTAGAGCCTGATGAGAAATTAAAGTTAATTCTGATCTTTATTTTGGTCTTATCGAAATAAGCGATTGTATTTGTGCAATCGGTTTAGCAAGGGAACTAAGTTTCTTAATCAATTTGTTAAACTATTATGGAAAATTGCTTCGGGAAATTGTTTCCTTGATAACATATTAAAACCAAATTACTTGTAGTTTCGGTTTTGATATTAGTTATCTAAAATGGCATGTGAAACCTTCGTGCTTAACTCTTATAGGTTGTACAATTCTTTTAGATTTGTAAGATCCTTTCGGTTTTGGTATTTTCCCGGACCTTTGTCATTTTGTGACAAAAAGGGGGAGAAATATATGGAGTAAACAAGTGATTTGTAATCACTTAGGAAAGGACAATTGTGCTTAAACGTTATATCTAACGAAAGAGTAAAGCATTGACTAAGGGGGAGAAGCATATCATATGATGATTGTAGTTATTTGAACTACAAACGGGGAATAACCAAGATATGCGGATTGAAAATCTACCTATCTCACCTTTAGGGGGAGTATTAGCTTTGTTATTTAAATGTCAACAACGACATTTATGGATTGAATATATGCAGGGTATTGTGTTGTTGAAACTCGGAATTAAGCGTATGTATAATGAATTTTTTGTATTAAGAGTTTTTTCACTAAAATTGATAAAGGGGGAGATTTTTAGAGCATAGCTCGGTTGAACCCACCAAGCATTGGAATGTCAAGTTTGGTTTTCATATTTTATGGAATCAAAACTCAATAAAAGAGTCGCTTGATTATATACTAGAGACAACTTCATATATGTTAGGCTAGAAATATTAGGATTATGAGACATACAAGTATTACTCGAAGACTTGAATAATGTGAAGAATTAACAAGCTACATCAACGACATCATCCTTCCTCTTGAGGTTAGTAATATTGTGACTTGAACTGTTTCATTCCTATCGTATCTTTCAAGTCGTGTTATATTGAAAACATAACTGCGAGGCTGTGAATGATTATACTCTAGTAGACATAGTGTTAAGGAATTAGAATACGAAGTATAACGCCTATCTTTTGAACTTTGTATATGTTAAGGAATCGACATAATCGTATGAATGATATTGTGATTATGTGTATGGGTAAAGGTGAAGATTTCATCCTAGGAAACAACGTTTACATTTGTTTAAAGGAAGTACATTCATGAACTTGTTTTATGAATCGAAAGGGAAATTGCTAGGCTTATTGATATTGTTATTCATTATATATCTTTGGATTACCAATATGTGTGAGTTAGTAGAACCGATCATAACTTGGTATGTATCTTGGTAAAACTAGTCAGAATGCTGACTTATGTATTGGTATGACTTTTACTAGTGTAACCGATCCTAAGTAATCACCTTAGATGGTATGATCAATATTTGTAATTGGTGTAACTGATCCTGGTAATTGATATGACCGATCACAAAAGAGTTGTAATCAATCCTTGTAATTGGTGTAACCGGTCCTTGTCATTGGTGTAACCGATCCTAGTGACTAGTGTAACCGATCACAAGTAATACCATGAGAATATGGTAACCAGTCATGGTAATTGACGTAACCGATCCTGGTAACTGATGTAACCGGTCCCAATAACCATATTAAGGTAGAACCGATCCTTGTGTTTGGTAGAACTTTTTTTTTGCTTGCTAAGTCCAATAGTTTATTAAGCGAAAAAACGTAATTACAAGAATTTCAAACAGGAGGCACAAGGCCTCCCCACTCCCATAAACCAAAGGGGTTAAAATAAATAACCAAAGTAAAAGCCAAAAAGCTCTAGAAATTCATAAATGAAAAAAAAAATCAAGGAGAAAAGACAAAAAAGACTAAACGCCTAATTTGCTTCACTCTTTTTAGCGCCGTTGATAACCAACAAATACTCCCCTCAACAAAGAGATTAAGTGTTTCCACCTCCTTTAGCTTTCTTCTTTGGAGTCTTCATTTTTTTGATTGATCTTGTATTTTCTTGACATACTCCTTTCGAAAAGATAAATCCTTCAAATACTTTTGTTGAATATCAAATTTTTTAATAGTACAAAGAACCTCATGCTCCTCTTTTGTTAACTGAATAGTCATGGATTGTGAATCTTGCAAGCCCAAGTTTGTACTTTTTTTGCTGCCAGAACAGTATTCTGAGCAAACTTCAGAGTCCTTGTAATCAAAGTCTCTTTCATGCACACAATCCAAGTTTGTTTGGATTTCCGTAACTTCTTTGGACTCAGTTAAAGTTACCTCTTCTTGTAAAACACTGAATTTATTCGGAGATAACACTCCAGAATTAGTTGGAATACGTAAAGAATTTGAATAGGAAGCCATATTCTGCTCTCCAAATATTCACGCGCCTTCAACAAGTTTGCCAAATGTTCTTTCATTTTTTTTAGCTCCAAAGCAGTACGCTCCTCAACGCTTAACACAACTAAATCACCAATGTGTTGTACGTCATCCGCTAGATATGTATGGGACGTATTGTCTTCAACAGTAAACTGAGAAACCACACCCCCATGTTGTCCATGCACAGCTCATATTGCTTCGCATAAATCAAATTATTTACAACTTCAGGAACAAAAGGAATGACCAGAGCATTCTTTCCTTTTTTTCTTACTTCCAACTTCTTGCCATTCATTGTCACCATTAGAAACCTTACGGCGCTCAGCATCAGTTCCACTCACCTGCGTTTTCTGACATTGAGCTGCACTCTGAATTTGTATATTGTTAGCATTGTTCTTTGCTTTCTTTCGGCACTCTAAATCAGAATGACCAATAATCTTACACTTGGAACAAAATCTAGGGTTTTTTTGAATCTCAAAATTCTGCCAGAAATCCAAACCACCCACTGTTACGTGAATTGCATCAGTGTTAATTTTTTTTTGATAAGTCAAAAAATTGTATTAATAGATAACAAATTTACAAAAGATAATTTGCAAGAAAAAAGGTCACAACAACCCCAAAAACTTGCAAACTACTTGAAACGAAAATAAGTAACATTAGGATATTCAACTGAAAGCAAAAAATTAGGTCTTCCATCATAATGTAAACCCTCCTTATTACCAAGTAAACATCCTATTTTTTCCATAGCATCAGCCGAGAAATTCGCCTCCTTATAGGTATGAATAAATCTGATAGCATCATAATGTCTACAAACTGTCTTCCACCTTTGAAAAGCAAACCAAGGAGGATTGTTATTTTTCAAAGCTTCAACAAAACTTAAGAGTCATACCTTAAGCAAATGTGCCTCAAACCCCATCTTACAGCCCATCCATACCCACAATAATGTCATACAATTCTGTCAAGTAGTTAGTTGTTACTCTAAGGCCAATAGGAAATGCTCCAATAACTGAACAATTAGCATCTCTCGCCACAACTCCCGCACCTGCAACCCCGGGATTGCCACGCGCTGCACCATCACAACAAAGTTGTATTTCATTCATCTCCGGAGGCTGCCAAAAACATTCAATTGGCTCAAGTAACTTGACTTTTCTATGCTGCACACGGAAAAAAATCAAGTATAATAACGTCTTCAGCACTATTTTTCATGAAGACCTTTAACCTAACAACATAATCTTGAATAAGCTTCAGCACTCTCTTGTAAAAAATACTCTAGTTAGCCTTTTTGTACTCAAAAACCGCCTTGTTGCGAACTGCCCAAAGCTCAGACCTGATGACGAGATTTGCAAGCAGCCAAAGGTCTCGTATCATAGCACTCCGCCCTCTTACTGCTTTGACAGAAACCACAAGATTTTCTTTAGCTACTAAACCAAAAATATCATTTATCCAATTCCATGCTCGGCCAGCAAAGCTGCAATGAAAAAGGACATGAATAATTGCATCAGTGTTAATCTCAGCAAAATTTATCAATTAAGATTGAATCAAAATGCCCATACTCATGAGAAAGAGTACGTTTATCTACCACAATGGGTGTTCCAAGAGTTTTACCTATAGCTTTGTTGATAAAAAAGCCAGGCTTCCACGTTGAGTAACTTATCTTTTTCTTCATAAGATTGCAACTTAATGATAAAAAATCCCCTATTCATGGGAACGAACTACACACGACCCTGACCTAATTGCCATTGTTGTTCAAAGTTATTCTTCACATCTTGGAAGTTAATCCCCTTTAGATCTAAACCACCAATGAGACTGAATTTCCATAGCTCGCATCCTTCATTATAAAAATCATCAGGTATAACAACTGCTGGTTTTCCTTTCTTTACAGTAGGGTTTGGTAACTTGGATAAATCAAAAGATGTAGCCGGAAGCTGTTTTTTACCCAACACCTTTTCAGCGTAGGTAAAAACTATCGTTTGAGGTGGATCAGGAAGACCCCCCATCTCAAATCACGCAAACTCAGATGATCAAAGAAAAAAACGCAAATCTTTTTTCAAAACCCTACAAAAATCGCCATGGAAATTTTATGAGAGAGATTTTTTTTTTACTGTACCAAAATTTTGTGTTTGGTAGAACCGTAAATCCATGATTAGTGTATTGATATTTGATCAATCACATAGTTCTTGGAAGTCAGATGAACTAATTCTAAACTTGTTTGGAAGTGTGGTATAATCAGTTCCAAGATTGTAAATATGAAAAAGGATTTACAAAGAAATAAGATATCGACATACTTTGAACATGTTCACTAATTCTTATCTTTTATTGTTCAAAGATATTCCTTAATAACTCAAGGAGATCCTGGACCGAAATAAGTTGAGAATCTTTTAATTAAGGTTGTTAATTTTATATGCTTTTAATTACCAGCAATTAAAATGCATATCTCTGGAAAAGAAAAATTGGTAATGTGCATTTACTAATTGGAGATTTTCTATTGAGATTTCGGTTATTTTGGACTGAGCATTTCCAGGAATTATGAAAACCGTTTTTGGAAATATATTGCATATCTTGAGAATATTCGGTTTTGGAAATTCCTAGGTGTCCAAACTTTCTTGGTCTATAAATACCCAAGTTTGCATTTCGTGCAAACCATCCTAAGAGCCAGCAAAACTACCTTATTATGTTGTTACTGGTGGAGCCGTCTATTCGGAGAGGGAAGTACCCTAATTAGGCGAAATCTCTCACAACCTCTCGTTTAAAGACTTATGTGGGATCAAGAAGCTCTACGAGTACTGCTGGTGGGAAACTAGATAATTGCAGTATTATTAGTTTCGATTTGATTTGATTGACTAACGGTTGTTGAACTTTGATTGCACCTAGTTTGTTTATTCTTGAGAATCTTCTCTTATGATATAAGATTCACTCAAACTAGATCGAAGTGTCGACGAGATCTTAAGAACATTTTGTAGATCTAAAGACGTCTTGTGATAATCCATTGTTAACAAACTCCATTTTTTGCGTGATTGATCACAAGAGATTCAAGTTGTGGTGTGCGGGTGTTTATTTAAGATTAAAGAAGATTTGAAGATAAAGAAGATTTCTTATTGGGTTCATAATCTTTGGTGTGCACAAAACTTGATCGGCTGGGATCCAACTATAATCGGTTTATCTTTGATAGATTTGATTGATTAGTTGCGTATATTGGTGATGAGTGCCAAATATTGTATATATTTGCACCTTTTTATTGGCATTTAACTCATCATTTATGCACTAACGCTCCATTTTATCCCATATTCTGTGTTTTCGTTGTTTTCAAGAATAAATACTTTTCTCAATTAATTTTGCATTTTTAGGTACTAAATAAAGCCTGGTTAACTCACGGAGCGAAAAGAGCAAAGAAACGGCAAAGACTCCCGCAGAAAGGCAGCGAAGAATGATGTTTGCAAGAACCGGATCAACTAGAAGTGGGCTTGAAGAGGAAGAATTGTCCTTAAAGAAGATATGGGCTTGGCATACCCAAGGCCCAAAACCCTTACCCAAATCCGTTTCCAATATCCATACCCATTTACATGAGGGTTGTCAGATTGGATCTATCACATCATCCAACATTCGCCTCATCACCGAGCATCAAATCTTGAAGCTCCTGTCAAACATCATAGTACCTAACTCCATCTGAAGCCGTCAGTTTTGTTGTATCTCATAATCCAACGGTCGCTACATACCTCTCCATCGTAGCCGTTCGATTCAATCTATATGGGATCATCCAACGCTCTTTACTCGCTGTGCATCAAAGTTCGCTACTCCCGCTCAACACCCAAACGCCAAACACCTACACCACAAACCAAACAGCCCCTAACCCATTCTTCATCGACCTCTTCTCCTCTTCTCCCCAAATTCCTCTCTTCCCCTATCACCTGCAACTTCCGCCACCACCATCTCCTGCCATCACTGCCACCACCAGACCTCGAACCACACCACCACCACAACCACCCGACAACTCCACCATCTCTCTACCTAGCCTAGGTGTTTCATCAAATTAGGGTTTAGAAATTTGGGGATTCTGCACTATAAATAGAACACGGTGTTTGTAATTTTAGGGGTATCCCTGGGCTAGCCAGAGCACCAACAGTGTTAGTTTTAGGTTTTTACTTTTTTTTGTTTCAATTCTAATTTTAATTCACAGTTCATGTTCTAAGTTGTTCTGCTAGGGTTAGATGAAACCCTAATTTGCTATTTGTTGTTCATGTTCATGATAATAACCTTGTTATGCTTAATTGTTTAGGATGGAATTTAGTCTTAGGACTTCAACACTTAACTTTCACAGTGTATGTAATGCATCCATTGTAGTTAGATTTATTCGGTGTTGTAGAACTGCAACTCATACTTAACAGTATATATGAACCTTTTGATTAGCTGTACCTTGAAAAGATAGTTAATGCTTAGGAGGATTATCTTAGTTGTGATTGAATCATCCATATCAGATTGACCTTAGATATGTAGAGGATTGACATCCTTTTCATTATCAGTTGTAAGGACAAGGTTAGTGTTAGGATCAGAACAAGTAATGTAAATTAGTGGTGGACTCAAAGGCCCTAATATACTTCCCATTGTTTAGATCTTGTCACTGCCACTTTAGGAAATTAGTTAGGAAAACACAAAGAAATAGCATTACACCCTCCTTGTCCCTGAGGACAAACCCCTTCTTACCTCACTCACTACAACTGACCCTGTATACTTGCAGGTCTAAGTTGTAGGTTCTTTTAAAACCACACGAAGTTTTTGGCGCCGCTGCCGGGGACTCGGTAGCGGCGCTGTGTTGTTTCTCTCATTTTATGCATCTTGCTAGTTTGCTGTCATCTTTGCTAGTTTGCTGTTTCATCTTACTCTTTTTCTTTGCATTCTTGCATTTTAGCATAACTTCATTATCTGTCATATTGCATACTGCATTGCTTTCCTGCTACTGCCTAGCTTAGCATTCTTGCATAGTGCATTCCTGCATCTTGCATCACTTATTGTTTGCTGTTTTTCCTCATCGCTTATTTGCTCCACCCATTTGCTTCAAAGAGAATGATATTCTCTTCTGAGCCAGCAGGTACCTACTGTGGAGCAACATCTTCTGTTGCTGCTGTGCTTCTCTTGCTGTGCTGTTGTGAAGCCTGAACCTGTGGTGCTGCTTCCAAAGTTGGAAGGGAGAGGAACAGTAGCTGTGGGCTGAGGCAGAAATCATCCAAATCTAACCCAGTTTACTGGGTGTGGTAGTCCAAATACCCTGCTGGGCCTGTTGCTGAAGCCTGACCCTGCCTTGCTGATATGCTGGGCTGGGCTGGTCTGGGCTGGTGCTGTTGGAGTAGAAGCTGTGAACCAACTGGAGCTGCTTGTGGAGTTGCACAGAATTTGAACCAAGCCCAACTGGGCTTTTGCAACAAACACAAAGGGACCAAAGCCCAGCTGGGCTTCCCTCCTAAAAGGTAAGCCTAAACCCATTAAGAGAACCCAAATTGTGGGCTTCCATTTTCTGTTGGGTTTGTAATTTTAATTACCTGTGGGCTTGTTTTAAATTGAAAATTAAACTCTTGAATAGTTTTTAAAAGCCCAACTGGGCCTCAAAACCAAAGTCTCCAAACAAAAACTGTGGGCTTCCCTTTCAAATTTGAAACCAAAAGTTTCAAAACCCATTGGAACAAAACTTTTTGAAACCCACTTCCAAACCCAACAGTGGGCCTACAAAATTCAAAGTTTCAAACCAACTTCTAACCCAACAGTGAGCCATCAAAGTTTTTAACACAACTTCAAAAGTCAAAACCCAACTAAAAACCAAATTGCATTCTCCCACCAATGTGGGCTTGCTCCTAACAACAAAACCAAATTTTTCTCCCAACTCAAAACCAAATTCTTGCTCCACCATTGTGGGCTTGCTCCCAATTTTAAAACCAAAGTTTTTCTCCCAATATTAAAAACCAAATTTTTCTTTTTATCTCCCAATTAAAAATCAAAAGTTTTCTCTCAATCAAAAACCAAAATTTTTCTCCCTCTTTTTAACCAAAAATCCCAAATAGGCTTTACCTTTAAAGCCTAAAAACCAAATTTTTGAAACCCATAACTGAAAAGTGTGGGCCTTATTTATCTTTTTGAATTGTGTGATTGTTTGATAAACATAACATGTCTGGATTTTGGTCTGCCACCGGGAATAAATCTATTAGAGAAGCTTACGGGCAAGATTCACCTTATGAGCCTCCCACAGACCATGATGTCAATAGTTATAGGGATTATTATTATGGACCTTCTGTAGGTCATGAACCTCAATATGCAAACCCTAATGACTATTCACACATGTATCATCCACCATTGAGTGAAAATGAACATCTAGACAATATCCAACTCACACATTCGTCACTTGTGAATCAGTTAGAGGCTCGGATCACTGCTTTAGAAATGCAAACACGTGACAAATCTGTAGCATCTAGTTCAAATAGACAATCTGAAATCTATGCATGTACCTTATGTGGTAGTTTAGACCACCCGGATGAATAATGCTATATTTTGCATGATTATAGGCAATTTAGAGAATCCCATGAACATCCAAATTATGAAATGCCCAGAAATTGTGAGGCTGGTAGTCATTGGGACCATAATCAATCCTTTGAGGGTTGCGATCAATCTTTTATAAACCCTAATTACCATGCACACATGTACCATTCACCACAATTTGAACATGAAGAATTTTGTACTCCCATGAATTTAGACTCCACCACAGAAGCTTTTAGACTCAGTGAGCAAAACTTTGCTGGATCTACATCACGAATTCAGGCATATTTAGATCAGATTTTTCTTCACCTACAAAAGGAGGAAATTCATGAGGAAATGTATGTTGTCCCTAATGAAGTGTCTAGTCCCATTCATGTAAATGATGTTGAATATGAACCTAATTTAGAGGAACATGAATCGACTAATGACACCACCACTGTTAATGAGGACCAATATGCATGTTACCATGATGATGATTATGAAGATTATGATGATAATGATGTTATGTTAGAAGAACATGAAAATATTGTGGAACCTTTTGGTTCAATAACATATGGCTTCTCTCCCTCGACCTTCATGAATGTTGTTTCTTCTAATAATCATAGCAAATCATATGATTTTGATATTGATATGGTACTTGTACAATTGTTCTTCGAAGATGAGAATGACATAGGAATAGTTGAATCTTCTGTAGACACTAATGTTAATATGCATGAAAACAAATTTGATGTGTCTGATTCCTTGCCTAAGTCACAAAATTTTATTTCTTCCGATGTTGATTTGAGTACTACGGACAATCACGATACCGATTTAGGTCTTGATGTTTTGTTCGATGAATGTGAGCATGATTTACCAATTTCTGATTTAGGGGAAGTATGTGTTGGTACTATTGATCTTATCCATGAAAATAACTTAGAAGTACCAACTTTCTTACCTAAATCGCATATTGAGATTATTCCACCCAACCTAGATTTGGTTTGTAACAAAACTTTTAAACCAACTTTTCTGAAAATTCCCAACCTAGGATTGGAACTGTGTGCCTCCCAAGTCCTTTTGGACTATTTTACATCAAAATACAATACTTCTAAGGAGCCACAATTGGACTACATTTCTTTGCCCATCCCGCAAAAAGTCCATTTTGAGTTAGACCTGGTGAATCCCGAACCCCCAAAATTGCTAGATTTTGTGCTTAAAAATAAATCTGTTGAAAAATTCAGGTTTAGGGGTGATTCATTCGGTTTTTCACTCTCACTCCCATTTAAGTCCAAGTTTAGTATTTTGAAACCGTCTATGTTTCAACACTTTGTCTTTTGGGTTGATCCTAAACTCTTTAGACTGTATGTATATAGTGAATTGTTTGTATACAATCTGGTAGGTAATGTTTAGTGGAATCATATGTTTCTTGTATATATTGTGCTAACCCAATGTGAATTCAGTTGAGTTACTGTTGGGTTTTTCCTTGAATAATGGAGTTCAAAACTTGCTTTCGCCAATATCCGGTAATCTCTTTCCTTTTTCTACACTTAGCATCGTTCTCATGGTATGTGTTATAATCATGTTTATCTTTTGAAACATTGAGGACAATGTTTAGTTTAGGTTTGGGGGTGAAAAGTAGATATTTCGATAACATGCTATAATTGAAAACAGAACTCTTTCTTTTTGAAAAAAAAAATCAAAAACTCAAAATAAAAAATTCGAAAAAAAAACATAAAAATGGAGCTCATTTACCTTGAAATGTTGACTCTTGTGCATGTATGTAAACATACGGATTCTTAGTCTAGATATTTAGGCACCCTGATTCTAGCACAATTCACATAGTGATAAGAACTTGCACGTGCACGATCTACCAATACATGTATAGCCTCATCCTTGAGGTGTTCTATCGGAAGTCACGATTTCCAATCACTTTAGAATACTGAACGAAACTTGACTAGCTTGTTCTTTGGTTGGTTGGGATAGAAGGTGGAGGTTACATTAAGAAAGACAACCATCGAATTTAACTGGGTGCATCAAAAAGGGCTACCTCTTGCAAAGTGTCATGTAATTTTTTGTTTCTTTTTGCTTATGTATAAAAAGAGTTACCATGTTGTAAATAATTTTTTTCAAAAAAAAAAAAAACAATAAAAAAACGATGTATATATTCAGAAAAATATCAGAAAAAAATCAAAAAAAAAAATCAAGTATTTATCAATTCCATCCTCTCTTGTTCCAAAAATAAAAGAGAGTAGTCAATTTAAATAAGAGTCATGTAAAGAGTCATCTTTTGTGTTTTTGTGTTATAAGCAAGGAAGGGTGTATGCCATTGATGTACAACGCGAGTAATTGTGAAATACCTCCAACTCATTCACAATTCTCGTAAAGTCCGGACAGCTAGCTAGATTTCGACCTCGGTTCTTAGCCTGAGAAACTATCTCTTGGTGATTAGTAGTCATAACATCCGATCTTTCTTTACACATGTGTAGATACACTTTACACTCTTATCACATGTCTTTATTTGTTATCAGTGCTAGGATTGTGCCTTTGATAGCTAGATTGACATCTCCATTTTGCTGTGAGCTTCTACTGTCTTGCACATGTCACATTTCATGGAATCTGAGCTTATATTTTGTCCTAGAACTTTGTAGGTACGTTCTAAGCAAACCATCGCGAGACTTCAACTCGTCCACTAGGTACACTTAGTGGTTTAAAAGGCTTATTGCATTCGCTAAATGCAATCGAGAGACCAGCGACAGTGGTATAGGTAGGATTTCCTTAGTTTTGTTTTACTTGAGGACAAGTAAAATTCAGGTTTGGGGGTATTTGATGAGTGCCAAATATTGTATATATTTGCACCTTTTTATTGGCATTTAACTCATCATTTGTGCACTAACACTCCAGTTTATCCCATATTCTGTGTTTTCGTTGTTTTCAAGAATAAATACTTTTCTCAATTAATTTTGCATTTTTAGGTACTAAATAAATCCTGGTTAACTCACGGAGCGAAAAGAGCAAAGAAACGGCAAAGACTCCCGCAGAAAGGCAGCGAAGAGTGATGTTTGCAAGAGCCGGATCAACTAGAAGTGGGCTTGAAGAGGAAGAATTGTCCTTAAAGAAAATATGGTCTTGGCATACCCAAGGCCCAAAACCCTTACCCAAATCCATTTCCAATATCCATAACCATTTCCATGAGGGCCGTCAGATTGGATCCATCACATCATCCAACGTTCGCCTCATCACCGAGCATCAAATTTTGAAGCTCCTGTCAAACATCATAGTACCTAACTCCATCTGAAGCCGTCAGTTTTGTTGTATCTCATAATCCAACGGTCGCTACATACCTCTCCATCGTAGCCGTTCGATTCAATCTATATGGGATCATCCAACGCTCTTTACTCGCTGTGCATCAAAGTTCGCTACTCCCGCTCAACACCCAAACGCAAAACACCTACACCACAAACCAAACAACCCCTAACCCATTCTTCATCGACCTCTTCTCCCCAAATTCCTCTCTTCCCTATCACTTGCAACTTCCGCCACCACCATCTCCTGCCATCACTGCCACCACCAGACCTCGAACCACACCACCACCACAACCACCCGACAACTCCACCATCTCTCTACCTAGCCTAGGTGTTTCATCAAATTCACATCCCACTGACCTAGGGTGTGCAGTTGATGAGACGACTCGAGCTAGGGTTCACAGTTCACAAAGAAGAGCAGCAAAAGCAACAGAACAAGTGGGAAGAACAGAAGAAGGTATGGGTCGAGGTGAAATCGCAAGTGGGTGCGTCAAATTGATAATCCCCAAATCAAATTTTAGGTTTTCAAAAATTAGGGTTTAGAAATTTGGGGATTCTGCACTATAAATAGAACATGGTGTTTGTAATGTTAGGGGTATGCCTGGGCTAGCCAGAGCTCCAATAGTGTTAGTTTTAGGTTTTTACTTTTTTTTGTTTCAATTCTAATTTTAATTCACAGTTCATGTTCTAAGTTGTTCTGCTAGGGTTAGATGAAACCCTAATTTGCTATTTGCTGTTCATGTTCATGATAATAACCTTGTTATGCTTAATTTTTTAGGATGGAATTTAGTCTTAGGACTTCAACACTTAACTTTCACAGTGTATGTAATGCATCCATTGTAGTTAGATTTATTCGGTGTTGTAGAACTTCAACTCATACTTAACAGTATATATGAACCTTTTGATTAGCTGTACCTTGAAAAGACAGTTAATGCTTAGGAGGATTATCTTAGTTGTGATTGAATCATCCATATCAGATTGACCTTAGATATGTAGAGGATTGACATCCCTTTCATTATCAGTTGTAAGGACAAGGTTAGTGTTAGGATCAGAACAAGTAATGTAAATTAGTGGTGGACTCAAAGGCCTTAGTATACTTCCCATTGTTTAGCTCTTGTCACTGCCACTTCAGGAAATTCGTTAGGAAAACACAAAGAAATAGCATTATACCCTCCTTGTCCCTGAGGACAAACCCCTTCTTACCTCACTCACTACAACTGACCATGTATACTTGCAGGTCTAAGTTGTAGGTTCTTTTAAAACCACACCAATTGGCATCACTATGTAGTATCTTGATAGATTCTATTTTTGATTGCAAAATCTAAACTCTGCTACTTTGGTAGTTGTTGGATAGATTGATCTAAACCCGACAAAGGAGTTTATTGGATTAAACAGAAGAGACTTTGTCTAACGCATATCACTAAGATTGAATAGAGTTGTTACCGAACATATTTGTTGTTCCTTTACTGTTTGGAATTATATCAAAAGGAATTATTCTAGTGCGTGCACTTATTGAATGTCGGAAGCGAAGGGATACTAAAGAAACTAGGTGAACTATAGGTTTAGTTGCTTGGTGTCAACTATACGAAGTTGGTTTGATTTTGTATAGCGGCTTAATTCTGAGAGTATTCAATTCTGGACTAGGTCCCGGGATTTTTCTGCATTTGCGGTTTCCTCGTTAACAAAATCTTGCTCTGTCATTTACTTTGGTTTTCCGCAATTATAATTGTTGTTATTATAATTTAAAGTAAATTACACAAACATTAACTCCGTATTACTTGATAGTGATCCTATAGAGTTTGGTTAAGTCCGAACCTATTATCAAGTAATCACACTATGATTGTTGTATTGTCTCGACCTCATATCCATAGACGATCACACAAAGTGTGAATAGCGATTCGTTGTATTGTCTCGACTCATTCCATAGACATTTACTTTCGTTAAGAGGACTTATAGGTGGAAAAGTTTAAGATTGTGCTATATTTGGGTACCCTCGTCTTTTCATAGTGAAGTGTGCAAATGTTGACTAAGGTGAACGATGTTACCCATAATACTTGTATGAATGTCTTCAAAGGATTTTTATATATATTTAGCGCAATAATTGAGATAAGATCCCATTTAACTCTACAACATGATTAATAATCACATGTTTCCTTTCAGCAAATATGTGATAGTTCCCATGGATCTTGCGTTCCACGCTTGTTTAGGCGACATAGACAAGGAAAACGCACACACAGTGCTCTCCAAGTGTAAAGAACCCCATCGAGTCTTTTTGACTTGCTAAATAATGGTGATAGGTCTCACTCATTATCGACTACATGATTAGTTCCGATGGATCATGCATTCCGCACTTGTTTAGGAGACGAAGACAGGGAGAACCTTCTCTTTGTATTGTTAATAAATGTCGATGTATGAAGACAAGCCTTATATATATTTATTTTATTTATTTTTGATCAGTACCAGGATCCCACCAAATCACTTAGAGAAACATATAACTGAAGAAATAAAAAGAAAGTGATTCAGTAATGATAGATTGCGAGAACTAATTTTTCAAACGACTACCATGCTATTGCTAGCACCTGAGTTTCGCATTCAATTATTAACGTATATAATTAAGGATTGCAGAACAATAAAATTGGAATCAATTTATAGCCGTAAGAATTGTTTTAACCTAAAAAGGTTTACTGTCATCCTAAATAGCTCATAAATAACTCCAAAAGATGAAGTCTCAAATAGCCAAGAAATCAAAGAGTATGTTTATATATATGTATATGCATATGCATATGATATGATACTAAAACAGGAACTAAGAGTTCGACGGTATGCGTACTAGGTACGTGTACCGTCCTGGATTCCGGAACTGTAATAGTTACGCTGGTATGTGTATTGGGTACACGTACTGCCCATGTATCCAGAATTTCAGTAATTCTGAAAGCTCTCTTAAATACTCCCCACGCTTAAATTTTACATTGTCCTCAATGTAATTGACTCATATCCTAAGTAAAATTAAGATGGGAAATTTTAATATAATATGCAAAAACTAACAAAAATTAAAAGATAAGAGATAGAAATACAAAACCGATGGTTTACCTCCCATGTAACACTTAGTTTAATGTCTTCATCCCGACTGGGAATTCTTTCAATTACTTCTTCAGAGGAAGTAAATCCCGAAATTCTTGCACGTCCATATCCATATTGAAAACGCGGGGGTACCAAAATACTCCACTATTTTTTTCTTAGGAAACAATCGTATGTGTTGCTACATGAAAAATAATATCACTTAATGGGTTTGGGGTGCCCCCAAAAGGGGTGACCGAGTCAAGTGGAAAACATGGGGCTTGGGGACTAGTCCCAAGTCCGACAAGAAAGTGTTCATGAAAAGGAAAGGATAAGGAAGGGATTAGTGAATAAGAAGGAGGTTATGTCAAGGAATGGCATTAGGAGTAATTAAGGAATGATAGGAAATGTGTCATGATGTCATAAAAAGAGGGGCTTTTGGGAAAGCTTATATAAGAAAGGACAAAGTACAATGGAAAGGAAACTCTCTCTCTTACTATTCTTGGTATAGTGAGGTCACTTGGTGTAGCTAGGACGGGTAGAGCCCAAATCCGAAATTACCCCTTTAACATTTGGCGACCACAACCGGAGTTCGTGCCTAGCTCACCATGACACACCCAGATGGCGCTAGCTCAGGCGCGATAGGAGACCAAGCGACCAACCAGCCTATCAACCTTGACGAGCTAACAATGGAGGACGATGACAGTGAGGAAGAAACACTGATCCAAGGTATTATCAAGCAATCAACATGCCATGGATCCAAAAACAGAGAAACAGTAGCAACACAAGGGAAGAACACACGGGTAGTCCAACTACCGAAACCCACGTCATCAACCTTGCAAAACATGCAAGAGGAACTGGACGAACGTTCGCGCAGAAGGCAGGAGCTTGAAGACTGGATAGCACAAGCAGTAATAGCATGACAAAAAAATCCCGAAGAAATGACGAAAAGCGAGGAGCATAAAAACGACAAGACAACGACGACGTCACAGGAAGAAATGACGAGGTACTTAGAGCAGAATTATCATGTGGTAAAAAAAGACAACCACTGTCGCATAAGAAGTCCATACCCAATAAACATCCGAGAATACCAGTATCCCGAGGACTACACTTCTCCGAAATTCAAGACTTATGACGGACAGGGGAATGCACGGGAACATCCTAGCCGATTCCTATCAGCAATGAATGATAGAGCCTCCAACAGAAAGTTGTGCCTGAAAGAATTTCCCAAATCGCTCACAGGCACGGCGTTCACCTGGTATGACAACCTAAAGGCAGAAAGCGTGGTTTCCTGGCCGACTATGTCCACACTCTTTCTTCGGAAATTCTATTCAGCCAAGAGGAAAATCACGACAATAGACTTGAGAAAGAACGGACAACGGATGGGAGAAGAAATAGGAAAGTATATCTTACGGTTCCGGCACTTGGCATTAGACTGCCACGAAGACATCGCTGAGGAAACACTCGTTGAGATTTGTGTACGAGGAATGATCCCAGCTTTCAAGGGGAGTTTGATCAATTTTAAATTCCAGACCTTTGTCGAGCTAGAAAAAGCGGCTGAAAGGATCGCCGACTGCATAGAAGAAATACCCATAGACCCTACTTGGCGCCACACAGTCATCACCGTATCTTAGGCACCACGCAACGTAAGACCCAACACTAATAGAGAAAGGAAGGACCAGTTCCAAGCCATCGGTAAAAACCAGGGGAGAAACGAAGGACTAGGCATGACTCAAACCCACCACCCCTCTTCCTTGCAGCAAAGAGTGCGCAGTCGAATTACTGGGTTAGTGGGTCATTGTACAAGAAAATCAGCTGCCCCCGACGGTAGTAGACGTTAACAAAATGGATAAGAACTCCGCTAGGTACTGCCACTATCATCGAAGGTTGGGGCACCCAACAGAAGAATGTTTTGCTATAAGGAGTTTATTTGAACGCCAGCGCGCCGCTGGGGAGCTCGGGGAAACTAAGCAAGCGATCGATCATGATCCTTTCCCTCGCCATTAATGCGAAAGAAAATAGGAGAGGAAGAATATGAATGACAATACCACATTGTACACACCCCCTTTTTATGGTAAGAACAATTTTTCCTTTCAAAATTTGAGAGCAATGTGATGTGGAAAGGTCTTAGGATAGCTAAAGGCGCCTGATTGACTGACAAATCTACAAAAGGTCTCAGGAAAGCCAATGGCGCCTGATTGACTGACAAATATACAAAAGGTTTCAGGAAAGCCAATGGCGCCTGATTCGCTGACAAATCTACAAAAGGTCTCAGGAAAGCCAACGACGCCTGATTCACTGACAAATCTACAAAAGGTTTCAGGAAATCCAATGGCGCCTGATTGACTGACAAATCTATAAAAGGCCTCAGGAAAGCCAATGGCATCTGATTGACTGACAAATCTACAAAAGATATCTGGAAATCCAACGACGTCTGATAGGCTAACAAATCTATAAAAGTTCATCAGAATGCCAAAGTTAATTACACGGAAAACCCAAGAAAAGTCGCAGGAGTAGGCGCGTTTCACTAACGCCCACCCCATCCAGCACCATTCGATAAAAAGGGGGGGGGGAGTAAGCGCGTTCAATTAACGCCCACCCCACCCAACACCCTTTCAATACAGGAGGAAGGCATAGGCGCGTTTCCCTAACGCCCACCCCACTCAACTCTTCATAAATATAAGATCAAGAAGAAGATAATTCTTATTATGATAAACTTATCAATTCTGGTTACACAGCTCATGAATATATAGAGCCCAATATTATGATAAAGCAAAGATCCTATATACTAGGAAACAATATATTATCCTTAAATAAGGATATATATTAACACCCCCCTCAAGTTGGTGCATAAATATCACACATGCCCAACTTGTCCAGAAAAATCAAGTATTTTTTGCATTTTTTGCATGACACTCCATGTATGAGAATATATGCAAGTTGTTCTTCAGACCGAACCTGTGGCAGCTCAATAATGTTGTTGTCCAGCTTCTCTTTGATGAAGAACCTGTCAACCTCCACATGTTTAGTACGATCATGCTGAACAGGATTATGAGCATTATCACGCGCAACTTTGTTATCACAATACATAGTAATAGGATCCTTGAGAGGAACCCCCAAATCCTTAAGGAGAAGCCTCAACCACAAAGTTTCACAAACGCCATCTGCCATACCTCTAAATTTAGCCTCTGCACTTGATCGTGTAATAATATTTTGTTTCTTACTTCTCCAAGTAACTAAGTTACCTCCCACAAAAGTAAAGTAGCCTGCAGTAGAACGTCTACCATCTATTTCTCCTGCATAGTCAGAATCTGTATATGCCACAACCTTTCTATAATCTTCATTTTTAGAGAATAAAATTCCTTTTCCAGGAGTAGACTTCAAATACCTCAAAATACGTAAAACTGCATCCATGTGTTGTTCACCTGGATTGTGCATGAATTGACTAACAACACTGAGTGCATAAGCAAGATCTGGCCTTGTGTGATATAGATACATCAATCTCCCCACAAGTCTTTGATATCTCCTTTTATCAGTAGGAACTTGATCAGGTTCAATACACAGATTTACCTTTTCTTCTAAAGGTGTATGGATTGGCTGACATGCTGACATGCCCACTTCTTTTAGCAGATCAAGAACATATTTCCTTTGTGATAAGAAAATTCCTTCACTGGATCGAGAAACTTCAATCCCAAGGAAGTATTTCAATGAACCAAGATCTTTCATTTGAAATTCCTTTGATAAGTATCTTTGCAAAGATTTCCTCTCCTCTGGATCATTTCCTGTCACCACCATATCATCTACATATATGATAAGAGCAGTAATTTTATCCTTCCTTTTCTTTATGAACAAAGTATGATCAGAATTACTCTGACGATATCCAAAGTTCCTCATAGATTTGGTGAATCTTCCAAACTAGGCCCTTGGAGATTGTTTTAGTCCATACAATGACTTGTTTAGCTTACATACCTTCTTACCATAAGATCCTGGAACTGAAATACCAGGTGGGAGCTCCATGTAAACTTCTTCAGTTAATTCACCATGCAAGAAGGCATTCTTTACATCAAACTGTTGCAAAGTCCAATCCAAGTTTGCAGCAAGCGGTAACAATACTCGTACTGTGTTGATTTTCGCTACTGGAGCAAAAGTTTCTATATAGTCGATACCATAAGTTTGGATGTACCCTTTAGCAACTAATCTTGCTTTATAACGTTCAATTTCACCATTTTCCTTGTATTTAATGGTGAAAATCCAACGACACCCCACTATCTTTCTTCCTTCTAGACAATCAACATAATCCCAAGTATCATTCTGAAAAAGGGACCTCATTTCTTCTTCTATAGCTGCTCGCCATTTTGGATCAGCTTATGCTTCCTGCAGTAGATAGTTGATTCACGAATGCCTTATTAGCTTTAGACAAACGATGGTGAGAGACATAATGACTCATAAGGTACTTAACCTTACTAGAGATTTCAGGTTCATATCTGGGTTTAGGACTACCTCTGTTTATACGTTGTGGAAGTTGTCTCCTAGATTCTTCAAGAACATCCGTAGCAGACGATTGGTTTGGTGTTTCATCTTCTTGAGGTAACATATACTCTGGAATCTCTTCTATCATAACCTCATCTCGAATCTCTATATCACGATCTAATACTATACTTTCTGTTTCTTCTCGTGAAGAACTTTCTTCAACAGATTATCTTACCATATCATCAGAGTTGACAATAACAGATACATCAATTTCTGATATATATTCATCATAGTTAAGAGTCCGAATTTCCTTATGGTACTCCCCTTGAAGTTCAGACTCACATGAAAAATACATAGTATCTTCATGAAATACAACATCCAAAGTAACAAACATTCTTTTGGTTGGAGGATGATAGCAACGGTATCCCTTTTTAGTTGTTGCATATCCCACAAATACATACTTCAGAGCTTTAGGAGCCAACTTATCACGTTGGTTCTTGTGCATATGAACATAAGCTACACAACCAAACACATGAGGCGGCAGATTAGGAACAGTTGGAGCCACAACTGCTTTAGCAAGAGCTTGATGGGGTGTTTGAAACACAATGGTACTGGATGGCACTCGATTGATAAGATATGCTGCAGAAGTAAGTGCCTCTCCCCAATACATCAGTGGCATATGTGCTTCTATCAATGAAGCACGAACCACTTCCAGTAAGTGACGATTCTTTCTCTCTGCTACTCCATTTTGCTGAGGCGTATTAGAGCAAGTAGTTTGATGAATAATCCCGTGTCCCTCAAAATAATGTTGAAGGTCAGAATCCATATATTCACCACTATTATCACTACGAAGTACTTGAATCTGTTTGTTGTACTGAGTGTTAATCATCTTATGGAACTTTTGAAACAAGGCGGTAACTTCACTTTTGTTTTTCATGAGACACACCCACGTCATTCTCGTGCAATCATCAATAAAAGTAACAAACCATTTTGAACCACCCAGGGTAGTAGTTTTAGATGGCCCCCAAACATCAGAGTGTATGATCATAAAAGGAACTGGACTCTTATTGAATGATAATGGAAAAGAAGCACGATGGCTTTTTGCAAGTTCACATACTTCACAATGAAAACTAGAAATATCAAGTTTTGCAAACAAACTAGGAAATAATTTTTTTAAATAACCAAACAACGCATGTCCCAATCGTTGATGCCATAATAAAATTTGAGATTTTTGTCTCTCTCCCTCAGAACCATCAACAAGAAGAGTTTGACGCAGCTTATTCGAACTACTTGACACCAAATCCATATAATTCAACTTCCCACGCTTAACACCATAACCAATCGTTTGCTTCGTTGTGATGTCCTTAAAAACACAACAGTCAGGCCAAAATATCACTACACAATGTAAAGTATTAGTTATTTGGGAAACTGATAGGAGATTAAAGTCTGATGTAGGAACTACTAAGACAAAATCTAAGTTTAAAGTTTCAGTGAGAGATATTGACCCTTCACCAGTAATTGGAGATTGTGAGCCATTTGGAGTAGAGAATGTTTTTTGTAAGGATGGTTTAAGGGGACAGATTTGGTTAGAATCACATGTCATATGACCGGCACCGGAATCAACTATCCATGAATTATTCGAAACAAGTGAAGAAATATTTAAAAACTTACCATCGTTACCTGTCCTTGCTACTGATGCAGATATTACCATGGAATCCTTTCCTTTCTTTGTTGAAGCCATTGAAGCACCAGAATTTTTCTTTGTCTCCTTCTTCCTCTCCAGATGTTGATCCCACTAATCTGGATATCCAACCAACTCGAAACACATGTCAATTGTATGTCCAAATTGATTACAGTGTGTATACTTAAGTGATAACTTGTCCACCTCAGTCTTTGAGTATCTCTGAAAAGACCCTTTTTGATTGTATCGGTTTCGAGTTACCATAGCAGCAGGTTCAACTTCTTCCGATTCTTTTTCCATCGTTGTACATCGAATAGATTCACGACGAACGAGTGCATAACATGATTCCAATTCAGGAATATGATCATTTCTCAAGATTTCACCACAGATCTGTTCAAAACTTTCATCTAATCCAGCAAGGAATATATGCACCCTTAGGCGCTGAATTGATTTTCGATAGGCTTCAATATCATTAGAATTCTCCATAACCACCTTGTCACGATGATCCAACTCTCCAAATATTTCAGTTAGTTCTCCATAATATATTGAGAGTGCTCTGCCATTTTATTTTGCCGAAAACGCACGTCGATTTAGAGTAAATACCTGCATCTCATCATCTTCATCATAAAAGGCTTTAGATAATGCATCCTAAATCTCTCTAGCAGTAGTTAACCGAATATATCTCTTCATGATTTCAGGTGACATAGACATCAACAAGCATCTCTTGAATTTTTGATTATCTGTGTGCCACTTCTCATATCTTGGATTTTCCTCGGTAGGTTTTCTTGTCCTTCCCATAATAAATGAGGTTTTTTATTTTTCAGCAATATGCATCTCCATGATTTGTGACCATAAATCATAGTTTGTTTCATCAAGAAAAATCCCTGGCTTGAATACTGCACCTTCAGATTGAACGATAATAGGAGCAAATTTGTTTTCCATCTGCCCTTTTTGTTTTGATTTATTTTGGTATAATTCTGAATCACTACCCATGACTCAAGAACCCTAGCTCTGATACCATCTTCATAAATATAGGATCAAGAAGAAGATAATTCTTATTATAATAAACTTATCAATTCTGGGTACACAGCTCATGAATATATAGATCCTAATATTATGATAAAGCAAAGATCCTATATACTAGGAAACAATATATTATCCTTAAATAAGGATATATATTAACACCAACACCCTTCGACAAAGGGGGGGGGGGGGGGGGGAGTAGGAGCGTTCAATCAACGCCCACCCCACCCAATAGCCTTTCAATACAAGAGGAAGACATATGTGCGTTTTATTAACGCCCACCCCACACCCTGAGAAGAAAAAGAGAAGAGAGGGAGTAGGCGCGTTTTATTAACGCTCACTCCTACCCAAAAAAAAAAAAAAAAAAGGGGGGGGGGGGGGACGTCTCATCAACACGCTACAAAACCGCCCCCCACTTCATATTCCCTTCAACAAAAGGGAAATAACCACAAATAGTTGCTGCTTCAGGAAGCCAAAAATAACAAGAAATACCAATAATAAACTAATAATTAATTAACCAAGCGTCATAATATCCCAGAAATAAATAAAAAAAGAGAGAGAACAACAACAAACCAACACACATTATCCAGGAAACAAAACTCCAACATAACCAAGGGAAGATAAAGGGAAAAATAATATAAAAAGGAAGCGCCTTCAGCAGATTAAAGCTTAGCCAACTCTTGTCGTTTCTTCTCAAGATCTGCACGAACCTCTGCCTCGACGGTCTCGGCTCGCAACACCTCGTCGTTGGCCACCCCAACATCGGAAAGCAGCAAGTTGAATACCTCCTTCTTACTAGCAGTCGCTTCAGAGTGCCTCTCTAGTTCCTTCTCAAGCTTAGTAATATGGCTGGATAGTCAGCCGCGAGGGTCATTACGACCCTTCACCTTCGCCAATAACTCCTCCAGCCACTTTATCGGAAACTGGACGTTGACTGCAGAGCGCACGACAGTCTCCCATCCACGCATCGTCGCCGCGTCAACAGGCTCATCCCCTACATGTGTTAATTGTTCGGCGACTTCCAAGAGGTTCTTATTCATATAACACAAAATGCGAACGTATAGAAGACCCGCCTTCGCCATATGACTTCCACTACGCTCCACAATATCTCTATAGGTAGCAGCGAAAATAGTTGGAACCCAAAAGCCATGCACAAGAGTGTAAGTGGCAGGATCTACTCCAGCCTCGGCGACATTAACCACTAAAGGGAAGCGAAGCGGCGAGTCTTCAGCATCTACTGCTACGGTGGGGTCGGGCGGCATACTGGAGGCAGGAACATCAGGCTGTTTCTCCAAGGGAACAGAAGAAATGCTAACATCCATCCGAGCGCGTTTCAAAGATCCATCACCACTAGGGACTACGCCCCGCACGTTGTCTGTATCAGGATTAACAGTCTCTTTACGCTTCTTACCCATATCCTAGCGCCAACAATGAAACCTTAGCAAACAGTCGGACGAAAACAAAAGAAAAGGAGAGGGGGAAGGAACCAGCCTCGGGAATTGACGAGCCAAAATGGAGGTCATCCGGCTTTGGACGAGACGCGAAAGAACTAAAGGACGACTCAGAACCACTAGTAGGACCTGAAAAATGAGAGATGAGCACCATTGCGAGAAACAACTTGAATTTATAAAAAAAAATGGATGAAATAGAGGAAATAAGAATAACGAACACAAATACACGTATTAAATAGGAGGTTACCTGCAGGATCATTAACGATTAGTGCCACGTGGGAAGAAGACCAACCAAAACTGACCGGTTGGACCCGGACGGGCTCATCGACTGCATGACGGCACTAGGGGACACTAGAAATTCGCCCCTAGCACGAACAGTTTCAGCCCGAAGAGGATAGACCAATGACACATGAATACGCGGAGATACCCAACTAGTCCTCTTGGGGAGATTGACCCAAAGGTCTCTTAATTGGTCTACGAACGAAATAGACGGACCACCACTCACACTCCTAGGAGGCTGTGACGCGCTTCTTCGATGACCCTGATGAGGTTGTAAGGATGTAATATTAGCGGAAGAATATGGGCGCGGATCAGATAACTTAGTTTCCTCCCGTCTAGCTTTCTTTAAAAGACTCTTCTCAGTCCAATCACTCTCAGGCATGTTCAGGTACTCTTCCATCACATAAGAGGGGGCTTTCCATCCCAGGCGATTGGATCGAGGACCTTCCTGAGAGTGATTCCCGCCACCCATTTAAAAAAAAAAAAGAGAAAGAGGGCTGCGATAAAAATAGACAAAAGGAAAGCAAGGGAGACAACAAGTACCTGTGTTACCAGGGGACTGTTGGACGGTTTCACTTCTATTCGTGGAGGCTTACGATTAGAAAACGACTTCGATCATTCTTTGGCCTTACGGGCTCGTGACCCTCGAGAGGAGCCCAAGAAGTCACTAAAGGTTCCAAAGAGCGACCTTTGGTGGCTGGAACAAGGCGGTGCATAGAATCTACGACATCATGAAGTTTAATCCGAACGGATGCATGAAGAACTCGAAGGTCTCGAACAGATAGGTCACGCAGGGGAGATGACTCACGCAAAAGGAAATTTAGAGCCCGACGACGCACGAAATCATGATATCGTGAGCTCCTTCAGTAACGGCCAAAAGGCGCCCAGAAACGGGCTGTCTAAACGAAAAATTGATACCTTGATCAGACAAACGCGTCGGCCCCTTGAAAACAAAGCGATCGAAACTGGAGGTACCATCTCCAACATCAGAACTGCCCCAGGGAGGAAACCTACGAGGAATTCCCTGGTCAAACCCAACTTTCCGAGCTGCACGCTCAGGGTTATAAGACATAGCGATGAACTTGCCAGCATAAAAACCAGGGAGATGACCAGGAAACACAGCCATTACTGAATCAAAATCTTCCTATGCTAAAAGTTTTGATGAAATGTTAGAGCATTGCTCGGTCGAACTCGCATGCGTTGCTATCTCAAGCATATTTGTCAATGTTAGTGATCAAAACTATAAGTCTTGATTTCTAGTCTACAATAGCTAAGTCTCGGACTAGGATAGAAAGTGTAGTTGAGCTCAAGAACTCCATGACAATCATCATACAAGACGAAGTACTAGTGGAACTTCATCGACTAAAAGGTATGTGGAGACTTGAACTTATCTATCACTCAAAAGTCTATCTACTCTATCTCCTATTTTGAGACAAAAGTCGTTTTGATATATAGACTTTGGTTATACACATTTGCTATTTCGAGCCGGGTTTATCTCGCCTATCTATTTCTTGAAATATGTGTTGGTAAGCTTTTGCTTTGTCCAAGTTCATCTTTACATAGTAACGAAAGTCATGTTATGTTTCAATCACTGTGAAAATTTCTTTGACGAAAAATAGTTTGTGAATAACAACTATATAACGTCCTCTAAGAATGTTTCAATGATTGAAAATGAGAGTTTAGATTACATAACCATTGTTGTATATAAGCATTGTGTGGCAACACATATATGTATAAGTCCTTATTCCTTGAACCAAAGTATGCGTACTTTGTTGATCAGGAAAAGCCGGAACAAGAGCTGTGAACTCAGTCCGCGAACTTAGTCCGCGAATCCAGTCTGCGAACTGGCGGAGGTTCTCATCCCGAGAAAATCTGCTGGAGTTTGTGAACTCCTTCCGGGAACTTAAGTCCGCGAACTAAGTCCGCGTACTTGAGTTGGTTATATCTAAAGACTATTATTTGTGAACTTATATTTATATTAACTAAGGAATGCATTTTGCAAACCGTGGCTATAAGGTTTATGAATCGATTCGAGTGAATCAAATCGTTTTTGCTTCAATTGTGTCTTGTATACTTCTATAAGATTTATACAATTGAGCAACTCTCTAACTAGTTCATTTGAGTCATTTGAACTAGTTATGGTGAAGAAGATGGTTGATATGAAAGTGCTCATATGGCTAACCATTTGGTTAACTATTGTTGAACCAACAAAAGTACATGTTTGGGTACGGTTACACAAACCTAAAATCGTGCATTTCATTTGTGTGTAACAAGCTAAGTTTTTGATCCAACGGTTGAAAGATATTAGCTTGAATCTAATCAGGTTTTCATCTAACGCTGAATATTGAATGCTTTGTTACCAAGCTAACATTGATTGCAAACCATGATTTGAAAGACTATATAAGGGAGAACTCTAGCAACTGGGAAACCTAATCCCCACACCTCCTGTGTGATACTAGTTCTATTAGCTAGAGTCGATTCTATTTTAACCTTAGGTTTCTTATTAAAAACCAGGTTAACGACTTAAAGACTTCATTGGGATTGTGAAGCCAGACCGATACTACTTTCTCGTAGTTGTGTGATCTGGTCTTTCTGACTCTATCGTGTTGAGTATAATCGTAACGATTGGCTTGAGATTAATATCTCCGATTGGCAAGATATAAAAGTAGTCACAAACATCTTCGTCTCATCGTTTGTGATTCCACAATATCTTCTTTCGCCGCGTCGATTAAGATTATTGTGAGGTGATTGATAATACTAGGCTGTTCTTCGGGAATATAAGTCCGGGTTATCAATTGGTTCCTATTCACCTTGATTTATCAAAAGAGGGAACAAAACTTGTAGGTATTTCTGTGGGAGACAGATTTATCTATTGCTGTAGACTTTTCTGTGTGATACAAATTTGTTTATTAAAGTCTTCGACTTTGGGTCGTAGCAACTCTTAGTTGTGGGTGAGATCAGCTAAGGGAATCAAGTGCGTAGTATCCTGCTGGGATCAGAGACGTAGGAGCATAACTGTACCTTGGATAAGTGTGAGATTGATTGGGGTTCAACTACAGTCCAGACCGAAGTTAGTTTGTAGTAGGCTAGTGTCTGTAGCGGCTTAATACAATGTGTGTTCAATCTGGACTAGGTCCCGGGGTTTTTCTGTATTTGCGTTTTCCTCGTTAACAAAATTCTGGTGTCTGTGTTATTTCTATTCCGCATTATATTTTGTTATATAATTGAAATATCACAGGTTGTGCGTAAGAATCAATCAATTAGAAATCCGACCTTTGGTTGTTGATTGAAATTGATTGATACTTGAACATTGGTCTTTGGTACCGTTCAAGTGATTTCTCTCGTATTCAATTAGACTCGCAGATTACTATTTGTTTGAATAAGAATTGAATCGAGAAAGAGAGATATAACTCTTTGATATACTTTATTAAGATTGAGTTTAGTTGATTCTCTTGAAAGTATATTAGAGTTAGTCCATACAGATTGCTAATCGAAATATTGGGTGAGGTTGTTGTACCCCTGCTTTTTCAAATCCAACTCCGTATCAAAAGGCGCAGTGAAGTCATAATGCATCGGACCTGATCGATTGTCTTGATAAGGAAACAGTTCAAAATCTTTAGCTATGTCCAGATGCTTGGCAAGGTCGCCTTTAGGAACCTTCCCTTTCTGATACCAAAGAGCCATCCTAGGATAACTATAAGCAACTGGAACTTTATTGCATTAGAGTCATGCTAAGAAACTTTCGTTTGCTGATACAGTTAAGAAGAGGGTAACCCTAAATCCAACATCTGTTGATATTTCAAAGTTACCTAACCCTACTTTGGTTGATGGATAGCTTGCTCTTGAGATTCCTAATGATTTCTTCCAAGAGGGTTGTAAACCGTTTCAAAACAGTTTTATTGCTAGGTTAGATGCTACTGGTTTAAAGTTCAATGTTGTTACGCAAAACCTAGAAGATCAATGGAAGCTTGGCGTGAATAGGTGCAAGTTTGTGCCAATGAGTAAAGTTTTTTTTGTTATTATGTTATCATGTTCAGATGATAAGGAGAAGATTCGTGCTTCAAAATGGTTTGTCAATCATCATGAACTGAAGTTAATAGATTGGTACCCAGGGTTTAATTCAGAAAAGAAAAAGACTTCCCATGCTGTTGTGTGGGTGCGTTTTCCAGGGCTTCCAATGGAGTTATGGACATAAAATTCGCTACTTTCAATGGGAAATTTTTTTGGAACACCAATTGTGGTGGATCAAAGAACCCTAAATCTAGAATATGGCCACTTTGCTTCTGTTTTGGTGGATATTGATTTTGAAAAACATATCCCTGAGCGTATTGCCTTAACTGCAGGTGGAAGAAAATTTTGGCAATATCAAGATATTCCTAATGCTCCTAAGTTCTGTTTTGCTTGTAATATCATAGGACATACTGATGATGAGTGTAAAAAGAAGATTAATGCACCTTCAAGTAAAGAGAAAACTAAACAGGTTGAAGGTGTTGCATTGGCTAATAAGAAGAAAGAGAACAACCAACAATGGCAGGTTAAACAAAAGAAAGATGATGAGGTAATTGCTGCAAGTAATAATTCTGCACGTAATAATTCTGTTAATGCAGGCCATGCACAGTCCGGGGGTGTTTTGGCAAAAAATATAAACGCTCCTCCTGAAGTAGGTACAAGTAATGGGCAACATCAAACTAGTGTTGGTGAAGCAAATTAGTTGGAAACATAGCTTGATAAAGCTGCTGCTGAGTATCGTGAAGCTCAGATGAAGTTTATTAAGTGCAAAAGTGTTATTGGATCTCAGGCGGATATAACTGCACGTAAGGAAAAAGATGGCATGGTTTTCCAGAATGTGATCACACCAAAGGCCGTGTCAAGTTTGGATAAAAACCCTAAGTACGCGTCTAAAAAAATACGGAAACTGATATTTCCATGGCTTTGGAGGGAAAACAGGATGCGGTTTTGAATCTTTCAGATTCTAATATTAACAAGGATTCTAAAGAGGATTGGACTGAGGTGAAAGGGAAGAAATCTCCTAATAAAGGTACTCCTTTCTCTTTTACTCCTTTTGAGAATGATTTTACTCCTTATGTGGATGAGATAATGCAAACTGAAGTTGTGGTTAAAAAAAAAAATATGATGTCCTTGCATCTGAGTTAGGCCTTGATAATGTTAATATTGAGGAGGAGGAGGAACAAGTGTTGGAATCTAGTGACTCAGATGTTAGTATGGGATCTAAAGATTGGGGCGCAGTTGATGCTGACATTTTAGCAAGGAAAAAATCTAGGAAAGTTGCCAAACAGGCTGCTATAATTATAGCAAAGCGTTCTTTGCAATCTGATTCAAGTTTGGAATCTTCTCCCAGCAAGTCTATTGAGGAATCTCCAAGCCGTGACACTAACATGAAAATTCAAGCCGGGTTGGTTGATACTGTTTTTGATAAGAATAATATTTTGTCTAAGGAAGAATTAGAGGTCGCAAGCAATATTCAGCTTGAAGATGTGCGTGCTAAGTTCATTAGAAGTCCAGCTTTTAGACAATAATATTTCAAAGAAAAGAGGGACCAAATGGAAAGAATGAATTCTAAGGAAAAAGTCCCTAGTAAGTTTTCTCCTATTAAGCTTGTTCCTGGTAACTTTGCCACTTAGGATGAAGATGAAGATTTTTATGTGTATGAAGATGAAGATATCTTGGGTAATTATGCTTTTGATACGGATATTATTGGCTGAAATTTTTTCCAAGAGAAAATCGTATAGAGTTGGTAGCAGCAGAAGTAAATTGAAAGGGGTTGGCTATAAATATAAGTAGCTTTTTTTAATTTTCTTTTTTGAGGTTATTACTTTTGTTATTTATTAAAATTTATTTAGTCCCCTTTGGTTTATGGGGTAGGGAGTTTTGTGCTCCAAATTTGTAATTCTTGTAATTACGCTTTTTTGTTATAATAAACTTTGGACTTAACAAAAAAAAAAAACTGGAACTTTATTGACCGAGCCATCGTCTTGTCTGATGCCTTATTCTCGAAGAATTGCTAACTCATTAGGATCAGGCGCGTAAATAGGTACATGCTCCCAGGTCCACGCTTGCATGAAGGAGGCTGGGATGTAAATCTCAATTTTATGAGACAAACCCACCGTCTGAAGGTCGTGGCAGAACAAATCTAAATGACGATACAAGCCGCCTAAAAACATAAGAGAGAGCGGGAAAGAAACACCACGAGATAGCAACACCGCCATCGGCACAAGTTCTATTTTGACGGAATATTGGGGACTGTACTCAAATATGTCTTGAAAAAGCCAAAATAAGATAAAAGCAGCTAACTCTGCACGAGGATTCTTCTCCTTTCCTTTGGGGGAAAAAACTTTCCCATCCACCAATCGTGGATCCCAATACTTGATCCAAAGAGGGAAGGAAGCGCGTCGGTGGGTCTTAGTGACCCATTCAGGACCGGCCTTCGCTGGAGTTGGCGATCCATGAATCGCTTCGTAAGCACGGATAGAGATGGTAAGCAGTCGCTCACTTGTTGGACGCGCCGAAGGAGATTTTTCCTCAACCCATTTGGCATTCCCTTTTCTGGCGGATTTTGGCGCCTCTTTCTTCCCCGCGCCGACAATCTTCTTGCCTTCACCTTGTTCCGGTGGTATTTGGTCTTTCCTCACTAACTCACTCCGAGAAGCGTCCTTACAGTCTAAAATATAAGTCCACAGTTCTTTATCCTTGTCATCCAACGCGCCATAAATATCTGCCTCGTCATATGAATGACTACTGTGGATGGGCAACCCTGTAAGAGCGACTACATCTTCTAGGTATATGGTTGCTTCTCTCCATGCTGTAATAAGACTCTGGACATGAGGTGCCCAACGACAAAAAAGTCGTGTTATGTCACGCCTACATTTGTTTACCTCTCGCTTGAGGGATGAATTTATAGCCTCGTCAATGCCTGCTTGGCGGAGGATAGCCACGTAACCGGGATTGGAACTATACAGGATAACCAGTGCGACCATATCTGATGGGTTTTCGATGTGGAACGGAATTCTATATTGGGGAGATCATAATCACCGCGATGCACGACCATCCGCGACACTGTTTTGAACACGAAAGGATCCATGGTCTCCGACTCGGGTTGCATGAGCCATCCAGGGGTAGGTGGATAAGGTTGAATAGAAGGGTTTAAAAGACGAGAAACGAGCACATCATCGAGAGTAAAAACGCGCTTACCTCCACGAAACTCCCTTAGCCTCAATGCGCGCTTTAGATTAGGACCGTTGGTGAACGATGCAAGAGAATAAGATCGACCATCCGTTGGAGGAACCAAGACAATTTCGTCTTGATCTGCGCCTTCGAATTCTTCAGAATCCCGCGCTCATTAATTCCTCAGACTTGTTGGATTCCTCAGAACTATCGTCAGTAGTACTACTAGGCATGGCGCATGCAAGGGTGTCTGATTTAAAGGAAAAAAAGGGAAACTACAGAAGGAAAAGATGAGGGAAGAACGAACCAATGAACTTATATTGGAGTCCCTTGGCTCGAATGTAAGGGTTGCAAAGTGGGGAACAGTAATCGACAGAAACTGAAAAGGTGAACCTCCAAAATTCGAATGTGGCGGTTACATAATCCGCATGATGGGAAGGCCAGGCGTCATCTGAGATCGTGGAGTCGATAGAAAGGGAGAACTCTCGTCCATAACGCCTCAAGAGGAAAAAGGGGGAAAAGGAGCTCAAAGAGAAACTCAGTGACTACTGGGTTATCTTGCAATCAACCCAATAGTCAGGGGACTAATGTTGATACATGAAAAATAATATCACTTAATGGGTTTGGGGTGCCCCCAAAAGGGGTGACTGAGTTAAGTGGAAAACATGGGTCTTGGGGACTAATCCCAAGTCCAACAAGAAAGTGTTCATTAAAAGGAAAGACAAGGAAGGCATTAGTGAATAAGAAGGAGGTTATGTCAAGGAATGGCATTAGGAATAATTAAGGAAGGATAGGACATGTGTCATGATGTCATAAAAAGATGGGTTTTTGAGAAAGCTTATATAAGAAAAGACAAGGTACAATGGAAATGCAACCCTCTCTCCTACTATTCTTGGTATAATGAGGTCACTTGGTGTATCTAGGACAGGTAGAACCCAAATCCGAAATCACCCTTTCAACAGTATGAACAAACTCAATACAACTCTGAGAGTTAAACTCAATCAAGGAATAATATCTAGGGTTATATATATATATATATATATATATATATATATATATATATATATATAGCGATTAGAACGTTTACAGAAACAAGTTAGTGAACCTAATCACAAAGAGGTTACTAGGACGGTACCAAAGATCAATTATCCAAGAATCAATCTAGTCATATCCAACAAACTAGGTCGGATGTATCTATTAAGATTGATCAACGCAGAACCTGTGATATTTCAATTATAAAGATAAACAATATAATGCGGAGAAGGGAATAACACAAACACCAGAAATTTTGTTAACGAGGAAACCACAAATACAGAATAACCCAGGGACCTAGTCCAGACCAAACTGTATTAAGCTGCTACAGACACTAGCCTACTACCAATTAACTTTGGACTGGAATATAGTTGAGCCCTAAAAAGGTATCCCACCGATTAAGGTACAGTCGCGCTCCTTACGCTTCTTGAATCCCAGCAGGACTCCGCGCAATTGATTCCCTTATATGACGTCACACCAAATAAGAGTTGCTTCAGATCAATTGAAGACTTTAAACCTGTTGATGGTAGATTTTCAACAAAGGTCAAAATCGTAAAATCATGATACTGCATGTTTCTGACACGACTTCAGGAACGCATGTGATGATTCATATTTTACGAGCCATGATGCATATGTCACTCGAAAGGCCTCCCCGAAGCGTTCGATGTTGCTCATCTCATCATGACCTCTATGTAGAATAAAATAATTGGGTGGTTCTCCGTATGATTGAGAACTTAAACGCCTTCAGGACGTCGGTGACACTCGATGTTCCCTGACTACATAGAGAGACCCACCTCTACATAGAAGAACGATTTTGGCGGTCCTCCTACATAATTGTTTGTTGAGAGGGCAAAACGCCTTCAGGGCGTCGGTGACACTCACTGTTCCCTGACTATGTAGAGTGATCGTGTATAGATTCAGGCGGTTCTCCATACATAATTGTTGAGAGGGTAAAACGCCTTCAGGACGTCGGCAACACTCGATGTTCCCTGACTATGCACCTTTCAGAACGGGTATGATGCTTTAACTGGCTAATATCCCTTTTATAATAGATTAATTCTACCGTGAAATTCACCACTGAATACCTAGAAGATAATCTATTTTATCTCATTACTCCGATTCCATGGTCGAATCCACAGCCGATCCCATGGAATGGTAATAGATAATTATTTTATCTCATTATTCCGATTTCATGATCGAATCCACGACTGATCTCATAGAATGGTAATAGATAATTTTATTACTCTGAATCCATGGTCGAATCCATGGATGATCCCATGGATTGATAATAAATAACTACTCCCCTTTATTACTCGGTTTCATGAACCATTCTCTATTGAATTTCATAAATTAGTAATAAATACTCAACCGAGCATCTAGACTGAGTAGGCCACAATAAAATTGTGCAAGTGTACTCATCAATGATGCACGAACGAGCACCCAAATGCACGAACGAGCATTCGAAAATAGGGACAAACGAGGAATCTTACACAAAACAGGAGAGAGAAAATAATAATATTAAAATAATGAAGAGGCGCTCAGGGACCGGGACTGGCCAGCCATGCCCTAGCCGTGGCCGGTCCCCATGCTTCTTCCATTATTTTTCCTTATTTTATTATTTTCATGAACTCATGAAAACTCCTTCATTCTAGCAACTTCCTTGTTTGAGAAAAACTCATGGTTTCTCCATATTTTCACGGTTTCATGAAAAATAATAAAAAAATAGGGAAAGGTGTTGCGGGACCGGGCTACCTGGACGGCCGGACATGCCCTAGCCGTGGCCGGTCTCACACCTTACAATCCCTAGTCTTTCATAATTATTATTTCCCTCATCTCATGAAATTCCTCAGTTTGAGCAAAAATCATGGTTTCTTCATATTTTCTCAAATATTGCTCAAATCATGAAAAAGCCAAAAAGTCAAATGGTCACATGACCGACTAATCTATTCACGAAAAATATTAAAATATCATTATTTTAATATTCTCAAAAATTGATGAAACGAGCAAAATCAAGAATTTCAGTCAAAGATCAAACTCTTCTGAAAATCCAACATATTGCTCAAACGCACACCAGAAAATACCGAAACTCTCAAGACTGAGACACGGAAATTTTGGTAACACGGGCATGCTCCCTTGACCAACCAAGGGCGGCCCTAAGGCTTGCAAGGATCCGGTCCCACACGTTTTCATGATTTTGACCTAATTTGCGCAATTGCTCATATTGGGTCCAAACTCTTTTCAACCAACTTGGAGCTTTCTCAAACGACCATCAGCTGGTCCCACGACCACCAAGGGACGGTCTCATGCCCTCTTGGTCGGTCCCTCACTTTTCCATAATTAGGTTTTATCACCTAATGCTCAATCGAGCACTATTTCAATAAATGATGAGGCATTTAATCATCATTCTTTCACCAACTAAGGACCCTGGTGCACGCTCACTCGAGCACTTGGGCGCCACATAGACGTCCATACCATGTGGTCGGTCCCTCCATCACTCATGACCTATTTTCAGCAATTCAACAATTGACGAACAGTTGACCAAAAATTAGGGTTTCGAATAAACGCTCCACAAATCATCATTCTGAGCAAGATTCAAACACTAATAAATTTATGTTGATTCAGCAATCAACATCTGGATTAATCATATAATATTTGGTAGTTTACCAATATTTTAATTAATATTTTATTGAGTCACGTTACCAATAAATAATCCGTCGAATTGAGCAATACTTGCTCAGTTACTCGAATATTGATCCAACTATCAATATTCAATAATTTATCAATATTCAGTGATTCGTTGAATTGCGTAATAATTTCTCAGTTGCTCGAATATTGATCCAACTACCGATAATTCAGTAATTCATCGAATCGAGCAATACTTGCTCAGTTGCTCGAATTTAACAGTATTTGCTCAGACGAGCAATATCAACATAAGAAAACGCATGTTCAATCCATGAATCACTGAGCATTCGTCACTCATGCTCAATTCAACAAAACTTAGACTCATTGTCTAATCAGTCAACAACTGACTAAGTAATACACGTCTGTCTTGCAGACTTCACAAATCATGAGACATCAATCATGTCACATGGGGGGATATCAATTAGGGTTTTGGTCTGGCGGCCTACGGCACGTGGATTCATCCACGATGAAAAATGTGAGTAAGTCGTGCAAACGGTTGAAGGAGTTAGCAAAGTAGTGGGTGGGCGGTTAACCAAGTCCCCGCACGACCTGGAACTGGTTTCACCACGATTTACCACTTTCCCACTCTTTCACCCAAGAAACTGTCACACTTACAGGGATCAATATCTTTATTCTGACAAATAAATAAGTCTCTGGATCCATGATTGAAACAAGACAATTTTTCGAGTCATCACTCTCAGAAATTCCATCAATCGACCAGAACTTACTTTGAACTCAATAGTTCACAAAAAACTTGCAGAAACCTTCAACACATCCACAATCCTTGATCATCATTGATCCCACACAATTCTCATCTTCCCTCATACAGATCAACCCATATCCCTCTTTGTGACCGAATTGACTCTGGAACGACCATTGACTTGGTTTAGGCCGGAGTCCTACAGATTGATCTCTCGATTCTAAGCACTCCCTTTGCAATGCATATGTGTGAGGTTGATAAGTTTGCTCGGTTGAGGAGTCTCGAAAACACGTCCGTCTCTTCAATTCCCTAAAAACCAGCAAATCGTTTTTCCTCATCTACAAATTGGCAACCACAATGGGAGATTAATCTCTTGGTTGCAATCTCAAACTTTCACAAAATGGTTGATCGTAGGTCATGTTCAGTTACAAATCCTAACAAAAACAACGCTAACACTAGCAACAATGGTGTTACTCCAGAAACTACTCCTGCTTCCAACACCGGTGCTGTTGATACCACTCCTCCGCAAACCAACATTGGAGACAATCCTCTGTTCGGCCGCTCTCCCGAAGAAATCAGAGAAAATCCGCTTACCATAGCTAATCTCATGAAGGTGCAAGAGACTCTTGCCAAAAATCAGATTGACATGGCCACCACTCAGAAAGAGCTGTGCAATTATCTCAAAACTCTCACTGACAAGATGTCAGAGAAAGCTCAGGATAAAGGAAAAGCCAAAGAAACATCTCCGTCTGCTGATCCTGAGGTCACTCCGATCCATGTAGTAGATGATGATGAGGTGCACAAGGCTGCAGATAACCCACCAACAAAGGAACCTGCAGGATTTATCACTCGTGAGGACCTGGAAGCATCATCGGTTCATCGTCATCAACCTCCATATCCTGCAGCCACGCAAAGAATTCCTCTCCCGAAGGGCTACACTTCCCCAACGTTCACACTATACAACGTAACAAAGAACGCTCAAGAACACGTCTCTCGATTCCTGGAGGCACTGGGAGAGCACGAACACAATCATGTTGTCCGTCTGAAGGAATTCTTGAAATCTCTGACAGGCCGAGCATACACCTGGTACAACAACATTGCACCTGGGAGGATCGCTAGTTAGGGAGAAATGGTTAATGCCTTCTACAGGAAATACTTCTTCGTCTCAGATCATATTACTCTCTCCGACTTAGGATGAATGTCTCAGAAGAGAAATGAACATCCGAACGATTATGTGAAGAGGTTCAGAGTCAGCTTTGGATTGTCATGACCCTAATGTCACTGAACAAAAACTGGTGGACTTGTGCATCAACGAAATGATCCCGGTCTACAGAGCCTTGCTGGAAAATCTCCGGTTCCATACTTTCTCAGAGCTTCATGAAGCAGCCAAATGATCAGCGACTACTGCACCTACTTTACTGGAAAAAGCAAAGTCTGCAAGGTGGAGGAACCTCGAAGCAGCCGACGCCTAATGTTTGAGGGTAAAAACTGATTCTGCTGTTTTTGGTAAATTTGATTGCGTTGATGAGAAACGAATTCAAACCCTAAACAATTGCACTGCACGGAAGTACTTTAGATTCGAGAGATCAATCTGTAAGACTCTGGCCTAAACCAAGAAATGGCCATTCCAGATTCAATTCGGTCACAAGGTAAAGGAGAAGGGTTGATCTTAGGGAGGGAAGCGAAGAAGGCGTTTGAGATCAGAGTGTTGAATTATGAAGGTGTGGTTTTTTATGACTTGTGTATCAGAAAATGGTTTCTGGCTACTTGTGTTGATAACACTTGTGTCCTGTCGAAATAGATTAAAAACCTATTTATACAAGTCATTGAGCGCACCCTTATCTCTTAGGAAATGGAGAAAGTTAAGTAGTAGATAAGTGGGTTTGTGCGGAAGGTGGTGGTCATCATGTTTCCATTACGAGGGAATACTGATCACACATTCACCCACTACTCTCCTTAACTGTCCGTCTTTCCTGACAACTCATAATGGGCGCGTTGCACGCCGCATGCTGTAAACCGCCAGACCAATACCCCGGTGAGTATCCCCCAGTTTGTGACATGTTTGATGTCTCGAGTGAATGCGTCAAGTCACGTGACTTGCCGCTAAAATCAGCACATAGTGCTTTTAGGTTAAATAACAAATTATTTATAAAACCGATATTTATAGAGTATTGCTTATAATCGATGTGTTAGAAGCATCGCTGTTTTTGAGATCGATCGAATCAGTCAAAGATTGAGCGTCTTAAAAGCAGCATGACCAGCCCTCTTTGGGTGATCGTTTGAGGACCCTATGGGTGAGTTATCAGCTGGTCGATCACTCTCCATGGAGGAGGGGCGGCCGATGACCACGATGCTACCTTGTTGGTTTTCTGAAAATAAATCTACACCATCCAACTAGGCTAGCAAAGTTGAATGGACGAGATGATTTGCAGCAGTTTCACAATGATGTTGACGCAACTTAGGGTTTAGGGGCTGCGCGACCAACCCCTTGTGGGTGAGCGATTCGAAGCGTTGAGCGTTTATTCGACCAGGTCGATCGCCCATGTACAAGTGGGTTTCCAGTGAGCATGTTGACATCTCCTGGGCCACCTAAAATTAGATCTAAGCCACTTAATTTGGCTGGCGAAGATGGATGGTCGTGATCGTTTTGCGGAAGTAATGTGTTGCCGCAAAGAAATTTTAGGGTTTTTAAAATAGCGTGTCCACGCTACTTTGGGCGAGCGGTTTAATGCTCTCTGGTCTTGCCGGGGATAGGTCGATCGACCAAGGGAGAGCTCGGGCCCACGGTGAACACGTCGGTATCTCTTTGGTCGCTCGAAATCCAATCCAACCCGTCCAACTAGGTAGGCTAAGTTGGACGGACAAGATCGATCTGCGACAGTTGTGTACTGCCGCGACCCAAATTAGGGTTTTGAACACAACGTGTTTGCTCGAGTTTGGGAAATCGGTTGAGCGCCCTATAGGCTTGTCGTAGGCAAGTCGATTGACAAAAGGGGAAGTTGAGCTGCCAATGAATACGTTGGCACTTCCTTAATCGTTCGTAGGAAGATGCAAGCCATCCAACTAGGCTGGCAAAGTTGGACGACCATGATGTATTTAAGACCCTTTTTGACAGTCTTAGCTCGTTTGAGCTCGTTTTCTATATAGCGCAAACACCCATGTTTGGGTCGGTGTTTGAAGCGCTTGTGGATGAGAAAATAGAACTCGATCGACTAAGGCATTAGTGGGCCCGTCGGTGGTCACTATGGTGATTGCTTAGTTATGTTAGGAGTCTAAGCTTGTTAAATCACGTGGCCAAATCGTGTGGCCGTGATTATTTTTTGAGACTGATATGAATAGTCCATATTTTCCTTTAAGGAATAAATATGTGTTCGATCGCGCTAACTTTAATTAAAAAAGTGTGTAAACGCGTTGATCTCTTTGTCAGAGAGCGATATAACCTGAGTATTTTTTTGTGCAGATGCCAATACTGGCACTTCGGGAGATTCATGCTACTCTGCTGAGAGTGAGAATTGATCGTCATGTCATGTCATGTCAATATTGAGAGTTCGGTTGGGAACATAGCATATGCAAATACTAGGCAAGTCATGCATTAGTTAATAATACCAGTAGAAAATAGAATTCACAGAATATTTTGGATTGCTACTACGCGCACCATTCTGAGTGAATTTCATATTTATACTGAGTTGCTCAATACATATATATTTAAGAAAAAAGGTTTGAACACTCATTACTTTCAAATGGTCTTTATTCCTTTGCAGGATTACATCGCTAACTATAGGGTTTTACGACTTTGACCCTGAACTAAAAACCACCATCAACATTAAGTCCCCTGCTTAGCACGTAACAATGACATTGTTGCGGGGTAAGCACTAGATGGTGACAAACAAAGAAATTCACAAGAGAAGTTTGATGCACATTACCAGGATATAGGTTGTCTTGGTTCTTGAGTAGGGCACGTTTCCTTTGTACGCCAGTTATCTTCAGAGAGATAAGGATCTACTTGATTGTTATCCCGTATTCGGAGCCTTTATACACGGCAAGTAGAGACTCCTTTTCTTCCCAGGGTCTTGCTGATTTGTGGAATATAAATAAGACGCTGGAGCCTTTCTCTCATCATAGGATTGATTCTCTTCTTCGTTTAAGGTACTGCTCCCTGTTCATTGTGTGGTTTGATTTTTGATTGATGGTGATAATGAATTTTTTATATACCAGCGGTTGATATAATCATAACGTCTTTTTTGCAGTATGATGGGAACTGCTGGTGATGATTACTCGTTTACTTCTCCAGACAAGAGCTTTGAAGTCGACAAACCCAAGACTAGTGCGCTTGAGGAGGTGATGGCCAAGATAGATTACCCGTTCCCCGAAGTTAGTCGTGCCATACAGGGTATGTCTCTTCTGCACTTACGCATCGTTCGGGAGCGTACTCAGGCTTTTCTGGCTTCTGTCAATATGGAGGAGAAATGGAGGCACGACGAAGCATCTCAGTCGACTAACGCGAGAGCTGAAAGGTTTGCAGCTCGGCTAAAGCGGCGAAGGATCGAGCATGAGCGGCCTCCCAGTGAAAACAAGTATGATTACCTTATTCGTAATGGAATCATAATTCTCGATTATGATATGGACGAACCGGAGCATCCTCAGAGGGCTGTTGGGGCAGTTCCTGAGGAAGAGGTCGAAGTGGCTTCCGCGGAGGATGTTGAAGCAATCTTTGGAGGGAACGCTGAAGTGGATGCTGAGGAGATGACGGTAGCAGCATCTGGACAAGATATCAAAACATCTCCCAAGAATGATGTTGGCGAGTCTCTTGGAGGGAGTATTGAAGTAGCCGTTGAGGGAGGCGTTGAAACAGCATCAGAAAGCAAAGTCGATGCGGCTTTCAAAGAGGATGCAGTAATGGCTTTTGATGAAGGTGTTGAAGCAGATTCCAATGATAGCTCCAGTGAAGGCACCGCTGATACCTCTAATGACTAAACTTCCCTTTGTTGCTTTCATTTATAGTTGAGCACCTTCTATAGTTCGTATACATTTTCTTCTTATATTCAGTAGTTTTGTGGTTGAGCCTGGTTTTTCAGATGAATGATTTTCTTTTTCGATATCCGAGGACCCTAGTTGTAGTGTTCTCCAGTGAGGTTGCAATAAAATCTCTCCATTCTATCGAGTCGCACATCCAAAGAAAACGCGACATTCGATGATGCTTTCTCATGTGACCGTGCACTTGTTCTTATGATGATTGCATGTAACCCTAAAAAATAATGAAGGGGATGCGATAATGGAAACCAAAGATTGACCACGAACCTGTATGCCCTTCAATTGATAACGTGTTGCAATCCGCCTAATCATGTGGTGATTGAGAGGCCGCTTTATTGTTGGAGTAGACTGCTCTTCAGAGTATGAAGTGCTTTCCCTAATAATCACACGATTCCTTTGCCCCCTTTCTCTCTGCATGTATTCCTTCGATGTTTCTCGAAAGATATGAGATTTTTCTTTCTAGGGTTTTGCCTTTCTGGTTTGAACTGATGGGTTATGATGAGGGTTTAGGCTTGCTCAAGACCTTGTGTCATGATTCAGGAATAAAGAGATTTCTAAAAGGAAATAATACTTTGATTAACTGGCAAATCGAAACCCTAATTATGAGTCCAAAATTGTATTGATGAATAGCAATATTTACAAAGAGTATAGTTTACAAGAAAAGAGGTCCGAAGACCCCAAAAACTTACAAACTATTTAAATCTGAAATAAGAAACATGAGGATATTCTAAAGATTTTATAAATAAGGCCTCTCATCATAGTTCATCCCTTCTCCATTCCTAAAAAGACACCCTCTTTTTGCCATGAAATCAGCTGCAAAATTAGCTCACAATATGTGTGCACAAAACGGATCGAATCATAATTGTCTTGGATCCTTCTCCACCTTTTCCTAGCAAACCAAGGTACATTTGAATTCAAAAAAGATTAAATCGCACCAACAGATCTGACCTCACCAAAATTTTCCGAACAACCCACTTTGCAGCCCATTCTAAACCAATAATCACTCCATACAATTCCGCTAAGAAGTTAGTCGTTCTTCTCAAGCCAATGCTCATTGCTCCTAAAAATTTACAATCATGGTCTCAAACTACAACTCCAGCACCCTGCATTTCCAGGATTGCCTTTAGCCGCACCGTCACAACACAAAAGAAGTTCATCAAGATCAGGGGAAGTCCAACTACATTCAATCGGATGAAATTGTTTCACCTGTATATGCTTCACACGAAAGAAATTTAAAATATCCAAGTCCGTTGTAGTGTTGTGCATAAAACTCTTTATACAGACAGAGTAATCATGAATTAAGTGAAAAACACGCTGCTTGAAGAAGTGAACACCAACTGACTTGCCTTGGAAATATTCCATATTTCTTGTCAGCCATAACTCCAAACGAACAACCAAGATAGCTAAAAGCCACAGGTCTTTGATGATTCTACTTCTTCCTTTGGCTCACTTATAGGAGGTAACAACATCATAATGAGGCTGAAGGTTGAAAATACCTGAAATCCACTCCCATATATGTTTCGCATAAGAACAGCTCCATAGAACGTGTTCCAAGGACTCCTCTTCAGCTTTGCATAAGTAGCACCGATTTGCAAACTCCACCTTGAATCTGCTCCTTATCTTATCTGAGGTCGCACATGCTTCTCTTGTCAGCTTCCAATTTTACGCAACTAGCTTGGGATGTATAGTCTTCCTCCAAAGCAGACTGTACACGTCCAAGACAGTGTATTTCTTCCTTATAAGTTGCTTAGCAGAACGAACTGTGAAGGTACCATTCATCTCCGGCATCCAAACCCTACAGTCCGCTCCTCCTTGCAGTTTAGGCAGATTATTGAGGTCCACTCCAGCTCGGACTAAATTCAAGAGATGATCACCCTGTACTTGTCATTCATTATTAGCAATAATTGAACTAACCATGGTTGTGCTATCCAGTTCATTATCAATGCTTTCATTACCATACCAAACATCATAGTACAGAGAAGTAGCCCTCCCATCACCAAGAAGAACCTTAGTATTTCTGTCCACAATGGTATGAACCAATCTAATGCCCGCAAGAATAGAAGAATTCACACCATATTGTTTAATTTTTCCAAGCCTAGTAGTATATTTCACCCACAAAAAACGAGCCCATTTCTTGTTAGAAGAGCGAATACTTCACCAGAACTTCATGAGAAGGGCCCTATTAGTAACAGCCATACTAGTAATACCTAAACCACCTTCCTTCAAAGGGCAACAAACCTTAGGATATCCTACAACACATTTCCTTGCAACTTCAGCATCTCCATACCAAAGGAAGTTGCGGATAACTCTCTCAGCTTGTTGGATGAACTTCTTAGGCCATTTGTAAACAGCCATGTTGTGAATGGCATAGCTGGCAATCACTGCATTAATAAGAACAATTCTGTCTCGAAAAGAAAGAAGTCTTCCCTTCCAAACAACAAGCTGATTCTTAATTTTATCAATCACATTGCTAATGTGATGATATTTAACAGCTCCGGGCATAATTTGAACACCTAAATACCCGTCCGGAAAAGTAGAAACCTCCATACCAAGTAAATTTGTGATTGTTCTACAACGACTCAAAGAACCACCACCGTAGTACACCTTACTCTTTTGACGACAAACTGTTTGGCCCGAAGCCCTTTGATATTTACCAAGCAAAGCAAGAAGATTATGCAAACTCTTCATGTTGCCCTTACAAAAAATTATTATGTCATCAACAAAGAAAAGGTGAGTGGGAGAAATCCCTTTTTGTTTGAAAGCATCGGCGTCATCTTCTTCTCATGAAATAACTTGGAGAGGTTTCTACTAAGAACATCTTCAATCAAAAAAAAATTAAGAGGAGATAAAGGATCGCCATGCCTAAATCCTCTATTAATCTTGAAGAAACCCTCTGGACGACTCTTAAGAAGTATAGAAATACGAGCCGAGCTAAGAATCGAAAAGATCCATGAACACCAACTCTCAGAAAAACCATACCTCTTACCAAGTAAATTTGTGATTGTTCTACAACGACTCAAAGAACCACCACCATAGTACACCTTACTCTTTTGACGACAAACTGTTTGGCCTGAAGCCCTTTGATATTTACCAAGCAAAGCAAGAAGATTATGCAAACTCTTCATGTTTCCCTTACAAAAAATTATTATGTCATCAACAAAGAAAAGGTGAGTGGGAGAAATACCTTTTTTTTTGAAAGCATCGGTGTCATCTTCTTCTCATGAAATAACTTGGAGAGGTTTATACTACGAACATCTTCAATCAAAAAAAAATTAAGAGGAGATAAAGGATCGCCTTGCCTTAATCCTCTATTAATCTTGAAGAAACCCTCTGGACGACTCTTAAGAAGTATAGAAATACGAGCCGAGCTAAGAATCGAAAAGATCCAAGAACACCAACTCTCAGAAAAACCATACCTCCTAAAAACTTCCAAGAAAAAAGATCAACTAACCGTATCAAAGGCTTGAGTGATGTCAAGTTTAAGACCCACATTGCCATCTTTATGCTTAGTTTTAAGATCATTTACTATCTCCGACGCCACCCTGATGTTTGAATGTTTCTCCCCTCCATAAAAGCAACTTGTTCCTCTGAAACAAGATTATCAAGAACACTACCTAGTCTTGCAGCTAAAATCTTAGTAAAAATTTTAAAGAAAAAATTACTAAGACCAATGGGCCGAAAGTTACGAAGAGTGTTGGCTCCTCTTACTTTGGATAATAAAATCAAGAGACTAGAATTAGTACCTTGAGGAATTATTTCTCTTGCCAGCAATAAGTAATAGCGTTGTAAAGGTCTTGTTGAATCACCTCCCAACAATGCCTATAGAAACAGCCAGAGAAATCGTCAGGGCCAGGGTCACTATCAGCGCCAAGATCAAAAATAGCAGACTTTATCTCTTCCATAGTAGGAATTTCATCCATTCGCTGACTATCTTCAGAAGAAATACTGCTATGATCATAAAGAAATAAATCCTCATCAATAGGTAATTCAACACCATTAAATTTAGACTCAAAAAAAGAGACCGCATAGTCTCTAATTTGGTCAGGACAGTCCCATTATCATCCACCAATTCCGAAATCAGATTACTTCTCATGCGATTCAAATATTGGTATGAAAGAAAGAAGTATTACTAGCACCATCAATGAGCCATTTATTTCTCGATTTTTGCTTCAGCATAATGGATTGTTGAGAACGAATTTCCTGAAGAGTAACTGAAGCTTCTTTAGCAGAATTCAGCTTAGTAATGTCTTCTGGATCCTCATCTGAAATGCGAAGTGCAACCTCCATAGTCAATTTAGCCTGCTTGAGCTTTGCATAAACATTGCCAAAGACCCGTAAATTCCATTCTTTCATGGAAGCCTTTAGTATCTTAAGCTTGAAAGGAAAAATAAAAGTCGGAGAACCAGAAACAGGAGTTTTCCAATTCTCAATAACCATGCGCATAAAATCAGGGTGAGAAAACCACATCTTTTGCACTCTAAAAGGTGCTCTTTTCGGTCTTAAACTAGCAAAAGAAAATCCAATAAGAGTAGAATGGTCGGAAACTTCCCGAGGAAGATCTTTACACCTCCAATTCTCAAATTTGTTAAGCCAAGCTTCATTAATTACAGCTCTATCCAACTTGCAAAGGATTCGACGTACACCTGATTGGCCATTAGCCCAAGTGAATTTTGAACCCAAAAAATCAGCTTCAAAGAGATCATTGTCATCCATCCAATCACTAAAATCATTAATGACTGAATTCCGTGGTTCACGACCTCCTTTTTTTCTCTTCATTACGTAACACGCAATTAAAATCACCCATAACTAACCACGGAGTGTTATTATCAACTGAAGAGAGTTGCTACCATAACCTTCTTCGAGTGACTTGAAAACAGCTAGCATGAAGAAAGGATACCAACACACCCTCCATTTCAACAGTAATAGCTTGCTTACTAGAATTTACGACGACAGGCGTAGCCATATCAATGGACCAGAAAATCCAAATGTTTCCTTTAGACGCACCCACAACATTATAAATAACTTCTTTTTTATAACCATCCACATATAAACTTTGCATAAAATTAAAAGTACAATGTACCTTAGGCTCAGCTAGGCAAAAAATGCCCGGCTTGAACTCTTTGAGCAACTCTTGTAATTTGCACCTAGCTTCATGGTGTGCACTGCCATTAATGTTCCAATATAGAACACGCATTAAAAACTATTTTTGGAGGAGTGAATAACCAACTGGGATGATGCACCAGTATTTAATCTTGGCGAATCTCCTTTTTCAACACGACTTCTAAGGTTTGAAACATCTAAATATGAAGCAGACAAAGATTCAGATGTATCATCCTGTGAATGAGATTTACCCGTTGTAGAATTAACTACCTCGTGCATGGCTAGCATGCGATTCCTCATAGCTTCTTGTTCATCCCTAAATTTTGCATCTGTCGAGCTCTCAGCCCTATCAAGTATATTTAGAGCATCAAATTTATTACGCTGCAGCAAGTACTCACCCGTTGTAAGTTGATCACAAAGAGGTGTCGAAGGAGCAGCAAGAGTCCTAACAGGTTTAGGAATCCTAGTTGAAACCAAACCTGACTTAGTTGAAGGATTAGTTTCACCCACTTTTCCATTCATAACTAACACTGAGTTTGAAGCCTTCATATGTTTAGTTCTTGCCAATTCAACATAGGAAACTCCAAGTTCAGCTTTGGACTTTTCTATAACATCCTCCAACTGCTGAGCTTTCACCAGCTTAGCAGTAAACTCCAGATCAACAACTTCATCCCCCATATTATCAGCGACTTCATGAATAACAGGGATTGTAGGAGCTTTTTTCCATTTTTTCTTGCGTTTGGAGACCTGCCATTCACCACCATTATTACCCTTATTTTCATTGTCAATGCGCAATTCATCATTGACCTTAGGGATAGCTTCCAAATTCTTTTGGTGCACAACAACAGTAGCGTTAACATTCTTATCTTTTGGTTTTTTCCTGCATTCCTGATCATTATGACCGATTATCTTGCATTTGAAACAATATTTAGGCATTTTTTGAATCTCAACTGACTGCCATAATTGTAACCCTCCCACAGTAACATTGATTGAATCGGTAGCAGGCTCAGCAAAATCAATATCCACCAAAACTGATGCAAAGTGACCATATTCATGAGCAAGAGTGCGTTTGTCTACGACAATTGGAGTACCCAAAGATTTAGCCATTGCTAGCAGAGTTTTTTCAAACTAGAATTAAACCGGCAATCCCGGAAAATTAATCCACACTGAAGCATGAGAACTTCTCTGTTTTTCTGCGTCAAAACCTGGAAACCATTCGATTAGGTTTAGTTTTTGCTAACCAAAAAACCAAGCCTCAGCGTTCAACAATCTGTCTTTGGCCTCCTGGGACTGTAACTTAATGATGAAAAACCTATGCTCATGGGAACAAATTGAACAGTGTCTTTACCTAGCTGCCATTGTTGTTCTAGGTCATTCTTCACGTCAGAAAAATTAACTCCCTTTAAATCTAGCCTCCCTATAAGGCTAAACTTCCAAATATCACAACCTTCCAAGTAAAAATATTCGGAATGAACCACTGCATGTTTTCCTTCCTTCATAGTTGGTTTTGGTAGAGAACTTAAATCAACAGTGGTTGTTGGTAGTTGTTGTTTACCCTTCACCTGATCAGCATATGTGAGAGTTCTCGGCTGAGATTGAGAACTATCTCCCATCTTGAATCACCAAAGTTATGATCCAAAAACGAAGCGCGAGAAAAAAAAATTAAAAAAAAAAGTGCAAAACCCTAAAATCGCCAGAGCAAATTTAGAAGAGAGAAAAAACGTCAAATATTGCATGAAAGGGGAAATTGCTGGAGGAAATACTAAAAGAACGCTGGAGGAAATGTAGCACAGCGTTTTAGGTATTGAAAGGCTTGAGCCATTGTGAGTGAATCGTCACACCTTCCAGTTTGTCGGCATTGATGAGCTTGCAGTAACCTCCTAAGATAACATCTGCCACCAGGTATAGCTCGTCTTCCCTTTCTGTAGGTGAATCAGGCCGAGCGGTCACCTTCACTGTCATATCTCCGACTTGAAACGCGGTTGCCTTTATTACCAAATCTCCAACTTGAAATGGGTTCGGTCGTTGTACAATTACTTGGTCCTTGGACTCACCGTCTTTTGCCGAGACAACTTCTAAACTTTTGACGAAAATTTTGAAAGGGAGAACATCCCATTCACATCTCCTAGTGACGGATGGGTTATTGATTGGAGCGAGTCCCCGAGACTTAGCGGAAGGAGGAGTGACTGGTTGCAAAAAGGGTTGTTCAATAAGACTTATTTAGGCTCGTAACCTTCTAATGTATGATGATGGGCTCTCTGCAGGTAACTGCGTCACACTGACAAGTTGTTGATACGACAACAGATAACCTTCGTGGTTTGACGGCTTGTTGGAAATCCTTTCAGGTATAGACACTAGCAATGGACATACCCCTAGCTTTGCTTTGTTGTTATGCACCCACGTGCGCCCCAGAATCATATCATAATTCGGGTAGTTTTTCACAATATAAAACTTACCGCGTGTTAGAGCATCTCCCACCTTGATTTCGAGGTCGATGTACCCGTAAGCGTCTCTAGGCTCTCCTTCAGAATCTTTAATTACAGTCGGGTAGTGAACATCTTTCTTCTTTGAAATCTTCGCAGCTTTCAGAGTCTTGACAGTGAAAATATTAAAATCAGATGCTACGTCGATCAGTGTGCCGTCAAACTCGACATCCTTCAAGCAGGCGACGGTTAGGAGTCCCCAATTACACCTCGTGTTTCCCAAGAAGGATTGGGATTTGGGGGCGGCCTCTTTAACTGGAAATAGATGCTCGCCTGATACGACACGATTGAGGGCTCCAAATATGTCTTGACGTTGCGCCTTAGAGAAATATAGAATTTCACATAAATGCTCCATCATAGACTGCACTGTTTTCTGGACAGAGTCCCCAGAAATCATACAGCTCCTGACAGGAAGAGGGTCCCTGTGGAATCCTTCATTTCCTAATTGCAATTCTCCTGCATCCACCTTTTATTTGAAAATGCGCTTCAATTTGTTGCATTCACTGGTTGGGTGATTGACGAATCTATGTGTTTATGGGTGAAAACTATTTCTGCCGGTTTTGGTAATTTAGGGTGTGTGGATGAGAAATGAATCTAAACCCTAAACAAATGCACTGCACGGGAGTGCTTGTGATTCGAGAAATCAATCCGTACAACTCTGGCCTAAACCAAGAAATGGCCGTTCCAGACATGCTTCGGTCACAAAGTGAAGGAGATGAGGTTGATCTTAGGGAGGGAAGCGAAGAAAGTGTTGAGATTGTGAAGGTGTTGGCTGTGTATGACTTGTATCAGAAAGCTGAACTGGCTTGCCGAATGTAAGCTATCAGTTCTGGTGTTTGGATACGGTTGTATCAACACTTGGTTTCTGTTGTCTTGTTTGAAAATAGGGAGGAGAACCTATTTATACAAGTCATTGAGCCTAACCCACGTCTCTCATGGGAAGTGGAGAAAGTGGAGTGATGGAGTAGTGGAGTTGCGTGTGTTAGTGTTACACGATCAGTCTTGCCCACTTCTCCCATCATCACTATCCGTCCATGACTTCCTGACACGTTCTTGTGATGGCGCGTTATGCGCTTCATGCTGTAAACCGCCAGACCAATACCCCACTATGTATCCCCCAGTTTGTGACACGATTGATGTCTCGAGTGTGTGGATCGTGGGACCCACAGAAAGCAGCATGTGATGCCAGATTAAATAACTAAGTTATTTAGGAAGTCGATACTTGTGAAGTATCATGTGTATTCTATGCAAGTAATGCATCGCATATACTCAGCATGTATGAAGCATCGCTGTTTGAGCGTCTTAAAATAGCTTCATGTCCAGCCTACTTCATGTGATGGTTTGGAGGTTACGCAAGCAAGTCCTGACTTGGCCGACCACATGGTGTGGTAGAGTGGCGGATGATAATCACCACGACACCTCATTGACCAGTTAACTCCTGACCAGGGTTGTATAACCAAGCAGGAGAAGTTGAACGGACGAGATGATCTTTGAGACACTCATCTGCGATCGTTAGTGGAATTAGGGTTTGTGAAGAGGTGCGTGGTCAACTTTCAAAATGATTAAGGATTTTTCGTGGGTTGTAGTAATGAGGTTCAAACTCTCGGACTTGTGAAGGATAATTTTTTAAACTTGATAGAAAATAAATATATACAAAAAATATTAACAATATGGGCAAGAGTACTGGGACTAAAGATTCGGCCGTTTTTTTTCATTTTCAAATGGTTCAGAAATTAATTCTAGCAATTATAGTTCAAAAACAAAACAAATATTAACTCTAGTTTATTTCCAAGATAGATTTTATAAAATATTACTTGTATTTCTTAAGCATGGCATATCAAAAATCCCTAGGACTAAGCATACTCCATCAAATGAAATCACAAGTAATTAATTTAAAATCTTAATTCAATTAAAATTAGTGCAAAAAGTAAATAAAAGAATTAATGAAATTACCACATGGATGAAATTTGACCTCCTCCGTCGTCCCAGTGTTGGGGTTTAACTCATCATGTAGAAAACACGCTCAAAATATTTATTTATTGCTCAAATGGTGTTTACAATGGAGAGAAGAAGAGAAAATAGTGTAAAACTGTAATCTGCGACGCACAAAAAGCGTCACAGAATGAACGATAAAATACAAGTGCTGCTGATGTTTAGACTGCACTGCGACCCACGGCTGTGCGTCTTAGACACTGTTGATAAACCACTGTCCTTGCGAGTTTGTTCTTCGTGTTCTTGGTGTTCTTCATCATCAGCAGCAGAAACAGAGTTTCATCAACTCTTGATTTCTGCTTCTCTGGACCTTCTCTCGACCCCAAACTCTCGACACCTGGCTCACTTCAATTGTACGTGTATTTATAGTGAATTGAGGCCAAAAATCCGACCATTGATTGCGTATATACTCTCTTTAATTCGATTATTCCTCGCTGCCAAAAATAGAGAATAATTGTCATTTAAAGAATTTTCTCACGTCAACTTGCTTCCTGCACGCTCCCATTCGACTTATTCACGCCTCAACATTCTTCCAACGCCAGCAAAACTCCCCCATGTACACAAGAACTTCAATTTTGCTCGTGTTACAGTACACGTGCTCTGTTTTGGGTGTGTGAATCATACCGAAAATTCCAGCCAAATTTGATCGATCATGTCAGCCATACTATGTTCCTTAACCTATATCACATCTCTATACCAAATTTCAGCCGTTGAATCGACCCATAACCCCTTCATTTTAACGATCGAAATTCTGCCAGAACTGTTTAGAAATTTCCCGCCAAAATCGTTTCAAATGGGGAAGAAACTGGTAGTCCCCTATCCAAAGTAGGGGTGCGAATAGCAGCTGCCTTGGGGGTGACCTGGGGGTGCCCCTTAGTAATTAGGTTACCCCTTATCCAAAAGCGAGAGTCCGAATAACACTTGTCCTCCGGGTGCCAAAATCAACTTTTCGAGCCGAATTTTCCAAAAATGTTTATTTCCTAAAAATACATAGAAACACAATATTAGTACAAAAATAGAGTTCCAACAATACGGACATTGAGGACAAATTAGACACAAAAATGTGTCTATCAAATACCCCCAAACTTATTATTTGCTAGTCCTCGAGCAAAACTAATAAAAAATAAATAAAACCGAGTTAATCTCGGGAGGGTTTACCAGAGGTGTGCCCACAAAACCATTACTCCATACCCTAGCTTATCTATGCAGAACCTTGGAAGGCACTAAAGAATCTCCTTGGTTGGCATACTTATGGACTATAGGAGGAAGTACCCTGATGCGAAATTCCAATTGCTGTACACGAGTTTGCACTCAAGCATACTAAAATTTATATAAAGTGACAGAGCTCTACTCAGATAGTTGCACTATGAACATCATATTCGGAGTCAAACTAATCATATGGATAGAAAAAGGAGATGGAAATAGAAAAATGTAGATGGTTTTGATGTTAACCAAATGATCGATGTTTCACATATCTGTCTGAAGGCCACTGCCAGAATGAACCTATCCTAATGGACTGAGATATCGGTCTGACTAATATCAACACAACTGGCATATACAAGGGAACCAGTGGTCAATAACTTAAATCTAGATCAACAAACTTGCAAATACAAGGGAACCAGCAGTTGACTACAAAGAACAATAACAATTTTTTTTTTTAACTTAACGGCATGAATAAATCTTTTTGATCCAAGCGCATGCTTCTTGTCAGCAGATTACACGATAGTTCCCACGGGTCCTGCATTCCACGCTTGCTTAGGCGACGGAAACAGGGAGAACACATGCATATTGCTATCCAAGTGTTAATACTTATTCCGATTGGTCTAACTGGTCCGTTTTTTTTTATTAGTAACTCAGTCACTCTAATTCTTCCTAGCAGTGGTAACAACTTGAATCGTGTGCCCCACCTAATCACTTAGAGAAACATAGTTTAAAATGAAAAAAATAAAATAAAAAAAAGAAATGAAAAGGACTCAACGAGATATGGTGCAACTATCATGTTATTTCTAACACCTGAGCTCTGTGCTTTTATGAATAGACTCTTTCGATGTTTCCATCTAATCATATGGTTCCTCAACTCCTACAACCAAGATGTTCCCATCCACTTATATTGGCTAGTGCAAACCTTAATAGGCATAAATTTCTAGGCTCTGGAGTTTAATAATTGCAACTAAAAAGTTTTTCCCATACCCCCAAACTTAAATCTAACATTGTCCACAATGTTCTAAAGATGAAATTAAAAGCATGAACAAGGAGAAACGGTTACTATTTGAAGCAAAAGAGTTAAAGAAGGATATTACCGTGTTGCATGAGATTGGGTTGCCTCCCAAGAAGTGCTAAGTTTAAAGTCTTCAGCCAGACTTAGAAAAGGATTGGTCAACTCGAACCATAAAGTAACAGTCGAAATAACTATGGGTCTTCAAAACCAAATAGAGCTGACCATAGGAAACTGCAGTGAACCAAGAAAATGGACAAGAATAGCATGCCCTTACCTAGTTTCCTGAAAACTATCGCAAATTGCGGTTCAGGTTCAGGTTCTATGAAAGGGTCTAAATATAATATTTTCATTGGCTGCGTTTTTCATAGATGGGATCCGAATCACTAGGTCTTAGAGTCTGTAAAAACTCAAATACGAACTTAGAATTACGAAGTAATAACCTAAATAATTGCGGATCCTCTAAGTCAATCAGATATGACTTACAAAGTTGACCATAATAATGGTCATTCTTAAGAAAATGTGTCGACCCTAATATCCTAAAGTAATTAGGTTTAGTCTCAAAACTTAATATCCGACACATCTGAAAATCATATGTTCCCACAATTGGAAAAAAACTTTTGGTGGGAAAACAAAGTCAATCTTGGTATCATAGCCTGGGTTAACCATATCAACCAGAGGATGGGTTTCTAACAACTGAGCTTCTCTATGGACATCATTAGGTTCGGGAAAACATGTATGAAGATAATCTTGTAATATGGTTGAGGCATAAATGTCAAGTCCTACACGAGGGAACTTTCTAAGAGTTAAAACACATGGAGAATGATAATCACCCCCAAACTTAGAGTTTTATGTGTCTCTAGAAAGACTAGTCACAACTTCCCTAATTTCTAGGTCATCAGATTCCTGGAAATGGTCAATTGATTCTTCTAAGTCAGGTTCATCCTCACTCATCTCTACGAGTTCATCTTCTTCGTCTAAGACTATTGTTTCTAAATCGCTAGACTCTAAAACATTATTCTCAGAATAAACTCTTTCCTCTAAATCATTATTGGCTTTGTAAACAGGAAATACTACATCATCTAAAACGAGGGTATCTCTAGTCAAATCCTCGTCCTTTTGAATATGTGAATAATTATTAAAATTATTTGGATTTGAACTAGAAATAATATTATCATTGTAAATCTCAATTGGAGTAACCATTTCCTGATCACTATTCCTACATAAGTATGATTCTCCATCAACACTATCCTCATCATAATAACATGAAAAAGATCGAACCTCATCAAAACAAGTAGTGCTACCAATTCTCACCTTGTCATCTTGATTATGAAAATAACTATCCTCATTTTTAAGGGTATTATTGGAAACACTATATTGGAAAGTAAGATTATTTCGAGCAAGTCTTTCGTTCGTCTCATCCATCAGCTTGAGGGATTCCTCTATAGAAAGTTCACTCATTATTGTAGTTCTTTCGTCCAGAATTACACTATTCATCTCAGCTAACTTACGCGTCGACTCAGCTAACTCCCTGAGGGACTCTTCTAAAGGAGGAATAGGAACAGAGGGATCATAAAAAGGACTACTTTTCAATAGTTTGATTGTATCCTCTAGAGACGAAGAACTAGTACTATAATCTTCTTGCTCGTAAGACTGATGCATGTGTGGATAGTAATTGGGCTCACTAGGGTATGACCCATATCCTTCCAAATAATGGCGTTCCCAACCACTATTCTCAACATGGTCATAGAAAGGATGATGTCCATATTAAAATTCAGGTCGATAATCATTGTATTGGCTTCTATCATACCAGTTCGACATTCTTAATTGCAAGGGAATTCTACACAATCACAAACAAGGCTGACTCGACCAAATCAAACCTAAAAAATCTAGCAAACAACAAGCATGATGGCTCCACTTAGATTGTTTCTAGACCAGCTTCTAATCCTTCGAAAGGGAATTCGTTACAATTTAAGCAAACCCCTCTGGAATCAATCCGAGTCAAAGTATGTTAAATTGAGGCGAGGGAAGCTCAGTGGAGCTTTGATACCCAAGGCCTCACCGCTATCACAAGGCGGCGCAGTCACGCATTCAACTCACAAAGACCATCATGAACTTCGAAGTATGCTAAAAGAGTAACCAATATTTTTCGAACGACTTTCCTACTAAGCTCGTTACCCTATAGGTCTCGTTCTATTCCAAATTTTAAAGCTTAGGTTCGCGTTTCGTTTCGTTTTCCTAAGGCGGGCAAGAAGGGAACAGTGATGAAATCCGAACCCTTATCTTGTATTGGCCAGGCCTTGCCCTTTACTAGGAATTTAAAAACAGTCCAAATTCGTCCTCAATCAATGAATCACCTTAAGGAATACAGTAACTCGCTTACAGGAGATTCGCGAGTGTTTCGATGGACTTACCTCCCGTACCAGACGGGGGATCACCTTTATTTTATTGCTTTGTCTTTTTTCCTTCTCTTTTAGCTTTAAGCTTTGATTCCAAGGTCTTTAGTATCCAACTTCAAACCTGTAATACAAAGACACAACCAAAGAGACGTAAAAAGAACAAATGGAATAATAAAAAATAATAAAAACCTAAAAATTCTACCTAAGCACAAATCCGCGTCGGCGGCGCCAAAATGATTAAGGATTTTTCGTGGGTTGTAGTAATGAGGTTCAAACTCTCGGACTTGTGAAGGATAACTTTTTAGACTTAATAGAAAATAAATATATACAAAAAATATTAACAATATGGGCAAGAGTACTGGGACTAAAGATTCGGCCGTTTTTTTTTTCATTTTCAAATGGTTCAGAAATTAATTCTAGCAATTATAGTTCAAAAACAAAACAAATATTAACTCTAGTTTATTGCCAAGATAGATTTTATAAAATATTAATTTCTGATACAACCAACTTCAAACCTGTAATACAAAGACACAACCAAAGAGACGTAAAAAGAACAAATGGAATAATAAAAAATAATAAAAACCTAAAAATTCTACCTAAGCACAAATCCGCGTCGGCGGCGCCAAAATGATTAAGGATTTTTCGTGGGTTGTAGTAATGAGGTTCAAACTCTCGGACTTGTGAAGGATAACTTTTTAGACTTAATAGAAAATAAATATATACAAAAAATATTAACAATATGGGCAAGAGTACTGGGACTAAAGATTCGGCCGTTTTTTTTTCATTTTCAAATGGTTCAGAAATTAATTCTAGCAATTATAGTTCAAAAACAAAACAAATATTAACTCTAGTTTATTGCCAAGATAGATTTTATAAAATATTACTTGTATTTCTTAAGCATGACATATCAAAAATCCCTAGGACTAAGCATACTCCATCAAATGAAATCACAAGTAATTAATTTAAAATCTTAATTCAATTAAAATTATTGCAAAAAGTAAATAAAAGAATTAATGAAATTACCACATGAATGAAATTCGACCTCCTCCGTCGTCTCAGTGTTGGGGTTTAACTCATCATGTAGAAAACACGCTCAAAATATTTATTTATTGCTCAAATGGTGTTTACAATGGAGAGAAGAAGAGAAAATGGTGTAAAACTGTAATCTGCGACGCACAAAAAGCATCACAGAATGAACGATAAAATACAAGTGCTGCTGATGTTTAGACTGCACTCCGACCCACGGCTGTGCGTCTTAGACACTGTTGATAAACCACTGTCCTTGCGAGTCTGTTCTTCGTTTTCTTGGTGTTCTTCATCATCAGCAGCAGCAGAAACAGAGTTTCATCAACTCTTGATTTCTGCTTCTCTGGACCTTCTCTCGACCCCAAAATCTCGACACCTGGCTCACTTCAATTGTACGTGTATTTATAGTGAATTGAGGTCAAAAATCCGACCATTGATTGCGTATATACTCTCTTTAATTCGATTATTCCTCGCTGCCAAAAATAGAGAATAATTGCCATTTAAAGAATTTTCTCACGTCAACTTGCTTCCTGCACGCTCCCATTCGACTTATTCACGCCCCAACACTCTTCCAACGCCAGCAGAACTCCCCCATGTACACAAGAACTTCAATTTTGCTCGTGTTACAGTACACGTGCTCTGTTTTGGGTGTGTGAATCATACCGAAAATTCCAGCCAAATTTGATCGATCATGTCACCCATACTATGTTCCTTAACCTATATCACATCTCTATACCAAATTTCAGCCATTAAATCGACCCATAACCCCTTCATTTTAACGATCGAAATTCTGCCAGAACTGTTCAGAAATTTCCCGCCAAAATCGTTTCAAATGGGGAAGAAACTTGTAGTCCCCTATCCAGAGTAGGGGTGCGAATAGCAGATGCCTTGAGGTGACCTGAGGGTGCCCCTTAGTAATTATGTTACCCCTTATCCAAAAGCGAGAGTCCGAATAACACTTGTCCTCCGGGTGCCAAAATCAACTTTTCGAGCCGAATTTTCCAAAAATGTTTATTTCCTAAAAATACATAAAAACACAATATTAGTACAAAAATAGAGTTCCAACAACACGGACATTGAGGACAAATTAGACACAAAAATGTGTCTATCAGTGCGCAAGCATCACTCTTTAGCTTGGTCGAAACCAAGCTCGGGACGCAATTTTGGCCAGGCCGATTGTGCATGCGTGTAAACGGCATGCATGATCTGGACCGCTCAATCTGTCAGGTAAAGAGGAGCGTCTAGGATCGATTTGTGACAGAAATTTTGTGCCGCAAAGGCCGTGCGACAAGCCTACTTCAGGCGCGCGTTTCGAGACGATCAAGCTTGGTCGGTCTTGGCCGATCAGTCCGGCTTGCAGACGGCGGGCTGATGTACACGCCTATACTTTACTATCCCATAGAAACGTGATCTAAGTCACTCAATTTGTCCGGCAAAGTTGAGTGGTCGAGATTAGTTTGCAATTGGGAGCTGTGACCACGCCTAGTTTGGGCGTGCGAATCGAGGCAACCAGGCATGATAAGCTTTGGTCGATCGGGTGAGGAGATAGATGGGTCCACAGTGATCATGTTGATGCTCACCGGACCTGCTTAGTCTACTCCTAAACCCTTCATCCGAGCAGGAGAAGATAGACGCTCGTGATCGCAACACAAGCCCTAATTAGGGTTTTTCCAACCGTGCGTCATGCCTTGTTTCGGCGCACGAATTGGGACGACCAACCATAGTTGGTCCTTACCGATTGTTCATGTATGTAACCGGGCCCACGGTGTTTGTGTTGACGTACTCTGGTCCCTTTGAATCTATATCTACACCCTCCATTTATGCCTGCGAAGATGGATGGTTGAAACCGATTTGTGACACATGTAATCTTCCGCATACCCTAATTTAGGGTTTCACGTCCGCGCTGCTTTGGCTGGACGTATTAGAAAGCTATGCTACCCTTTTGGGGAGGCCGACCATGCGGGGCCGCATTGGGTCGGTGGTGAATACTCCAACACCTGCCTAGGGGTTATGGATCCGATCTAAGCCATCCAATCATGCTGGTGAAGTTGGATGGTCGTGATCGTTTCTGAGACTGATACGAACAGTCCAGATGCTCGATCGGGCTAGTATAACACTCCGAGAGTTATAGCCTGTACGGGTATTTCGTACATGCCTCCTTATTTAATGCTTGGATATTCGTGTTGCTCTACTGAGAGCAACACTCAGTCGTCATGCCGCACCAATAATGATAAGAGTGAAGCAGTACAGGAAATACAAGGCTGGTCATGCATTAATTGATAATTCTATAAGTTTTCAATGGAGAAGTATTCTCTATTTTATCAGTGGCTTTATCCTTTGCAGGATGTTAGCGCATAATTTTGGCTTTTACAATTTTAGCCTTAAACGAAAATCCACCATCAACACTATGGTAACGACAATATTTGGTATTTTCCATTTCTTCCTCGGTTGGTGGACGTCTGAGAGGAGGTAGCTTGATGGCGTCATCTTGAATCCATACTTCCAGGAGTTCTATGACTTCGCTTATTGGAAAGGGGAAGCCTAGAGCAGCATCTTCAGCTTCTTGTCGCTGCGCAGGGGGCTTAGCCGTCTTCTGGGATGTAGTCGTTTGCGTCGGTGCCGCACGCTTGGGTTGTTTTTCTATCGCCGAAGCTTTCCTTTTCCCTCCTTCACTCACTACGCTGACAGAGGGACCAGTGTTGTATTGCTTGTCGATAAGGCGCCTGTTTCCTCGGGTTTCGCGTGCGTCTTTACCCCTGGACGGTCTAGTTCTCTCCAACAATGCTGGTGCCGTCGTAGCCGACCGCTTAGCAGCCTCATGGAGTTCAGAGAATGTCTGGAAACATAAGTTTTCCAGTAAATCACGATAGATGGGAACCATACCGTTAATGCATGACTCCACCAACTGTTTTTAAGTCACGTTTGGATCGTGACAATCCAGTGCTTGAATCCTGAATCTTTTGATGTAATCATTTGGATGCTCGTTGTTTCGTTGAAACATTCTTCCCAAGTCTGAGAAGGTGATCTGCTCAGACACGAAGAAATACTTTTTGTAGAAAGCAGTGACCATCTCACACCAGTTTGATATGTTTTTTGGTGCGATGTTGTTGTACCAGGTGTACGCTCTTCCAGTAAGCGACTTTCAGAACTCTTTCAGGCGAAGGACGTGATTGTATTCGTGCTCTCCCAAAGATTCCATAAAATGAGAAATGTGTTCACGAGCGTTACCAATACCATCATAAAGGGAAAACTGAGGGTCCTCTCGGGAAATGAACTCTTTGCACATCAGGAGGATACGGAGGTTGATGCTGGTGCAGGTCCACCGGGTTTTCCTTGCCTCAATTTTGGAGAAGTCGTTCTAGATCTTTACGCGTGATGAAATTGGATGGCTGATTCCTTTCTCTGGAGCGCTCAGGAGCAACACGAACTTCCTCATCTATGAATGCACGCCCTATTGAAGTGCTTGCGCCAAGAGCGTTGAAGGTACTCCTTATTGGTTCCATGGGCTGACGTGGCTCTTGCGGTAATCGTTCTGTTAGCATCTTGAGGAAAGTGAGTACCTCTTTCTGAGTTGAATCCATGTCTGTCTGGGCCTTAGCGAGAACTTCTTGTCTTTCCATCAAATCGAAAATGGTGATAGGGGGTTGGCTTCCTATGGCTCCTCCAGTCTCTCGTCCTGATGGGGGAGTGGTAGCAGCTCTAGTAACAGCCGGGGGCGTTACGCTCGAAGAAACATTGGGGGTGGCGGAAGCGGCTCTGACTCTGGTGATTGGAGTTATCACACCTAAGGGAATGCTTCCTGCGTCGCTGGTGTTGGTGGTTGAGGATGTAGTGCCACGAGATGTGTTGATCGAGTTGGTAGGTGGTACATTGGTGTCATCGGCAGCAACGTTGATACTAGGGGTGTTGTCAGCGCTAGTAGCATCGGGATTTGTCGCTGACCTAGACCTAAAATCCACCATCTTAAATTTGATAAAATTAAAATGAAACTGAAAATTGATTTTGCAACCGAGAGATTAATTTCCTACTGTGGTCGCCAGTTTTTTGAGGGTAAAAACTGATTCTGCTATTTTGATAAATTTGAGTGTGTTGATGGGAGTACTTTAGATTCGAGAGATCAATTTGTAAGATTCTGCCCTAAACCAAGAAATGGCTGTTCCAGATTCAATTCGGTCACAACGTGAAGGAGAAGGTTTGATCTTAGGGAGAAAAGCGAAGAAGGTGTTTGAGATCAGAGTGTTGAATTATGAAGGTGTGGCTGTTTATGACTTGTGTATCAGAAAATGGTTTCTGGCTACTTGTGTTGATAACACTTGTGTCCTGTCAAAATAGATTGAAAACCTATTTATACAAGTCACTAAGCGCACCCTGATCTCTTAGGAAATGGAGGAAGTTAATTAGTAGAGAAGTGGGTTTTTTCGGAAGGTGGTGGTCATCATGTTTCCGTTACGAGGGAATACTGATCACACGTTCACCCACTACTCTCATTAAATGTCCGTCTTTCCTGATACTTTCTCATAATGGGCGCGTTGCACGCCGCATGCTGTAAACCGCCAGACCAATACCCCAGTGAGTATCCCCCAGTTTGTGACATGTGTTGATGTCTCGAGTGAATGGGTCAAGCCACGTGACTTGCCGCTAAAATCAGCACATAGTGCTTTTAGGTTAAATAACAAATTATTTATAAAACCGATATTTATAAAGTATTGCTTATAATCGATGTATTAGAAGCATCGTTGTTTTTGAGCTCGATCGAATTAGTCACGGATTGAGCATCTTAAAAGCAGCACGACCAGCCCTCTTTGGGTGATCGTTTGAGGACCCTATGGGTGAGTTATCACCTGGTCATCACTCCCTATGAAGGAGGGGCGACCGATGACCACGATGCTACCTTGTTGGTTTTTTGAAAATAAATCTACACCATCCAACTAGGCTAGCAAAGTTGAATGGACGAGATGATTTGCGGTTGTTTCATAATGTTGTTGACGCAACTTAGGGTTTAGGGGATGCGTGACCAGCCCATTTTGGGTGAGCGATTCGAAGCGTTGGGCGTTCGTTCGACCAAGTCGATTGCCCATGTACAAAGGTGGGTTGCCGATGAGCATGATGACATCTCCTGGGCCACCTAAAATTAGATCTAAACCACTTAATTTGGACGTCGAAGATGGATGGTCGTGATCGTTTTGCGACAGTAATGTGTTGCCGCAAAGCAATTTTAGGGTTTTTAGAACAGCGTGTTCACGCTACTTTGGGAAAGAGGTTTAATGCTCTCTGGTCTTGCTGGGGATGGGTCGATCGACCAAGGGAGAGCTCGGGTCGATGGTGAACACATCGGTATCTCTTTGATCGTTCGAAATGCGATCCAAGCCGTCCAACTAGGCCGGCTAAGTTGGACGGACACGATCGATCTACGACAGTTGTGTACTGCCGCGACCCAAATTAAGGTTTTGAACACAACGTGTTTGCTCGAGTTTGGGCAAACGGTTGAGCGCCCTATAGGCTTGTCGCAGACAAGTCGATTGACAAATGGGGAAGTTGGGCCGCCAATGAATACGTTGGCACTTCCTTAATTGTTCGTAGGAAGATCCAAGCCGTCCAACTAGGCTGGCAAAGTTGGACGGCCATGATGTATTTAAGACCCTCTTTGACAATCTTAGCTCGTTTGAGCTCGTTTTTTATATAGCGCAAACACCCATGTTTCGGTCGGTGTTTGAAGCGCTTGTGAATGAGAAAAATAGAACTCGATCGACTAGGGAATTAGTGGGCCCGTCGGTGGTCACTATGGTGATTTCCTAGTTCTGCTAGGAGTAGTCTAAGCTTGTTAAATCACGTGGCCAAATCGTGTGGCCGTGATTATTTTTTGAGACTGATATGAACAGTCCAGATTTTCCTTTAAGGAATAAATATGTGTTCGATCGCGCTAACTTTAATTTAAAAAGTGTGTGAACGCGTTGATCTCTTTGTCAGAGAGCGATGTAGCCTGAGTATTTTTGTGCAGATCCCAATATTGGCACTTCGGGAGATTCATGCTACTCTGCTGAGAGTGAGCATTGATCGTCATGTCATGTCAATATTGAGAGTTCGGATGGGAACATAGCATATGCAAATACTAGGCAAGTCATGCATTAGTTAATAATGCCGGTAGAAAATAGAACTCACAGAATATTTGGGATTGCTACTACCCGCACCATTCTGAGTGAATTTCATATTTATACTGAGTTGCTCAATACATAAATATATATAAGCAAAAAGGTTTGAGCACTTATTACTTTCAAATGGCCTTTATTCCTTCGCAGGATTACAACGCTAACTATAGGGTTTTACGACTTTGACCTTGAACTAAAAACCACCATCAACACTTAGTCGTCAACAATCAGTACAATCTCCAACCTTTAACAAACGTTGTTGTCGAAAGGAATGAAAGGAAAGCCGAGACACGGTATCAGAACGCTTCTCCAACATCTCAGGCTCCTCTGAAGGCGCGAAGAAAAGATAACCAATCCTAAAATGCACAAACCTCAACCCGACATTAACGAACGGTGAAATGATCAGACAGACTCAAACTTATCTCTTCTCATGAAGGAGTAATCGAGTTACTGGAAGTCTAGGTTCAAGATAGTGCAATCATATTGTCGTTCATCAAGAGAGAGCCAACTGAAGAAGAAATGGAGAATTCCAGGTACTACCTTCATAGGTTCATCGATCATACAACAAGTAACTGCAATATTTTGAAGCACATCTTCAAAGATAAGGTTGATCCACAATAGCTTCAACTGGGGACTGAAGAAGTACACAAAAATCATCTCCCAATCAAAACTTTTACACTCACTGAACAACCAGTCAAAGAAGCAGTTCAATCGTTGATCGAGCATATCTGTGAAATCGCTCTATCTGTCTAAGGCACAAAGGAAAGACATGTTCACAGCACCGAATTACATTGTATCAGACATCTGTCCATCCCGGAAATACTCCTCGAACCTTCATCCACAGACAAGAAGATGCAGAACTGGGGACTTCTTACCACATTCTATCTCAGAGGAAATGAATTCGGAAGAATGATGATCGATGCTAACACCGCCATCAACATCTATCTACTGAAAACCCTCAGAGCCGCATGCATCACTCGACAAGAAGCTACTCGTGGTCCATCTCAATCAAAGACCTTGAAGGAACGCTCGGAAATACTTATGGCTACATAACTCTCAAAGTGAACATAAGTTCAACCTGAACAGAAACCAAGTTTCACATAATTAGGAAGATTCAGGATATGACATTTTCTTCAGACGGGCGTGGATCCACGCTAAAAAGATGGGTACTGACAAAGCGCCTTTGGTTGCACATCTCTCCAACAAAGAAAGTTCTGATCCAGAAGATTTTGCGGACATTCCATCATCAGAGCACTTGGGGAAATTTCGAACTTTGACAGGGTTGAAGCAAGAACCTGCAAAAGATGCATAGACATTCATCAAGAGGTTCCACACTCAGGAAAGTCTTATTCCTTCCATGTCTATGTCATTTATTTCCTCACATGCTATCATAGCATGGGGACTCAATTCTGCTAACAACTCTGCAAGACGTTATGAATGGTAGTTTCACCGCATTAGTGTTTTATCAAGTGGTTGAATCTGAAATTTATCCGAATCGATCATTGAGACATTCGTTACTGAGATGATGTCCAAGCATGGCGAAGAACACTTTGGGAGTTTCTCCATAGCCTTGCAGGAGTATCCATGTGTCCCACAAAATCAGAAAGCTTTGATGTCTGCACAAGTGTTGAATCCCACTACCGCAACGAAAGGAATGCTGAATCAACATACTCAAGGCCGAGAAGATCAAACCTAATACATTCGATTCTTAAGGAATATACGCTTCAACTATCAAGCATCTAAGAAGCCATCAAATTGTACTCCCAATAAAAGAGTACACCTTCGATAATGGCGCATCTGGCTTCAACACAGATATCTCGATGATGATACACTGATTCAACACCAGCATGATCAAAGTGTAACTAAACTACAATCGATAAGTCTTCATTGTCCCATTATAATACTTCTGAAGCAGATGCAACATCATTCATCCATGGATGGCACAAACTCCTTCACACACACTGTGGACTTGATTTTATTGGAGAAATCGATTTTATTTCAATAAATGTTATCACATAACAAGTTATTGCAACCTGATGTGATTCCATGAAACTTCATCAACGGGATATCTTTACATCACAAGCCCCAGAACGACTGAGGAACTTCCTCTCTTCACCGATCACATCCAGAATGAAGACCGTTACTGCTATCTGCCGCAACGACGTCGACTCACTGACGAAGTCAGTTCACATTAAAGTCATATTGTTCAGAAGAATTTGGGTTTAACTCCCAGTAAACCTTCATCTTAGGGATGCTCAACCCACCAACTAGTTCGTGAATGTAAAGGCTCACTGGATGGAGGAGCAAAGACTATGTCGATAATCATGGTTCTGTCATTTTCGGTCTCTGGAGGAACTCTGACCATAGTATCAACAAACAACAAGGATATTTGGAGGAACTTCGTCCATGGTCTCAGCATCAACAAGAATGTCTGGAGAAAATTCAGTCGTGATCTCAGCATCAACAACGGTCTCAGGAGCAACATCTCATGACAGGGTTTCATCAACTAACCATTCTCTGAAGTGTTACACATGAAGCTGACTTCTCCAAGAACTAATGATTCATATCAAGATGTGTAGACATGATAACATGTTCACATGAAAGTCTTCCCAAAGCTTGCACGACTGAAGGGCACAATCCAAAGTCTTCTACAAGAAGTTCTCATCACCTCTACAAATGAGATACAACACATTTCATGCCATGGGTTTACAAAAACGTACCAATGGGTGAGGAATGGGACAATGCTTCCTCAACGAAAGATGTTCGTCTATGTCTCTTCTACAACATACCAAAAGGGAGCATCAATCGGACGTACGATCCAAAGGATATGGCCTTTACCGTCAGGTCTACGAAATCTGAAAAATTTGTACGGGATTACAAATTACAAATGTGCACGCTTCGCTGGCTGACCTCTACAACTACAAATTGAGTGATTCTTTTCTCATGTGATAACTAAGTCTCTTAGCTTCAAAACTTCGGGCAAGCATCGAATTCCGACGTCGTATGAGGTTCCTACAGCTTCCAGAGCGTACAACATGCAAGCAACAATTCTTAGACGGGATTCATAACTTCCTCGGTGTCCACCAGGTCTTTCCACTAAGTACTTCATCAAGGTACCTCCGAATTTTACCACCTAGGTCTTTACATCAATTTTTCTACCTGGGTCCTCTATCCAAGTCTTGCCAGAAGAAGAGAAAACGAAAAAGGAGAGATTTAACAAAATACTGGGGACTGATGGTCCACTGATCATGACGATCAATTTCACAGTCCAAGACACGTGGCACCAGACTCTCATGTGTTAATCATTCATCATAAAAGGAATGCTACCACCGGGACATGAAACCATGGTCATTTCACCACCCCTCTTGAGAGCAACCTCAGTTATGGTCCCGTGACCAGGGTTTCAGAAGTGATGTTTCTACGACTGACAGAAACAAGATGGTTGCAGGCACCATGCTCATGTATCAATCAAGGGGTCCTGATCTCAAATAAATAAATGACATTGAAATCCTTCACCAACCATTCAGGACACAATCGAATGGTCCAAAGACACAACAAGAGTGTTTTACAACAAGCTCGTCTGAGATGATTTTACACTGTCCCGCACAAAGAAGCGAGCTGGGAGAAATTGGTGAAGAATATAGGGATGGGTCATATATCATTCTCTTCGTATGGATGTCCCCTAATAGATATCCAAAATTCACAGCAATTGGTGAAACGAGCAAAGATATGTAGCCAAAATATTGGACTACATGCCAGCTGCAAAATTGCCGGAAGTCTCCTGGAAGTTTACTGTTTCGCCTATTTAGGCCCCTAAACATGCTCAAAACTCAAAAGTCTTCTTTGAAAAAGCTTGGAAATTTCCTGGGCATGAAAAAACATGGGTAGATCGCGAAAATCCGACATCGAACGAAGATTTTACAACGTTTTTACTGAAAGGATGAAGTCTGGAATTTTCTGGTGACGTATTTCGAAAAAATTTATCATATATTCGTATGGATTCTCATTCATTCATTCACAAGTCCGCGATTTCATACTTATATGAAGAAATTACAGGAGGAATCCTTACTTGAGGGATCTCTAAGCCGTTCGGAGGATCAATATTGCTGGAATCACCATTAGTAGCATTATTTCCTTCATTCGGTCCTGGGTTTTGAGAATTCTCCGCCTCACCATTTTTTAAGGAAGAATGAGCGTTGTCAATACTTTGTTCATCCATGAAATCTCCTCCTGGATAGATCATCAACAATTATTAATATTTCATTCAAGGAGACGATTATACGAAGAGGTACTTACATCAACTTCTTCTTCAATGCTCGATTCAGAGACTGTTTGTTCAGCAGCAGTGAATTGAAGACCGTCAAGGCTCGATGGGGCAAAGTTCTGAGACAAAGTAACAAACATTGGTTTCATGATCCTAGTTGCACGGACAAGAAAAAGTCATGGTGTAGGGAACGCCAACAACTCACCAAAGAAACAGCCGGGGACTTTACAGTGTTCGGTATCATTTTATAATCCTTACTTCTGGATTCTCCAGCCCGAAGACAAACTGCTATTTCTGAGTAATCCACATCGATCTAAGGTCACATAGCACGACCGTCCTATGGATATTTCAATCTCGGCCGAGCGGAGACCATCTCAACAGTAGGAGGTTCTTCCACGAAGAAATCTCCATGTATTACTCATACTAAGTAACCAGGAGTACAACTCAGTATGAAGGATCTCTCACCATCACTCAGAAGTCTCAGAAATACGATTTCTTGAAGTTGCATTCATAGAGATGTTGTTAGAGCATTGCTCGGTCGAACCCGCATGCGTTGCTATCTCAAGCATGTTTGTCAATGTTAGTGATCAAAACTATAAGTCTTGATTTCTATTCTACTATAGATAAGTCTCGGACTAGGATAGAAAGTGCAGTTGAGCTCAAGGACTTCATGGCGATTCATCATACAAGAAGAAGAACTACTCAAGGAACCGGTGGAACTTCTTGACAAAAAGGTATGTGAAGACTTGAACTTATCTATCACTCAAAAGTCTATCTATTCTATCTCCTACTTCTTGAGACAAAAAGTCATATGCTATTCATAGACTTTGATTATACACAGTTGGTATTTCGAGCCGAGTATACCTCGCCTATCTATATCTCGAAATATGTGTTGATAAGCTTTTCGCTTCGACCAAGTTTATCTTTACCTAGTGACGAAAGTCATGATATGTTTCAATCACTTTGAAAATTTCTTTGACGAAGAATGTTTCAATGATTGGAATGAGAGTTTAGATTATATAACCAATGTGGACATAAGCATTGTTGTGGAAACACATTTATGTATAAGTCCTATTCCTTGAACCAAAGTTTGCGAACTTTGTTGATCAAAAGAACCGGAAGAATGGCGTGAGCCAAGTCCGCGAACTGCCGAAGTTCTCAAACCCGAGAATTTCTACTGGAGTTGACAAACTAGTGCGTGAAGCTAAGTCCGCGAGCTAAGTCCGCGAACCCAGTCTGCGAACCGGCGAAGTTCTCATCCTGAGAATTTCTGCTGGAGTTTGTAAACTCTGCCCGGTAACTTAAGTCCGCGAACCAAGCCTGTGAACTTAAGAAGGTTATATATCTGAAGATGATTTCTGAACTTAAACTTAAAAAGACTAAGGAATGCAGTTTGCAAACCGTGGCTATAAAAGTTCATGAACCGATTCGAGTGAATCAAATCATCTTTGCTTCAATTGTGTCTTCTGTAGTTACATAAGAATTCTTTGCAATTGAACAACTCTCTAACTAGTTCATTTGAGTCATGTGAACTAGTTATGGTGAAGAAGAACATGGTTGATATGAAATGCTCATATGGCTAATCTTTTGGTTAACTATTATTGAACCAACAAGTGCATACGTTTGGGTACGGTTAACAAACCTAGATGCGTGCATTTCAATTGTGTGTAACAAGCTAAGTTTTCGATCTAACGGTTGAGAAATATTAGCTTGAATCTAAAACGGGTTTTCATCTAATGGTGGATATTGATTGCTTTGTTACCAAGGTAACTTAATGGCAAACCCTGATTTGAAAGACTATATAAGGGGACATTTAGCATCAATGAAAAACTAATCCCCACACCTTACGTGTGATACTAGTTTGCGTGTTAGAGTCGTTTCTCCTTTAACCTTTGGTTTTATTCTTCTAAAACCAGGTTAACGACTTAAAGACTTCATTGGGATTGTAAAGCCAGACCGATACTACTTTATCGTAGTTGTGTGATCTGATCTTGCATCTTCTATCGTACGATTACAATCATATTGATTGGCTTGAGATTGATATCTCCGATAGGCAAGATATAAAAAGTAATCACAAACATCTTTGTCTCATCGTTTGTGATTCCGCAACATCTTGTTTCGCTACCATACGATTAAGATTGTTGTGAGGTGATTGATAACTCTAGGATGTTCTTCGGGAGTATAAGACCGGATTATCAATTGATTCCCGTTCACCTTGATTACTATCAAAAGACGGAACAAAACCTTTTATGGTTTATCTGTGGGAGACAGATTAATCCTTCGATAGACTTGTCTGTGTGAGACAGATTTACTTGTCATCAAGTCTTCGACTTTGGTTCGTAGCAACTCTTAGTTGTGGGTGAGATCAGCTAAGGGAATCAAGTGCGCAGTATCATGCTGGGATCTGAGGCGTAGAGAGTACAATTGTACCTTGGATCAGTGGGAGACTGATTGGGGTTCAACTACAGTCCAGTCCGAAGTTAGCTTGGAGTAGGCTAGTGTCTGTAGCGGCTTAATACAATGTGTGTTCAATCTGGACTAGGTCCCGGGGTTTTTCTGCATTTGCGGTTTCTTCGTTAACAAAATTTCTGGTGTCTGTGTTATTTCAATTTCCGCATTATATTGTTTTATCTTTATAATTGAAATAATACAGTTTGTGCGTTACATCATCAATTAGAGTAATCCAACCTTTGATTGTTGATTGTCATTGATTGATCCTCGGATATTGGTCTTTGGTACCATCCGAGTTATTCCTTGTATTTGATTAGGACTCACTGATTTCTAGTAACGCTTACCTTTTGTTGCTCAAAGATATTCCTTAATAACTAAAGGAGAATCCGGATCGAAAATAAATTGAGAATCTTTTAATTAAGGATTTTAATTTTATATTTGGAAAATAAAAATTAGTAATGTGCATTTACTAATTGGAGATTTTCTAAGAGATTTCGGTCAATATTTGGACAAAGCATTTCAGGAATTATGGAAACCGAATTTGGAATTTATTGCATATCTTGAGAATATTTTCGGTTTTGGAAATTCCTTGGTCTATAAATATCAAAGTTTTCATTTCGAGCAAACTAATCCTCAGAACCAGCAAAACTACCTAGTTGTGTTGTTACTGGTGGAGCCGCCTATTCGGAGAGGAAAGTAACCTAATTATGCGAAATCTCTTACGGCCGCTCAGTTTAAAGACATCTTTAGGATTGAGAATCTCTATTAGTACCGTTGGTGGGAAACTAGATAATTGCGGTTTATCTTTTGTTTTCGATTGATTTGATTGACTAATGGTTGTTGAACTTTGATTGCACCTAGTTTGTTTATGCTTGAAAATCTTCTCTTCTGATATAAGATTCACTCAAACTAGATCGACTTTTCGCCGGGGATCTTTATACTGTTTGTAGATCTAAATACGTCTTGTGATAATCCATTGTTAACAGACTCCGTTCTGTGTGTGATTGATCACAAGAGATTAAAGTTGATTGTGTGCAGGTGTTTATTGAAGATCTAAGAAGATTTGAAGACGAAGAAGATTTCTGATTTGGGTTCATAATCTTTGGTGTGCAAAATACTTGTTTCGGGTAAAGAGGATCCAACTATAATTGGTTTATCCTTGTGGTAGATTGGATTGATTAGTTGAGTAGATCGGCATCAATACAATTCTTTGTGATTCAAAGTATTGATAGCAAAATCTTCACTACACCAAATCAACGATTTTGGGACATTTATAGGTGTTGCTTTGAATTTAAGAGACACATATAACTGTCTCAAATCGTGCGTCCGGAATCGTTTGAGACATTTCAAGCGACGCTTATAAGTGTCTCTTAATTTATTAAAGCGACGCTTATAAGTGTGTCTTAATTTAGTTAGCGACGCATATTTATGTTATTAAAGCGACATATATAATAATTAAAATAACACATATAAATGTCTCAAATTACATAATTATTATAAAAAAAAAGTAACAATTGGCATTTTCAGAAAATTTAATTATTATATATTCATGAAACTGCATGTGATTCTAGTTTAATATCCCAAATCGTCCAGGTTCCAACAAATGAAATGAATATCTCAAAACACAAATTGAATTCAAGCACTATGAAGCAATTTAAAACTGTTGCACAATTTTTAAGTCCTTCAAACTTGAACATTTTCCTTGCACACATACACCTTTTAGCGGAGTTTCCTTCTTCTCATCGATCTTCTTATCACTTTATGACCACGGATGCCGCAAATTTATCTTCCCTTTGCAGTGACTAGTTACAACCTGCAGACTTCAGCACCAAAACACCAAGATAATATATCACTAACAGTTTACTGATATCATTTGGCTAAAATTGCAAAATCAGAACCGTGCGGAATATCATGTCATTATATAACAAGGTAGAATACCATGTCACTACCAACTATACTAAAGAATATACAAAGCTTTGACATTAGCAGGTAGAAAGGGTTTCGTCATGCTTCTTTCAATCTGTAAAAACTGATCAACAACCCAAAAAAAATAGAATTTTATACTCGCCTCCGAATTCAGTATAGCCCAAATATCGCTTATCAAGGGGATGAAAACAAAGTCTTTCATACCTGGTACCATCCAAGATACAACAATGGGCACAGACAATAACGACCGGTGCATTATTCTAGAATATTTTGGAGTTTGGGAGAGAAATAAAATGGAATTAAAATGAAAAAAAAAAGTGATAAATTTTTATATATCATGTAAGCTACTAAAAGGTTATAATTTTTAATACACTCTTAAAAAAATTAAGACACTTATAAGAGTAACTGAAAAATCAGAATTAAAGCAACTCATATTTTCAATTGGAGACTCTTATATATGTGGAAGCACTAAAGACATGTATATGTGTCTAGAACCCAAAAATCAATGTCTCAAAATGGGCCATATGGTGTAGTGATTGACAATTACTTTGGTAGTTGTTATTGCATAGATCTTGTAACACCCCGAGTTTCGGACCAAGGTCAAACCCATATGCAGATCCGAACTCGAAGCATTACGGGTCGGAAAGAGACTTATGCAAATATATTTCTCTTAGTTAATCTTTTTTTTTCTTTTTACAACAAATATAATTTAGCCTTTCTAATATGAATTTAAACATATGAATTTGCTGATCATTTGTAACAGTATTTCCAGCAAACTTATTATTTCAAATTACATTTCAATCAATACAATGAAAAGATCCAAATCACTAAGCTACTCAATCCTAGCTTCCGATGCGCAACTCTTATAAATCTGCAAGGATGTCAATTGGGGTGAGATGACAGCTCAGTAGAATGCATTACCGATTCTCTAAAGATGCGCAAACATAATCATTTTTAGCAAAGAAAAACATATGACAAGAACATGGTACAACTTCAACGAGTCCATGATATATTCAAGAATCACAATACCAACAATATTTTCGATAAATTATCCAATCTAGAATTCAGTCTATGAGTTCATAACATTAATATTATTATCAACAAATCATCCATTTAAGTTTTAACACATCATTCACATATTTTCATTATCACCAACCAAACATGAGTTCACAATACCATTGACTAATCATCCATTTTGGATTTAATACATCAATTCACAATTCATCCATTTAAGTTCACACTTGAGTTCAACAATTCATTGAAATAGATTTCGCACGTGAGTTCAGAACACTATTAATGTTTCCTACAAATACTTTAAGTCGAATTTCAATGCTTGAGTTCATAAAACTAATAAGGTTTCCACTAATCATTCAATAGAGATTTCAACAGATGATTCACAAATTAATATTGTCACCAACAAGCCATGAGTTCACAAAATTTATATTATTATCAACAAATCATTTATCAAATCATCCATTTAGGATTCAACTCATCAATGCACAACAATAATTCATCCATTTGAATTTCACAAATGAGTTCATAACATCGATTATGTTTCCAACAACTAATTTAATTTAGATTCCGAACACATTATTCACATATTTATAAGTCTCCTCAAACCATGAGTTCACGGTACGAAAACCTTGGTTCGTACACCCACCTATCGTTTATCGGCGCGGATAGCCTCCATCGATGGTCAGGAACAAAAGTTCCTATGGGGATCATACCCATTTTCTCTCGGGGATCATTACCCGTTGTTGATGGTGGATTTTAGTTCAGGGCTAAAATTGTAAAACCAAATTTAACGTGATGACATCCTGCAAAGGGTAAAGCCATTTAATGTGCTGACATCCTGCAAAGGGTAAAGTTTGATAAGCGATGAGTGCAGAAAACCTCTCCGCTTTATTTATTCTAAGCAATTCAATAAATACACAAAATTCACCCAGAATGGTGCATGTAACAACAATCCCAAATATTCTGTGAATTTTAGCATTATTAATTAATGCATCATTTGCCTAGTATTTCCTGTGCTGTTCTCAGCAGAACTCTCATTATTGGCATGGCATGACGACTGGGTGTTTAATCTCAGCGCAGTAACACGAATCTCCAAGTGTCAATATCGAGATGTGCACGAAATACCCGTACAGGCTACACCATTCTCTAACAAAGGGAATCTCGTATCAGCGCTTTTGATTTGCCCGATCAAACTTTTATGGGACCGAGAGGTGTAGACATGCACGTCAGCAGGCCGTCTCCACGCATGCCCGGTTGTCCCACCAAAATAAACAATCATGCTTGAATTCGATCAAGCCAAAGAGGGGATGTTGCGCACCTCTTAAAACCCTAAATTTCCATCAATGGTCGTAGATATATGCCGTAAACCATCTCGTCCGCCCAACTTTGCCAGCTTGGACGGACAGCCCAGGTTAAAATCTAGACGACCAACGAAGCACCTCGGTGATCACCGTCCGCCACTCTTCCACAGGGAGTGATCGATCAGGGGATGGCTCGGCCGTGCAGCGTCCAAACGATCACTTGAAGATGGTTGGACGTGATGCTATTTTAGGACGCTTAATCCGCGACTTATTCGGTTAAGCTTTAAAATACCGATGCTTCATACGTATTGATTGTTTCGATGCATTACATGCATCGAGCATACACGATATTTCACGAATACCAAATCCTTAAATAACTTAGCACCGTATGTTATTTCCTGCGGTGGGTCCTACGATCCATTCGTTCGAGACATCAAGCATGTCACAAAATGGGGGATACTTATTGGGGTATTGGTCTGGCGGTTTACAGCATGCAGCGTGCAACACGCCATTACAAGAACGTGTCAGGAAAAGGTGGATGGTTAACGGTGATGAGGGAAGTGGGCAAAGGTGTGATCGTGTGACAATCACCACTCCTACACGACCCCATACTCCATCACTTCACCTCCTCCACTTCCTACGAGATGAGGGTTGCGCTCAATGACTTGTATAAATAGGTCCTTCACATATTTCTAAACAACACAGACGGAGAGAAACCAAGTGTTGTCATAGTATTCAGAAAACACCCAGAACGGATAGCTTTCATTGTGCAAGCCAGTTCATCGTTTTGATACAAGTCATAAACAGCCAACACCTTCACAATCTCAACACCTTCTTCGCTTCCCTCCCTAAGATCAACCCCATCTCCTTCACTTTGTGACTGAAGCAAGTCTGGAACGGTCATTTCTTGGTTTAGGCCAGAATTGTATAGATTGATCTCTAGAATCAAAAGCACTCCCGTGCAGTGCATTTGTTTAGGGTTTAGATTCGTTTCTCATCCACACACACCCAAATTTACCAAAACCAGTAGAAACAGTTTTCACCCATAAACACCCGTTTCATTCACAATACGAAAACCTTGGTTCGTACACCACCTATCGTTTATCGGTACGGACAGCCGCCATCGATGGTCGGGAAACACAAGTTCCCATGGGGATCATTACCCATTTAACTCTCGGGGATCATTACCCGCCATTAGCATGAAACCATATTTCATCTAACGGAAAAAGTTGAACTCATTTCCATTTTTAAATCATTTTTACAAACAACACAAGCAACAACATGAGTTTCTTTCAAGCATTTATGCAAACAAGTTAACTGCAGCCACTTTGCATCATGCATCTTAGGATAATTTATTTGTCCGATCTTCCTCAAATTTTAAGAGAACATACATATCTCAATAAACAAACATATATCTAAAATTCACAGTAAACCAACGGTTCAAATAAAAGATATTGAATTTATAGTGACAACCTAAAAACTATGCAGTTACATGCCATTACCAAACAATTCATGATAAATTCATATAAACTTTAAATTGAGCAAATACAAAGCATAATGAAAGATATCATATATTTCTACAACTTTTGTCAAGAATCCAATTCATTCTAAAATCGTTAAGGTTACCTAAATCAATCAAAAACGTGATAAAGCGAATCTGTCCAGAATTTTTAGAAATCATCATCCATATTAATTCAAACATTCAACGGTAATTTACGGTGGATTATTCTCAAATTTTTAACAATGATACCCAATTATGTTATCTATCAATAACAGAAGCCTGATCATAAATCAAAAATATTTAATTGTACGAATAAATTACTGAAACCGAACAATAGAAAATCATATAAATTAAACACCCAAAGAAAAACATCAAAAGAGAAAGGGTTTCACATTCTACCTTTGATTAGCTACAATCTCCTATAGATTATCCATAGCCTTCTTCTCTAAAAACTCTAGCTCCATCTCTTTCTCCTTCTTCTCTTTCTCCTGGAACGCATCACCTTTGGGAATACATACAGAACTAGGTGAACTATAGGTTTAGTTGCTTGGTCTCAACTATACGAAGTTGGTTTGATTTTGTATAGCGGCTTAATCCTGAGAGTATTCAATTATGGATAAGGTCCCGGGGTTTTCTGCATTTGCGGTTTCCTCGTTAACAAAATCTTGATGTGTCATTTACTTTTATTTTACGCAGTTATAATTGTTGTTAATATAATTTAAAGTAAATTACATAAACGTTAATTCGTATTTACTTGATAGCAATCCTATTGTGTTTGGTTAAGTCCGAACCTATTATCAAGTAAACATACTTCGTTGTTGTATTGTCTCGAGCTTGTATCCATAGTCAATCACACAAGTTATCTTGTTGTCGTATTGTCTCGATCTCGTATCCATAGACGATCACACGAAGTGTGAACCGGTTAGTTGTATTGTCTTGACTCGGTCTATAGACAATCACTTTCGGAGAAAGGACTTATAGGTGGAAAAGTTTTAGATTGAGGTATATTTGGGTACCCTCGTATTTTCATGATGAATGTCTCATTAAACGATTAGCTGATGAACTTCTCACCAAGATACTATTATGGTGATGATGATTTGAACAAGAAGAAGAAGAATAAAAGGGAACCAAGGATTATGAATTGTTGTTTCTTATACATCCTTTCAATTTTGGAAAAGAGAATAGAGATTAATGAAACAGGAAAGCTGTTTTGACCGAATAAACAAGCCAATCAGGAGAGCCGGAATGTGCACCCTAGTTTTTGAGGGGTGCACAAATATGGACTCCTAAAAAACAAAAGGGAGCCGGTGAAAGTGGCCCAATACAAATGATACTGATGTTAAAATTCAAAATACAACGATGTTAATTGAGAGGAAACCAATACAACATACCCAAACTTCGTGGGATGATGTAGTTACACCATTAGCGAATATAAAAAATTGCAAATTGGAAATATGGGGCTTTTTTATAGCGAAAAATGAAAACCAAATATTGGGAGAGAAATCATTAAATAAGAAGAAAAACCTGAATGAGTCATACATGTTCTTCTTCGATCTGTTCGACGGATTTCTATATGCCTTTATGCTTAGGTGAGCTTATGAAAAAGAAACGTCGGTATGTGAATTTATGGGCTTGAAAATATATTGAATTCCATTGATTGCAAGAATTTTAAACGGTAGGACTTAGTTCTTCTGTACGTTTTGTTTTCACCTTTCATCAAGGGATTTGGCGACAGGGTGAAACAGGATGTGAATGTGAGACACTCTCAGCCTTTAGATGAGGGCGTAAAAAAAGGGTGCAGTATGAGCCGCGATTTATCTTTTGCACTTTCACGCCGTCTGCGAGCATTGACAGCTGTCGATCGCAAAGAAAAGATTATTCACATCTGTCAGATTGAGAAAAACTCATTTGTGTTTGTAAGATAGATATCACAGATTATGCATAGTTCAATCAATTGGTAAATCCAACATTTGGTTTTTGATTGAAATTTGATTGACACTTGAACATTGTTTTTTGATACCGTTCAAGTTATTTCTCATATAAATCAGGCTCACAGATTTCTATCTGTTTGATTGCATATTGTATTGAGAAATTGAGATTTAACTCTTGGATGTTTTTCCTTGAGTGAGTATGACTGTCTAGTTGATTCTCTTGGAATTATATTGGAGTTAGTCCATACAGATTGCGAACAAAATATTGGGTGTGGTTGTTAGACCCCCACTTTTTCAATTAGTATCAGAGCAGGCAAACACGTTAAAGACCTCATAAGTCTGTGTTTGTAGCAATCCGACTCTATGGTCAGTAAAGTCTCTATAAACGCTTCACCAGAATTAGATCTAGTCAACTCTCAGTGTGTTCTAGAAACCATATATGAGGTTGAGTGTTTTGATCTAGAAAAAATCATCAAAAATCTTTTTCGAGAGAAACATCGATTGATAGGGAAAATTAATGGTCTTCATTGCAAAATTTATATCAAAAACTCTGATATTCGAGAACGTTCTGAAGAGATAGTTAATCTCCAGAAGAAGTTTGATGAACAAATACGGATTAATTCTGATCTTGTTGTAGAAATTGCAAAAAATAAGGATTTGAAGTCTATCAAAGCATCTTCAATGGATTTGAGTAACTCCTTTAATTATTCCCTGAATAATTGTCGTAAGTCAGGAGATAAGCGAGGTTTAGGCTTTGTGAAACCTAATGAGATTCAGAACTTCTCAAATGAGTTTAAAGATGTTGGTACATGTATGTTTTTTGGTTCTTGTGATCATTTTAAACATACATGTACACCTTTCAAGAAAAGTTTAAAGGTTGATAGTGATCTTCATAAGAAAGCTGAACAACTGTTTACTTCTCTAAAGAGGTGGAAAAGTCTAACAAGAAAGTTGAACAACTGTTTACTGCTCTAAAGAGGTGGACAAATCTAACAAGAAAACTCAAGCGGGATAGTAATGTTAGTATGGGAGCTTTTTCTCTAAAACCAACATCACCCTTTCAATGGTTCCTTGATAGTGGATGTAGCCGACATATGACTGGAGATCTTTCGTGGTTTGTAAATTCAAACGATTTTGAAGGAGGTCCAGTAACATTAAGAGATGGGAGTTGTTGCTACATAAGCAAGAAGGGAATGATCAAACTTCCTGGCGTTCCTGAAATCCATGATGTGGTGTACGTTAAAGGTATGACTGCTAATCTCCTTTCTGTTAGTCAAATTTGTGACAAAGGCCATAAAGTTGTCTTCAATGCGAATAGATGTGACATTGTAGACAAAAATGGAAAAGTAACTTTTCAGGGAACTCATGTTAAAAATAATTGTTATCTCTTAGACACTCAGTTTAGTAATTGTTGCAATTTGACTAAGGTGGAATCTACACATCTTTGTCATGAATGTTTTGGTCACATCAATTATCACCTTCTAACTAAGATCATCAACAAAGAACTTGTTAGAGGTGTTCCCAAAATCAATGCTAAGATTGATGGTGTATGTGGTCCCTGTCAAAAGGATAAACAAACGAAAGTTCCACATAAATCATCTCGAGATATTCTCACTAAATTTACACTCGATTTAATTCATATGGATCTCTTCGGTCCTATCCAACAACCTACTGTTGCTGGGAAGAAGTATGCTTTAATTATGGTAGATGGTTACACCAGATTCGCCTGGGTAGCATTTTTAGCTCATAAGAATGAAACCCTTGGTGAATCCAAGATTATTGTTAATAGAATCCAGAACGAACAGGGTCGCAAGCTAAAGAAAATTAGAAGCGACCGTGGAACTGAATTCAAGGACACTAAAGTGTTTGAATTTTGTGACAAACTGGGGATTACTCAATAATACTCACCACCCATTACTCCACAAGCAAATGGAGTTGCAGAAAGGAAGAATAAGAATATTCAAGAAATGGCAAGGGTAATTCTCCATAACTAAAACTTACCGTTAAAGTTTTGGGGATAAGTTGTTTTTACAGCATGTTACTTGATCAACTGTGTCTATCTACGGTCAAAGATCCTAAATACTCCGTATCAGTTGTGGTACGATAAGAAGCCCAACTTACATTATCTCAGAGTGTTTGGAAGTAAGTGCTACATTCTGAAAGATCGAGAACAGAAAGGGGAATTTGATTTTAAAAGCGATGAAGGTATCTTTCTTGGTTATGTATCCGACAGTCGTGGTTTTCGAGTAATTAATCTCATAATCCAAGCTATGATGGAATCAACAAATGTTATCATTAATGATGTAAGCAATTTTCGTCATGATGACTCTCCTGCTGAATTTCCTCCAACTGAAACAATTGAGAAAGTCAAAGAAATCCCAGAATCAGTAGATGTCGTTCATACAGTTGCTGATCATGGTGTTTCTAGTGACGAGGAGAAAATCCCTAGTCGGGCTATTCCTGTTGAACAAGAACGTGCTCCTCCTCGGCACCTCTGGTTTCAAAGGAATCATGATACTAACATTATTATTGGTAGAAAAGATTCTACTGCTTAGACGAGAGGACAAATTCAAAATATTGCAATTTTGGTTGTTATCTATCGCAAGTAGAACCGAATTTTTGATGAAGCTCTTAGTAATCCCTTTTGGGTGAATGCAATGTACGAAGAGTTAAATCAATTTCAAAGGAAAGATGTATGGGAGCTCGTACCTTGTCCCTCCAATATCAATATTGGTGGTACCAAATGGATATTCAAGAACAAGTCAGATGAATTTGGCACCATTGTGAGAAATAAATCCAGACTTGTTGCTCGGGGATATTCACAGATTGAAGGGATCGACTTTGACGAAACCTTTGCTCCAGTGGAACGCCTTGAGTCAATTCGTTTGTTATTAGCTCATGCTTGTTTTCTCAATATTAATCTATTTCAAATGGACATAAAATCCGCATTCTTAAATGGGTGTTTAAAGGAAGAGGTCTATGTTGCTCAACCTAAAGGATTTGAAAGTCCGGACTTCCCAAATCATGTCTTCAAGCTCAAAAAGGCATTATATGGATTAAAACAAGCACCTCGTGCCTACTTCTCTTCTTAGGAAAGGTTTTTCGAGAGGTGGAGCTGATAAAACATTATTTCCAAATGGAGTGGGAAAGATGTGGTCACTGCTCAAGTTTATGTAGATGATATCATCTATGGATCAACTTCCAAGAAACTTGCAAAAGATTTTCAATTCTCTCTTGGAAAGGAATTTGAAATGATCAATGTTGGTGAATTAAAATTATTTTTAATATTACAAATTGAACAACACAAGGGTGGAATTTACTTATCTCAAAAAAAATATGCTAAGGATCTTGTTACAAGGTTCGGTCTTGATAAGTCAACCCCAAAGCTGACCCCTATACCCACCACTGGTAAACTGCATCGTGATGAGAAATGAATTAATGTAGATCAAAAACTTTATCTATCTATCATTGGAAGTCTTTTGTATCTTACAGATACTAGACCTGATATTGCTTTTAGTGTTGGTTGATGTGCTAGGTTTCAGGCTAATCCAAAGGAGTCTCATCTTGCAGCTGCAAAAAGGATCATGTGATACATTCAACACACTATCAGGTATGATTTATCTTATACTTTTGATACTAACTTTGATCTTACTTCCTATTCAAATGTTGATTGGGCAGGATGTGTGGAAGACAGAAAGAGTACATATGGGGGTTTCTAGTATGTAGGGTTGAATCTTGTGGCTTGGCAAAGCAAGAAACAAAACTCACAATCCCTTTCAACATGTGAAGCAGAATATATTGATGCATGTTCATGTTGTACTCAACTTCTATGGATGAAACAAACGCTTGATGATTATGGAATTGACACTGGAATAATGAAGATCTTTTGTGATAACTCTAGCGCGGTTCGCATCACTGAGAATCCCGTTGAGCACTCAAGAACTAAGCACATCGACATCAGATATCATTTCATTAAATATCCTTATAAAAATGGTATCATTAATATGGAATTTGTGCCTTCCAAACAACAATTGGTTGATATTCTCACCAACCCTCTAGATACTGCTACGTTTCAACACTTACATCAGTCTATTGGTGTTATTTTGGTTCATTAGATTTCTAGCTTTTTTCTTGCCCCTGGATCTATCGATATCTTTTGGGCAATAAAAACTTGGAGTTTCAGTGGAGTGTTGTTGCAATTCTACATTTGTTTCTAGTTGTAGTAGTTTTTTTTCTGTTTAGTATCAAAATATCCAAAAAAATCCTTCTTTTCTCGTAAAAGTAAGGTCGCCCTTTTTGTTCTTTCAGGAAAGACATTTTATGGGGGAGAGTTCTTAATTGAACTTGTGCTTAATTGCCAAATCTTTGTGGTGAGTGCGACTGTGGAATATTTTAGGAGTTATCTTGTATCTTTATAAACTCCTTGATGAATACACTAAGTTTCGACTATGTGAAATCATCGAAACAAAGTTGATATGTTCTCTCTTAGTCATGAAGTGTCTCTATGAGAATTTCATTATGATCCCGTTAATTTTCATACCTTTGCAATTTATATTGACAAAAAGGGAGAGAATTCTTTTGTAGTTCGCACTACATACATATGGTTTACGGATCATTATGTAAGGGAGAGTAGTTTTCATTGTGAGATGAAGTATTGATGAAGGGGGAGTGATAAATATCACCGTAGTATGATCGTCAAAGTTGTGATACAATTGAACTTTGATGTTGTGTAATAATACTATGAAACTGCATAACAATAATTGAGAAAATTTGTTTTCTTATTGTTATGGCCACAGATCTTCAACAACAATGATGTTGAGTTGAACACGTCCAGAATCACTGGAGCACTTTGAGTGATGAAAGGAATGTTGAAGAACCAAGGAAATCAAGCATGTTGGATAAGAAGCTACAAAGTTTATTTATTTTGTAATCCATATGTGTTGATAATTTTATCACTAAAATTGACAAAGGGGGAGATTGTTAGAGCACTGCTCGGTTGAACTCGCAAGCGTTGCTATCTCAAGCTTGTTTGTCAAGTTTGGGTGATCAAAACTATAAGTCTTGATTTCTAGTCTATTTATAGCTATGTCTCGGATTAGGATAAAATGTGTAGTTGATCTTTAAACTTCACGGCGTTCATCAATTGAAGACGAAGATCTACTAACGAGAGCTTGGAGGAACTTCGTCAACAAAAGGTATGTGGAGACTAAAACTTATCTACTACTCCGAAGTCTATTTAATTTTATCTCCTATTGAGACTAAGTCGTATAGCTATACATACTTTACATTATACACATTTGATATTTCGAGATGAGTTTAACTCGCTTATATCTTTCTCGAAATATGTGTTGGAAAGCTTTTTTCTTTAATTACATTCATCAGTATTCTTGACGAGTTTAGTTGGAAATGATTTATTTGTTCGAAACTAAACAATGAGTCAAAAGATAATCATGTGAAAATTACCTTGAAACATCTTACATGATTTGGGTGAGACAGTCATTTGATGTAGACTCGGAATGTTTGTATTGATCATTCGATCACTTGAAAATTACTTATAAGCTAATAGTTTGTGTGAGACAGCTATTTTTGTCTTCTAAGGATGTTTCAATGATTGAAATGGGAGTTTAGAACAAATAACCATTGTCTTTATATAACACAATATGCATACCAGTATATGCAAACTGTTGTAGTGTGATTCAGGTCTGAGAACCAAGTATGCATACTGGTATGCGAACAGTTTTTACTGTCAAAGACCGGGAACCAAGTTTGCATACTCGTTTGCAAAGGGTTTCACCATAGTTGCGGTCCGGTACGACAGTATGCATACCCGTTTGCGAACTGTCGGACAAGACCAGTATCCGGAACTTTTTGCATACCCGTTTGCAAACTAAGTTGGTTAAAGTTCTAAAACAGGTTAAGTATAATTTCATACTCATGAACAAATACATATATAAATTAAGGAATGCAATCTTTGCAAACCGTGGCTTAATGTTCATGAATTTATTCTCATGAATCAAATCCGATTTTGTTTTAATTGTGTCTTGTATACTTCTATGAGAATATAAGCAATTGAAAAACTCTATGAGTAACACAATTGGATTCATTTTATTATCATTTGATCTAGAAGTGTTAGATGAATGAGGTTAATAGAAAAGTGTTCATATGGGTAACTTCGGTTAACTGTTATTGAGACAACTCAATATACACGTTTAGGTACGGTTACGGATCTTCAACAACAATGATGCTGAGTTGAACACGTTCAGAATCACTGAAGTACTTGAAGTGACGAAGAATTCAAGGAATGTTGAAGAATCAAGGAAATCAAGCATGTTGGATGAGAAGCTACAAAGTTTATTTATTTGGTAATCCATATGTATTGATAATTTTGTCACTAAAATTGATAAAGAAGGGGATTGTAAGAGCACTGCTCGGTCGAACTCGCAAGCGTTGCTATCTCAAGCTTGTTTGTAAAATTTAGGTAATCAAAACTATAATTCTGGATTTCTAGTTTACTTATAGCTATGTCTCAGATTATGATAGAATGTGTAGGTGAGATTTAGACTTCACGACGTTCATCAATTGTAGACGAAGATCTATTGAGGAGAGCTTGGAGGAACTTTATCAACAAAAGGTATGTGGAGACAATAACTTATCTATTACTCAAAAGTCTATTCAATTTTATCTCCTATTGAGACTAAGTCGTATAGCTATACAGACTTTATATTATACACATTTGATATTTCGAGCTGAGTTTAACTCGCTTATATCTTTCTGGAAATATGTGTTGGAAAGCTTTTTGCTATAACTACATTCATCATTATTCTTGACGAGTTTATTTGGAAACGATTTATTTGTTGGAAACTAAACAATGAGTCAAAAGATGATCATGTGAAAATTTCCTTGAAACATCTTACATGATTTGTGTGAGACAGTCATTTGATGTAGACTCAAAATGTTCCGTATTGATCATTCGATCACTTGAAAATTACTTATAAGCTAATAGTTTGTGTGAGACAGCTATTGTCGTCTTCCAAGTATGTTTCAATAATTGAAATGGGAGTTTAGAACAAATAACCATTGTCTAGATATAACACAGTATGCATACCAGTATGCGAACGGTTTTTACTGTCAAAGTCCAGGAACCAAGTTTGCATACCCGTTTGTAAACTTTGTTTTGCTAAGTCCAATAGTTTATTAAGCAAAAAACAGGAGGCAAAAGGCCCCCCCCCCCCCCCCAAGGGGTAAAAATAAATAACTAATCTAAAATCCAAAAAAGCTCTAGAAACTCATAACTAAAGAAACATAGAAGACTAAACGCCTAATTTTTCTTCACTTTCAATAGCGCAAATGGTTTCTAGAAATCACTCCTCTCAGAGAATGAGATTAAGTGTTTCCACCTCCCTTAGCTTTCTTCTTTGTAGTCTTCATTCTTTTTGATTGATCTTGTGTTTCCTTGACATACTCCTTTCGAAAAGATAAATCCTTCAAATACTTTTGTTGAGTATCAAATTTTGTAATTGTACAAAAAATCTCATGTTCTTCTTTCGTTAACTGAATAGAAGAACTAGCACTCACCTTGGGTGGAGCTTCCCTATCCATATTTTCAAACCCACTTTTCACTTGCAAGCCCAAATTTGAGTCCGAGAAAACTACTTCAGAATCCGTGTAGTTTTCAAATTCCCCTTCACGTATAGAATCCAAGTTATGGATTATGCTTTTCGTGTCTTCCTTGGACTCATGTAAAATCGCCTCCTTTTGTAACACACTATATTTATTCGGAGATAAAATCACTCCAGAACTAGTTAGGTTTCTTAAACTAAAAGCTTTATATGTATGTTTAGCTCTTTCCATATCTTCACGCGCCTTCTGCAATTTTGCTAAGTCATCTTCCATTTTCTTTGCCAATTTCAAAGCAATACACTCCTCAGCACTAACTTCACCTTGTTCAATCTGAGCCTTGCACTGCGTAAACACCTTGTTTACAAGGTTTTCCGAACTTGATACAAATGGGGGAAAGGTTTCTGTAGTTGTATTCTTATCTCCATTCTTTTTATGCCGAACTTCATGCCAATCACTTGTCTCAACAACATTAGATGTTTTTTTCCCAGCATTAGTTGAACCATTATTACGTACCTGCCATTATGGTTTTGGAGGGCCTTTGACTTGATGTCTAGCATGCTTCTTTTTCCTACATTCAGCATCCATATGACCAATTATTTTTTGAGCAGAACTTTGGACGCTTTGGAATGTCAATAACCTGCAAGAAATTTCTTCCACCAGCTATAACATGAATATCATCAGTTTCATGACGAGCAAAATCTATATTAATAAGAAAATATGCAAAGTGGCCATGTTCATGATTAAGAGTTCTTGTATCCGCCACAATTGGAGTTCCCAGGGATTTACCCATAGCTAGCAAATATTTCTCAACCCAAAACTCCATTGGCAAGCCGGGGAATTTCACCCAAACAGTTGCACGGGAAGTTGGTTGCTTGTCTGCATCAAATCCAGGATCCCATTCAATGAGTCGAAGCTGATGACTATCCACCATCCAACCATCTTCAGAGAAAACCCTATTTTTATCTTCTTGAGATAAAAGTTTGATAATGGAAAAACCTCGGTTCAAAGGGACAAACTGAACTCGCTCCTGACCAAGGTTTCATTGCTTTTCAAGGGAGATTTTGGTAGCGTTAAAATCAGTTCCCTTGAAATCTATACGACCTATAAGGATGAAACGCCAAATCTCACAACCTTCTTTGAAATTTTTTTGAGGTATTTCAATGGCTGGTTTACCATCTTTAATGGTAGGATTTAGGAGAGAACTCAAATCCACATAAGTATTAAGAAGTAGCTTCTTTTCAAGTTCAGAGTTAGGGTTTTCTTACCCTTAACCTTGTCCGCATAAGAAGTTGTTATAGAAGCAGTTGAAGATGAGTCCGGTTCATTGTTTTCCCCCATTTTGAATCATCCAAAGATGATTAAAACAAAGGGGAAAAACCGAATGATTAAAGGAAAAAACGAATTTTTTTCAAAACCCTAAAAATCGCCAGAGCAACTTTAGGAGACAGGAAACTCCAAAAGGCTGCATAAAAAAAATGGTCAACGGTTTTACCTGAGTTGTGGTACGGTATGACAGTATGCATACCCGTTTGCGAACTGTCAGACAAGACCAATGTCCGGAACTTAAGTTTGCATACCCGTTTGCAAACTAAGTTGGTTTAAGTTCTAAAATCGGTTAAATATGATTTCATACTCATGAACAAATACATATATAAATTAAGGAATGCAATCTTTGCAAACCGTGGCTTAATGTTCATGAATTGATTCTCTTGAATCAAATCCGATTTTGTTTCAATTGTGTCTTGTATACTTCTATTAGAATATAAACAATTAAACATCTCTATGAGTAACACAATTAGATTCATTTGATTATCATTTGATTTATAAGTGTTAGATGAATGAGGTTAATAGAGAAGTGTTCATATGGCTAATTTCGGTTAACTATTATTGAACCAACTCAATATACACGTTTAGGTACGGTTACCGATATCTAAATGAAGGTATATTTTATTTGTATATAACAAGCTAAGACCATCTAATGGTGGAGAGATATTTCTTTGGTTTTAAGCAAACTTAGCTTGAATCTTAAATCAGGTTTTCATCTAACGGTGAATATTCATTGCTTTGTTTCAAAGTTATCAAACCCTGATTTGAAGAATATATAAGGGAGAACTCTAGCAACTGGAAAACCTAATCCCCACACCTCCTGTATGATATATACTAGTTGCGTACTAGAGTCGATTCTCCTTTAACCTAGGTTTTTCCTAAAACCATTATAGGTTAACGACTTAAAGACTTCATTGGGATTATGAAGCCAGACCCAACTATTTTCTCTGTAGTTTTGTGTTCTGATGTTACTTGTTCTATCGTATTGACTATTTAGTACTATTTTCTCTAAGATTTGCTCGAGATTTATCTCCGATAGGTAAGATATAAAGTAACCACAAAGATCTTCGTCTCATTCTTTGTGATTTCACAATAACTTGTTACAAAGTTCGGTCTTGATAAGTCAACCCCAAAGCTGACCCCTATGCCCACCACTGGTAAACTGCATCGGGATAAGAACGGAATTAGTGTAGATTAAAAATTCTATCGATCTATCATTGGAAGTCTTTTGTATCTTACAACTACTAGACCTGATATTGATTTTAGTGTTGGTTGATGTGCTAGGTTTCAGGATAATCCAAAGGATCTCATCTTGCAGCTGCAAAAAGGATCATGCGATACATTCAACACATTATCGGGTATGGTCTATCTTATAATTTTGATACTAACACTAATCTTACTGCCTATTCAGATGCTGATTGGGCATGATGTGCGGAAGACAGAAAGAGTACATCTGGGGGTTTCTACTATATAGGGTTGAATCTTGTGGATTGGAATAACAAGAAACAAAATTCACAATCCCTTTCCACATGTGAAGCGAAATATATTGTTGCAGGTTCATGTTGTACTCAACTTCTATGGATGAAACAAATGCTTGCTGATTATGGAATTGATACCGGAATAATGAAGATCTTTTGTGAAATCTCTAGTGCAATTCGCATCACTGAGAATCCTATTGAGCACTCAAGAACTAAGCACATCGACATCAGATATTATTTTATTAGATATTCCTATGAAAATGGTATCATTAACATGGAATTTGTGCCTTCCGAACAACAATTGGCTGATATTCTCCCCAAACCTCTAGATACTGCTACGTTTCAACATTTATGGCAGTCTATTTGTGTTGTTTTGGTTTATTAGATTTCTAACTTTTTTATTCCCCCTGGATCTATCAATATCTTTTGGGCAATAAAAGCTTGGACTATCAGTGAAGTGTTGTTTCGATTCTACATTTGTTTCTAGTTGTAGTAGTTTGTTTCTGTTTATTATCAAAATGTCCAAAGAAATCCTTCTGTTCTCGTAAAAGTAAGGTCGCTCTTGTGTTTCGGAATGACATTCTATGTGTGTGTGTGGGGGGGGGGGGGGTAATTGAACTTGTGCTTAATTGCAAAATCTTTGTGGGGAGTGCGACTGAGGAATATTGTAGGAGTTATCTTGTATCTTTATAAACTCCTTGATGAATACACTAAGTTTCGACTATATGAAATCATCGAAACAAAGTTGATATGTTCTCTTTTAGTCGTGAAGTGTCTCTATGAGAATTTCATCATGATCCTGTCGATTTTCATAACTTTTCCAATTTATATTGACAAAAAGGGAGAGAATTCTTTTGTAGTTCGCACTACATACATATGGTTTACAGATCATTATGTAAGGGAGAGTAGTTTTCATTGTGAGATGAAGTATTGATGAAGGGGGAGTGATAAATATCACCGTAGTATTATTGTCAAAGTTGTGATACAATTGAACTTTGATGTTGTGTAATAATACTATGATACTGCATAACAATAATTGAGAACATCTGTTTTCTTATTGTTATGGCCACGAATCTTCAACAACAATGATGCTGAGTTGAACACTTCCAGAATCACTGGAGTACTTGGAGTGATGAAAGGAATGTTGAAGAACCAAGGAAATCAAGCATGTTGGATAAGAAGCTACAAAGTTTATTTATTTTGTAATCCATATGTGTTGATAATTTTGTCACTAAAATTGACAAAGGGGGAGATTGTTAGAGCACTGCTCGGTCGAACTCGCAAGCGTTGCTATCTCAAACTTGTTTGTCAAGTTTGGGTGATCAAAACTATAAGTTTTGATTTCTAGTCTACTTATAGCTATGTCTCGGATTAGGATAAAATGTGTAGTTGAGCTTTAAACTTCACGGCGTTCATCGATTGAAGACGAAGATCTACTGAGGAGAGCTTGGAGGAACTTCGTCAACAAAAGGTATGTGGAGACTAAAATTTATCTACTACTCCGAAGTCTATTTAATTTTATCTTCTATTGAGACTAAGTCGTATAGCTATACATACTTTACATTATACACATTTGATATTTCGAGATGAGTTTAACTCGCTTATATCTTTCTCGAAATATGTGTTGGAAAGATTTTTCTTTAACTACATTCATCAGTATTCGTGACGAGTTTAGTTGGAAACGATTTATTTGTTCGAAACTAAACAATGAGTCAAAAGATAATCATGTGAAAATTGCCTTGAAACATCTTACATGATTTGGGTGAGACAGTCATTTGATGTAGACTCGGAATGTTTGTATTGATCATTCGATCACTTGAAAATTACTTATAAGCTAATAGTTTGTGTGGGACAGCTATTTTTGTCTTCTAAGGATGTTTCAATGATTCAAATGGGAGTTTAGAACAAATAACCATTGTCTTTATATAGCACAATATGCAGACCAATATGCAAACTGTTGTAGTGTGATTCAGGTCTGAGAACCAAGTATGCATACTGGTATGCGAACGGTTTTTACTGTCAAAGACCGGGAACCAAGTTTGCATACTCTTTTGCAAAGGGTTTCACCATAGTTGCGGTCCGGTACGACAGTAAGCATACCCGTTTGCGAACTGTCGGACAAGACCAGTATCCGGAACTTTTTGCATACCCATTTGCAAACTAAGTTGGTTAAAGTTCTAAAACAGGTTAAGTATAATTTCATACTCATGAACAAATACATATATAAATTAAGGAATGCAATCTTTGCAAACCATGGCTTAATGTTCATGAATTTATTCTCATGAATCAAATCCGATTTTGTTTCAATTGTGTCTTGTATACTTCTATGAGAATATAAACAATTGAATAACTCTATGATTAACACAATTAGATTCATTTGATTATCATTTGATCTAGAAGTGTTAGATGAATGAGGTTAATAGAAAAGTGTTCATATGGCTAACTTCGGTTAACTGTTATTGAGACAACTCAATATACACGTTTACGTACGGTTACGTATATCTAAATGAAGGTATATTTCATTTATGTATAATAAGCTAAGACCATGTAACAGTGGAGAGATATTTCTTTAGTTTTAAGCAAACTTAGCTTGAATCTTAAATCAGGTTTTCATCTAACGGTGAATATTGATTGCTCTATTTCAAAGTTATCAAACCCCGATTTGAAGACTATATAATGGATAACTCTAGCAACTGGAAAACCTAATCCCCACACCTCATGTGTGATATATACTAGTTGCGTACTAGAGTCGATTCTCCTCTAACCTAGGTTTTTCCTTAAACTATTATATGTTAATGACTTGAAGACTTCATTGGGATTCTAAAGTCAGACCCAACTATTTTCTGTGTAGTTGCGTGTTCTGATCTTACTTGTTCTATCATATTGAGTACCATCTTATCTAAGATTTGCTCGAGATTTATCTCCGATAGGTAAGATATAAAAAGCAATCACAAAGCTCTTCGTCTCATTATTTGTGATTCCACAATAACTTGTTCTACTACCATATAGTTAAGTTATTGTAAGGTGATTTCTAGGCTGTTCTTCGGGAATATAAGACCGGATTATCAATTAGTTCATGTTCACCTTGATTTATCAAAAGACGGAACAAAACTTCATAGGTATTTATATGGAAGACAGATTTATCTATTCAAATAGACTTTTCTGAGTAAGACAAATTTGTTTATCAAGTCTTCGACTTTGGGTCGTTGCAACTCTTAGTTGTGGGTGAGATCAGTTAAGGGAATCAAGTGCATAGTCCTGCTGGGATTCAGAGGTGTAAGGAACGCGACTGTACCTTAATCGGTTTGAGACTTGGTTAGGGCTCAACTACATTCCATTCCGAAGTTAACTTGTAGTAGGCTAGTGTCTGTAGCGGCTTAATACAATGTGGTGTTCAAATTTGGACTAGGTCCCTGGGTTTTCTGCATTTGTGGTTTCCTCGTTAACAAAATTTATGGTGTTTGTGTTATTTCTTTTCCGCATTATATTTGTTTATATAATTGAAATATCACAGATTGTGCATAGTTCAATCAATTGGTAAATCCGACCTTTGGTTTTTGATTGAAATTGATTGACACTTAAACATTGGTTTTTAATACCGTTCTAGTTATTTCTCATATAAATCAGGCTCACAGATTTCTATCTATTCGATTGCAGATTGTATTGAGAAATTGAGATATAACTCTTGGATGTTTTTCCTTGATTGAGTTTGACTGTCTAGTTGATTCTCCTAGAATTATATTGGAGTTAGTCCATATATATTTCCGAATGAAATATTCGGTGTGGTTGTTAGACCCCTGCTTTTTTAAAAACAAGACTCAATTAAGAATTAAATTTAAGAGTTTATATCTCATTCTCAATACAATCAGCAGATTAAACAGATAGAAATCTGAGAGCCTGATTAATCTGAGAAATAACTTGGACGGTACCAAAGACCAATTCCCTAGTGTCAATCAAGTTCTATCCAACAAACAAGGTGGGATTTATCAACTGATTGAACTACGCACAACCTGTGACATTTCAATTATATAAAAATATAATGCGAAAAAGAAATAACACAAACACCAGAAGTTTTGTTAACAAGGAAACCGCAAATGCAGAAAAACCCGGGGATCCAGTCCAGATTGAACACCATACTATATTAAGCCGCTACAAACTCTAGCCTACTACAAGTTAACTTCAGACTGGAATGTAGTTGATCCCTAACCAAGTCTCACACCGATTAAGGTACATTCGTGTTCCTTACACTTCTAGAACCACGCCGGATTCTGCGCACTTGATTCCCTTAGCTGATCTCACCCACAACTAAGAGTTTCTACGAAAAAAATTCGAATACTTATTAACAAATCCGTCTCCCACAGATATTCTATTCTTTATTCAGTTTTTTTCCGTATTTTGATAAAATCAAGGTGAAGAGGAACCAATTGATAATCCGGTCTTATACTCCCGAAGAGCAGCGTAGAAATATCAATCACCTCACAATAACCCAACTGATTAACATGAAAAGTTATTGCGGAATTACAAGAGTCTGAGACGAAGAATTGTTGTGATTACTTTTTATATCTTACCTATCGGAGATAAATCTCGAGTACATATTAGAGAAGATAAAGCTCAATACGATAAAACAAGTAAGATCAGAATATGCAACTACAAAGGCAATAGTTGCATCTGGCTTCAAGAATCCCAATGAAGTCTTCAAGTCGTTAACCTATAATGGTTTTAGGAAAAACCTAGGTTTAAGAGAATTGACTCTAGTACGCAACTAGGAACACATAGAAGTATGGGGATTATATTTTCCTATTGTTAGATTTCTCCCTTATATAGTCTTTCAAATCAGGGTTGCTTTCAATCAAAGCTAAGATAGCTTAGTAACAAAGCGTTCAATATTCACCGTTATATGAAAACCTGATTTAAGATTCAAGCTTAGTCTTCTTAAAAATAAAGAAATCAATCTCCATTGTTGGATGGTCTTATCTTGTTACACACAAATAAAATATACCTTCATTTAGATATGAGTTACCGTGCCTAAACGTGTATATTGAGTTGGATCAATAATAGTTTACCGAAGTTATCCATATGAGCACTTTCGTATTAGCCGTATTCATCTAACACTTCTAGATCAAATATGAAGATCAATCAATCATGAAAGATAATAAAATGAATCTAATTGTGTTTCAAATAGAGTTGTTCAATTTTTCAGTATCTCATAGAAATATATATGAACAAATTGAATCGAAATGGGTTTGATTCGTAATCGTACAAAGTACTTATACAAGAATCAATTCATGAACATTAAGCCACGGTTTGCAAAGATTACATTCCTTAAATCATAAATGTATTAGTTCATGAGTACATGACCGATTCTAGAACTTTACCACTGTGTTCGCCAACCAGGTACGCGAACAGCATCTCCGTACCTTGGCTTAGTCAAGCCGTTCGCAAACCCGGTTCGCGAACAACCGTCCTGGACCCAACTCAGGTAGAACCGTTCGCATACTAGGTACGCAAACAAGGTTCCCGGACCTTCTCAGGTAAAACCGTTCGCATTCTAGGTATGCATACCGTGTTGTATCCAGAAATGGGTAAACGTTCTAACTCTCATTTCAATCATTGAAACATCCTTGGAAGACGAAAATGGTTGTCTCGCCCAAACCATTAGCTTCAAGTAATTTTCAAGTGATCGGATGATCAATACGAAACTTCCCAAGTGTTGATGGAGGTTTTTGGTATAGGGCGAAAGCTTTAAATGTTTGCCTACCTGACCCAACATCAGAAGTAGTATACCTTGATATATCTATATTCGACAAGGAATTTGAAGAATATATCAGACTCTGATGAGTGCTTATGTCTCTCTTCATATTATATTGAAACTCAAGCTCCTAGATGAATTGTTCACTAGTATAGAGTCTAATGAGTATTTAAGCTCCTAGTTGCATTACTCACTAATGCCGGAGTCTGCCGAGTATTAATTCTATGCTATGTTCCCAGCCGAACTCTTGACATTGGTATGACATGACAATTAGTGTTCACTCACAACAGAGTAGCATGAATTTCTCGAAATATCAATTTTAAGGTCTGCATGAAAATACTCAATCAGAAGACGCGCTAACTGCTCTTTGAGAATAAAAGAATTTTGTGTTAACACACAAAATTTATTAAATTTGTTCAATTTTGTGATAGATCACAAGATTCAAATTTTGGCCTAATTAATTTGCAAAAATTAGGTTTTCTGCGCCCTGCGTAATATCTCGAACCTTATTGGTCGAGACCAAACCTAGGTAAGCTAGGAAATTAATCCTCCATGGAGCTAGTAGGAGCAAATTCCTACCAGAAATCAGAAACAATAAATAAAGAGGATCTACGGCGAATAGGAGCAGCAACAAGAGGAGGCGTGGTCGCGCCACTTGGCCAACCGATTTGTCTCAGCAGGCGCCACCTGTGGATAGCCGTCCACTCTTCATGTCGCTACTTGCCGGCCCCTTTCCCACCGACCAATCAGATCGCTCTAAACCCGCCACACGCACCTTTAAATAAAGTTGGAAGTTGGTTGGTCGATGCGCCTAATTACTTAAGGAATCTAATCTAGATTTCCCATGTCAGTCTCAAAAAAAGATCACGGCCACACGATTTGGCCACTCAATTAAACAAGCTTAGCCTCTTCCTAAAGGAACTAGGAAAAGTCCACGATGTCCACCGGTGGGCCCACTATCTTCCTAGCCAATCGGAATCCTCTAAACCCGTCAGTAGCGGTACTAATCTCTATCCATAACTAGGCTAGTTGCACTGCGCAAGAGAAACTCCAACGAGTTAAGACCGACCATAACGGTCTCAAAACCATCTCGTCCGCCCAATTTAGCCAGCCTGATTGGACGACTTAGATCGTGTTTCGAACGATCAAAGACGTGCCGGTGTGTTCACCAGCGACTCACCTCCATCCCCAGCCGATCGAACCACACACGGCAAGCCAGGAGTGCATCTAATCGCTTGCCCAAAGTAGAGTTAAAGCGTTGTTTTGGAAACCCTAATTTGCGATGCGGCAGCGTGCTACCGTCACAAAACGATCACAGCCGTCCATCTTCGCCAGCCAAATTGACTGGCTTAGATCCAACTTCAGGCGTCCAATAAGATGTCAGCATGCTCTCCGGAAACCCACCTCTGTATGTTGCCAATCGTCCTGCTTGAATCAACAACTAGTGCCTTGAATCGATCAGCCTAAAGAGGGATGGTCACACGAATTTAAACCCTAATTTGAGTTAGCGGCGTTACACAACTGCCACAAATTATCTCTTTCGTCCAACTTTGCCGGCTTAGTCGGACGGTTTAGATCGGATCTTAGATGGCCAACAGGGTGACGATGTGATCACTGGCCACCCCTCTTCTATGAGGAGCGATCGGCCAGGGCACGGCTCGCCCATGTGGCCCCCGAACGATCGCCCAAAAGAGGTTGATCGTGTTGTTTAGATAATCCAGCGGCAGCCATCAACTGCCGCAAATCATCTCAGCCACTGAACTTGGATAGCCGATTTAACCTTTCCAGATCTAACCTGGGTCGACCGATAGTATGTTAGAATGGCTACCAGCCGCCACTCTCCTATATGGACCAACCGGCCAACCTCTAGCATGCGCGCGTGGCTTCTATCAGCTCCCTGAAAACAACAAGTCATGCTTCTTTTAAGACATTAAGCTCCGCGACTAACTTAGATGAGCTTTAAAACAGTGATGCTTCATGAACATCGATTATTTTGAGTTGCTTGCTTAAAACCGATGCTCTACATGCATCGAATACATATGATATTTTACAAATATCGGCTTCACAAATAACTCAGTTATTTGACCTAATAGCGCCACATGCTATTCTTTGCGGAAAGTATCATGACTTGGCCCGTTGGTCTTGCACACAAGACCCACTCAGCAACCTGCTTCATATTTTTCCATAAAAATACTCGAGACATCAAACATGTCACAAACTGGGGGATATTCATCAGGGTATTTATCTGGCGGGTTACACGCCCATTATAAGAAAGTATCGAGAAAAGCTGACAGTTAGTGGTAGCAGAGAAGTAGTGGGTATAAACGAACCGTCTTCTCTCATAGTAAGACGTGGTTTTTCAGCATTTTTACACGATCCCCACTTCTCCATCGCTCAAATACTCCCATTTCCTATGATATCAGGGTGCGTGCAACTATGACTATATAAATAGGTTTTCAACCTATTTCAACCAACAACAGAAGTGACCAACACAAGTATTCAGAAAACACCAAGAACTGATAGCTTACCCTCTGCAAGCCAGTTCCACATTCTGATACAAGTCATAAAATAGCCACACCTTCATAATTCAACATTATGATCTCAAACACCTTCTTCGCTTTCCTCCCTAAGACCAACCCTTCTTCTTCACTTTGTGACCGAACTGAATCTGGAACGACCATTTCTTGGTTTAGGCCAAAGTCTTATAGATTGATCTCTCGAATCTAATAGTACTCTTGTGCAGTACATTTGTTTAGGGTTTGAATTCGTTTCTCATCAGCACACCCCAATCTACCAAAAACAGCAGAATCAGTTTTTACCCCAAAACACCAAGTTAACATCAAATGACTGTCTCACACAAATCATATAAGATGTTCAAGGTAATTTTCACATGATCATCTTTTGACTTATATTTAGTTTCCGAAAATAAATTGTTTCCAACGAAACTCGTCAAGGATACATATTTCGAGAAATAGATAAACGAGATAAACTCGGCTCGAAATATCAAATGTGTATAATATAAAAGTCTATATAGCTATACGACTTAGTCTCATTAGAAGATAAAATAGAATAGACTTCTGAGTGATAGAGAAGGTTTAGTCTCCACATACCTTTTGTTTAGAAGTTCCTCCAAGATCCTCAGTAGATCTTCGTCTTCAATTGGTGAACGCCGTGAAGTTTAAAGTTCCTCTATACCATTCTAATAACATCTTCTTTTACGACTGCCCATTGAGTTTGGAAGAAGCCAGGTGGGAATCCATCCGGTCCCGGAGCTTTCCATGGATGCATACATTTGAGATTTGCTTCTATATCAATTACATCTAGAATCTTGACAAGAGATATGTTGTCTTCATCACTGCTGCATTTCGGAAGTATATTCAAAAAATCATCATCGTTCACAGGATTGGAGGTGCTCATTATGTTTTGAAAATGGTTGATAAGGAGATTTTCGAGATTGCTCCTGCCACTACACTAGTTACCATTCGATTTTTGAAGAGATTCAATTTGATTGCGATTTCTCCTCTTATGAGCTTGCAGATGGAAATGTTTGGTATTCTGATCAGCTTCATGAAACATGGTGTCTCTAGCTTTCTGTCTATAGAATTCTTCTTCCCTGAGGTGTCATTCTTCTATTTATTTCTCTAGCTCTTTCACTTTCTCTGTACTATCAGTTGTCTGATTTTGTTGTTATAGAACCATTAGCTGCTGTTGTAAGGTCTTCAACTGCTATTGGATATTTCCAAAAGTTGTTTTATTCCATATTGACAGGGTCCTTCTTGTCTCAGCTAATTTTTGATCCAAAAGGTATGAAGCAGAACCATTAAAATGCTTGGCCCAAGCATTGCTGATTTGTGTTTTACAAGAAGTATCATGTAGCCAACATTAAAAAAAATTCCAAATTCTTGTGATAATAACATCATTTACATACCTGAATAATTATTATAAATACGCGAATCATTTACGTAATTTTATTGACTTCTTCCTTAGCCCAAAGTAGAAATTACTCCATTATTAGAAAAAAGAAATCTTAAAAGAATAAATCTATTACTCCATTATTAGAAAAAAGAAATCTTAAAAGAATAAATCTAAACTGCTACTACTCGGTGTCATCGGCTTCCATCTCTTGGTCTTCTCCTCTTTTTTCCATTTTCTTCCACCACTATTTATATAGTATTCAAAGGAACCACTTTTCTTTACCATTTACACCCCCACATCATCATCCACATGTCAAATAATAAGAAGTCCTCCGATCAAAATTTTCCATGTGTCAAATACTGCAATCAATATTTTCTTTATTATTTCCAACCATAAAGAATAATATTCTTTCCAAATTTCCATATATTTCGGTACTCCATATTCATAAAGAAATATTTTCTTCATTAACCAAAATATCTTCAAATAACCTTTATGATAATTGATATCTTGCACATGGTCTCCACACTTTTACACACATCGTGGCACACTTCTACACAAGTCGTGGCATGCTTACCACACTCCCATATCCAAATAATTGTCTCAATAATTATTCATGTTTCCTTTTAGGAATAGACCATTAAATCACTTCATTTATCCAGCGGAATTCTGCAGTTTTCTAAAAACTGCAAACTAAACAAAAACCATTAAATATTACAAAATAAAGAACCAAATAAATACAGAGTAAATATATAAGAATTAAGAACTTATCATTATGTTTGTCTTGAACTATATACATGGAATGAAATATTTGGAACCACTGTATTACCAAAAAAAAAAAGTAAAAGCGTATCAAAAGAAAATTTATACTAAGAAACAAGTAATGATAAGATAGCAGTGTCGCACTAAGAAATAACAAAACCATACCTTAGGCCGTTATGGCACGGGTCATATACTAGTATGCAATAAAAAGAGAGATCTTATATAAAATACAAAATAAAGCTTGACTAAGTTGTGCTAGATAAAGAAAGGCCGAGATTCGTCTTCAAGGGGAGATAAATCTATGGTCGTGGCTTGTTTAACTTAAATATAAATGATTTATTAATTAGTATTTCGCTAAATGCTCATAATAAATGATATATTAATTCTTTTCATTATATAGTGTTTTATTAATTAGTGATTCACTAATTGCTCATACTAAATAATCTATTAATTTTTTTCTTTATAAATGTTCCCTTAATTAATTTAATAAATGTGTATTTCCGTTAATAAATAATTTATATAAAAATAATATCAATAGACAATAGTGACGGTAATGGGTGATAGAAGCGGTGGCGTTTCTTAGAAAGCGGTGGAGGCGGAAATATTAGTGGTGGTTAGGAGACAAGCCCAATTGTAATTACTTTTATCTAAGGAAGAACTAGAGGAGGCAAGTGAAATTCAAAATGATGAAGTGCGTGTTAACTTCATTAGAAATCCAGCCTTTAGACAAGACTATTTTAAGGAGAAGAAGGAGCTAACGGATCGAATGTCATCTAAGAAGAAAACTAATTCTCCTAATAAGCTTTCTCCTATTAAGCTTGTTCCTGGTAACTTTGCTTATGAGGATGAAGATGAAGTTTCCTATGTGGATGAAGATGAAGATTTCTCTGGTACTTATGCTTTTGATACGGATATTATGGCTGAAATTTTCTCCAAAAGCAAATCGTATAGAGTTGGAAACAACAGAAGTAAATTGAAAGGAGTTGGTTATAGATATAGGTAGCTTCTTTTTATTTTCTTGTTTGAGGTTATTTTTTAGCTATTTCTTAGTAATTATTTTGACCCCTTTGGTTTGTGGGGGTAGGAAGCTTTGTGCTTCAATCCTGTAATTCTTGTAATTACGTTTTTTTGTTATAATAAACCTTGGACTTAACAAAAAAAAACAATTGTAATTACTTTTGGATTTTTTTTATCATAAAACAGGCTACTAAATCCATTTTTCACCCATATCCAACTTGCCAAGAATTTTTGCTCCTCCTTCTTCAAAATCCTGGCTTTTTTCCTCGTAGTGGAAGAAGTAACCACATAGTGAGTGCTAGTGAGTAGTGATGACACAATTAATTTTGTGTCGTTGCAACACGGATACCATTGTATTGTGAAAGATATGGTTGGTTGTTTTAGCATGATTTATAAAGGCAGGTACCATATATTTCAGGGATGATATCAAATCACATAAGACAAAATATTCATGACCGCCATATCACTCAAATGGTATCCCTGCTATCTTTGGTACCAGATCATATAAACCATGGTTTTTGTTAGAATAAAACTAATTGCAATTCAAAAGAGAACATAACATGGAAAATAAAATAATGGAATAAATTACTTGACGACGTAATTTTGTTCAAACTTAAACCTCATGTATGGCGTTTATGATTAAAAAATTAGAATCGCGCCCAACAACCTACATGGATGGGTAGCAGTGACGGAATAAGAAATTGGTATTGAGGGGTCCATTTATTTAAAAAAAAAAGAAGTAAACTCTGCTGTACTAAACCCTAAACATAGATGGTTAAGTACTATTTATAGGATAAAATTAAATATTTTCATTTAGTTCCTAGAATTTTAAGGGGACTGAAGCCAGACTAGTCGATCCTTGACTCTGCCACAGAGTGGTGGTGGAGAAAGAAATGGTATCAAGCGGTTTTGTGATGGTAGTGGGTATTGGTGAGTAATAATAGACTATATTAATTTCATGCTGCCACAAACCGTGGAACATTATAAAATATAAAACGTGGTTGATCGTTTTAATATCACAATAAACACACTTAAAACACATAACAATTAAAAAACAAAACAGGAATTTATTGTCATGTTATTTAATAACTGCAGATGGATGACATGAATCAAAATCAGAACATATAAAATTATTTATTATCGATCCGTACCATCGTGACACGGGTTATATTTTAGTTCATCATATTTGAGATACATATTACATACAATTATATAGTCTGGGATATAGACTTTGGTTACATATAGATGGGCAGCACATCTGGACCAAAAGCCCTACAAAAATTTATACTTTCATTCATATAGTAATGTCAGGAGCTAATACTCCAACTACGCAACAAATATCAACATAAATGTACAATATAAGCGTCCCAAAAATGAATACTTGTTACATAGTGTCGGCATAATGTGGCTGACCACGTTTCCAGTGGGACCCGCATTACCCATTTGTCGTAGTTGATAAGTATGATCCCAATTTGGATTTCTTATTACCAAAACAAATTTACCTATTTTTTCAAAATTTTATATTACCTGCTTGTGTCAATTTTTTCTTGCATATCTCCATTATAATCTTTACTGTGTTTTGTTGAAATGGATTAACAGTTATACATCTCTACCTAAAATTTTCCTTTCTATTATAATTTTCTCTATATACTTCATTATGAAGCTTTTATCTTGGAATGTGCAGGGGTTGGAATACCTCTCACTAGGAATCACTTGAAATACATTCTTAAAAAGCAGAATCCTGAATTTATGTTTTTAACTGAAACCAAGGCAACTAAAGATAACATGAACATCTTACCTAGGAATCTTAATTTCCATGACTGGCTTGCTGTCCCTAGAATAGGACTGTCTGGTGGGATGCTCATTGCTTGGCACAATAACATAAATTTTAGATGCATTGCTGAATTCTTTGATATTTGTTTCTTTGAAGTGCATGATTTCTTTAACAATGTTTGGAATGTTGTTTGTATGCATGGTTCTCTAAATGAGCTAGGGAAAAGAATGCAGTGGGATAAAATAAACTTTTTTTATAACTTAAACCCTTGTACTCTCTAGCTTATCATAGGAGACCTGAATTTTATTATGCATGTTAATGATAAGCATGGTGGAAATAAAAACCCTCATATTAACAAACTTATTCATGAAAATATTCAGAAATTAGGACTCATGGACCTTAGATTCCAAGGCATTCCTTTCATTTGGTCTAACAATAGGGAAGGCCATGAAAACATAAAAGAAAGAATTGACAGGGTCTTATCTTCTCCTAGTTGGTATGCTTTGTTTCCTGATGCTATAGTTTGTCATTTACCTAAAGTGGGTTCTGATCACACGCCAATTTTACTAAACTGCAAACCTATTAAAGTTAAACTGCATAAGCCCTTCAGGATTATTAGAACTTGGTCTAGCCACGAAAACTATAGAAAACATGTTCTTGAAAATTGGAATTGTAATATTAGAGTTTCTTACGATTTTAGTTTACAAAAAAATCTTAAAAATCTTTCCTACTCCCTTTCTAATTGGAATAAAAATGTCTTTGGAAATATTTTTACTAACATTGAAAACCTTAATAAAAAAATGGAATACTTACATTCCATTAATCCTTTGCCTATGCTTGAAATCAAGGATACGCAGAATAATCTTGAAATGTGGTATAACATAGAGTATGATTATTGAAATCATCTCTCAAAAGACAAATTTATTAAGGATTTTGATCGAAATACTTATTTTTTTCATCAATATGCGAATAATCGAAGAAGAATAAATCATATACACACCCTTAGGGACGATTCAGGTCTTTGGATTAATGATAACACCCAACTTCATAAAATGCTCATTAAACACTTTAAATCCATTAGCTCTTCCAGTAATGTTCAGCACCTTGAAACTCTTAATAACCTCATTGACCCCTGTATCAATGAGGATGAAAACTTGAACTTAATTAGAATTCCTGATGAGTTAGAAATCAAGAACACGCTTTTCAACATGAACCAGTGGGGTGCCCCTGGTCCTGACGGATACCCGCCAGGTTTCTTTAAAGAAAACTGGGATGTCGTTAAAAAGGACATTATTAACATGGTCCAAGACTTTTTCAAGAAAAACTACATCCTCAAAGAGATGAATTATACTTATATAACCCTAATCCCTAAAGTCCAGAATCCTTCTACTCCTGCCGATTTTCGTCCAATCATTCTTAGTAACACCACTTATAAGATAATTTCTAAAATCCTAACTAACCGTCTAAAGGCGCTTCTTTCGAAGCTTATTTCTACAAACAAGTCTGCTTTTATTCCTGAGCGCCAAATCACAGATAACATAATCGTAGCTCATGAAATCCTTCACTCTATGAAAACTTCTAAAAATAAAACCGGTTATATGGCTCTGAAAATCGACTTTTCGAAAGACTTTGATAGAATTGAATGGGACTTTCTGAAAAAAAACCTTAATTCTTTTGGATTCTGTGTTGAGGCCTGCCACCTTATTATGCAATGTGTTACAACTACTTCCTTCTCTGTTCTTTTAAATGGTGTTCCAGGGGACATATTTACTGTAACCAGGGGTCTTAGGCAAGGGGACCCTTTGTCCCCTTACCTATTCATTATTTGCATGGAAGTACTTTCGAAACTTCTCCTAAAAGCTGAGAATGATAAAATGATTTCTGGTGTTAAAGTGGCGAGGACCGCGCCTTCTGTTTCGCATTTGTTTTTTGTTGACGACTGTTTTTTATTTGCAAAGGCTAATCTCAATGAAGCTAAAAACATTGTTAACATTTTAAACACTTTTGAAAAAATGACTTGGCAAGTAATTAATTTTAATAAGTCTGGTGTTTATTACACGCTTAAGATTCACAATAAGCATTGTAAAATTATTTCTAAAATTTTTAAAATCAGGAAAATATCTAAAAATGATAAATACTTAGGGACTCCGCTTTTCTTTGATAAAAATAAAACTAATAGCTTTGAGCCGCTTCTTAATAAGTATTACATTGCTCTTCAAGGATGGATGGGGAAGATGTTTAACCAAGCGGGGCGAACTGTTTTAATCAAGAATGTGCTTAGTGCCTACCCTAATCATCAAATGTAGTGTCTTGCATTTCCTAAAAAGACGCTTGATAACCTTGATAAGATCCAGAGAGATTTCTGGTGGCAAAAAAAGAATAAGAAAAAGTGTTACTACCCTAAGGCGTGGCCAAGTATAACTAAAGACATTCGCCAGGGAGGGCTGGGGATAAGAAACCCTCATAAGCACAATCTTGCTCTAATAACTAAGTTGGCCTGGAGGCTTATTCACAATCAAGATCAGCTGTGGGCTAAAATTCTTAAGCATAAATATTTCAGAGACCAGAACCCGCTTAAGAAAATTAGAAAAAATAGGATTTCTTGGATTTGGACTAGTATTCGCAGAGGTCTTGATACTATTATTTCTAACCATGTTTGCCAGATTAATGATGGGAAGTCAACTAATGTTTGGTCTGGATTTTGGATTCCCAATCAGGTTCAGCTTTTATCGCCTATTTATATTGATAGTAATTTGCCTATTAATGTTTGTGATTTAATGAATGCTGAAGGGAATTGGAACATGAACATCATCAGTAAATACATAGATTTGTCTTTCCATGGTGCTATTAATTCTGTAGCTACTAACATTAATATGCATGATAAAATTAGATCGAAATCTACAACTTCTGGAAATCTCAATACTACGTCAGTTTACAATTTTCTGACTAACTTGAACTTTGATAAGGATGAAGCTAAGTTTTGGAAGCATTTATGGAATCTTAACATGCTGCCTAGAGTTAATATGTTTTGTTGGAAAGTTGTTTCTTGTGCTTTAGCTCTGGGAAATAATATGTCTAAATATGTGAAAGATTCGGATCCTTATTGCCTTCTTTGTGATAACCTTGAATTAGAAAATGAAATGCATTTGTTTGTTCATTGTAACTTTGCTAAGAATGTGTGGGATGCTTTTGAGCTCAATGACATTTACTGTTGTATTGGGAATGCTGGCATCATGAATTGGTTTAAATTTTGGATGAATAACAGGAACCTAACTAGCAAGCATAATCTGATTACCTTCATTATCTGGTCCATCTGGAAGTTTAGGAATAGTGTCAAGTTTGATAACAATTACCCAAATGTAAACAAGTTAGTTGATAGCATTAGAGCTTCTTACCAAAAGTTCAATTTTTGTCGTGACAGTAAAGCCAGTCAGGTTCATAATTGTGCTAAGACGTCTTTAAGAAATAACCAGTTGGACACAGGAAAAGACTATGATTGGTTTATATGTTTTGATGCCTCCTATTCTGAAGATGATTACACAATGGGATATGCTATCTCAATTTTGAATAATGCAGGCAATCGGAAGCATTGTCGTGCAGGATGTGGCTGGGCCTCCTGCCCCTTAGAAGCTGAAACAAAAGCTGGAATTGAGGCCATCAGGTGGATGAAGGAACTAAAGCTCCAAAATGTTTGCATGATTAATGACTGCCAAGTTCTAATGAAGATTCTGAAAGGAGATGAAGACCCTGAAGTTCATTCTTGGAGGTCTCAAAATAGCATCCTTAGATGCAAATTTTCCCTTGTAAATTATGATTCGGTTTCCTTTATGAATAAAACTAGGAAGTATATTGATTTTCAAGACAAGCTAGCTAAGGAAGTAAGATCTAGGAAGATTAACTTCTTCTCTACGGAGAATGTGAGCGAAAATGTAAGAAACAAAATCCTAAAAAGAGTTAAGCTGGGTTAACTCTCATCTTGTATATTTTGCAAACTTCCAATGTTTCATAAATAAAAGTCGTCTTCTTATTAAAAAAAAATCTCAATTTGGATTAACACGAGAGGCATTAGCATCTTAACTATATGCCACATAGGTGGACTCGTGTCCCACTCACCGTGTATGCATGGGCTATAGATTAGGCTATAAATAGCCTTGAACTGTAATAAGAAGAGAATGATTAATAACAACATTTCCATTTCCTCTCCCTATAGTTTCGACTATTAAACTTCGTATGAACCGTTTTAGTTCGTTTGTGTTTGTGCCATGATTTCGCTATCCAGTGGTTGCTTAGTGGCTTGAGTAGGTATGACAAATATAAAACGTTATCGGCACGAACTGCTCAGTGGCGATCGGCATGGGGCTGACGATACAGAAAAGGATAATTCTCATCAACTTTTGCATATTTTATTTAACTATTGTTAAGTAGTTTTATGCATAATTTTTTTTGTAGTGTCTAACTTTGTTTCCTATTTTGATTAGGACTTGTTAAAGAGAAAGTTAGACATCTTACCATGTCTTGAATGTGCTATTTGGGGCACACGAAATTATATGGTATATGAAGAGATATCCAAAATAGGTACGTATTAGCAACGACTCATATTTGTGATTTATTCGATTTCCGAATTTAGCCAAATATTTGAGTTTTGTAGCGTTTTGCTATTTTCCGCTTTAGCCAGCTAACGAAAGGTTTTTCCGCGTCCTTATGAATAGCGTAGAGAATAAAATTTCCTTTGTTGGTACGCCAATAATTTTTGTGGTGTTAACGGTTTTAATATCGGCAGAGCGAGGAATTGTTGCATCCTGAGGGATGGCAAAATTTAATATTCCTTCGCTATAATAATCTCCGTAATTCAAAGTCGTTCCACCTAGGGATGGAATGCGATGAAAATGTACACTTGGTTAACATGGTTATCCAGTCTCTATCAGTGGTCGTTGAAATGACCTACAACTGATATCTAGACAATTTCTTTTAAGATAAAGAATGTGTTCACGTTTCATCTTTGATAGGTTAATATTTTGTCGACCCTAATGGACGAAATATGGAGATTTGTCGGTATTATGCTAGAACCGTATATATTGCATTTTAAATGTTTTCTTTCTTGTTTGACCGTTTATTTTTTGTGGTAATTGGTTCGGCTTGATTTTAGAGAAGGTATATGCATCGTATAAATGTTGCGCCGAGCAATAAGGAGAGCCGCATATTTGTGGCCTTATGTGCCTCCGCGAATTTTACGGCATGCATAATATGCGCCTATAATATGCATCGGCGACCTTCAAAGAGATATTGCTTAATTTGCACTTTGTATATGTTGTTATAGCAACTACGAGAGCTGCATGTTTTAAATGCACCTCGTAGATATACAAACGTCGAGCAATAATGAGTGTCGCATTTCTTTAAATGATGTTTAGATTTAATATCATGCCTTCTCGTCGCCTGGACCTACTACCTAAATCATGAGTTGGGTAAATTGAATTTGCAGCAGTACCTATGTAAATAAGTCTATCTTTGACAAAGAAGGAAAATACAATTGTGGTAGGCATATTTGAATATGGGAACCACAATAATTCTCGGGTTTAAGGACCTGATGAGCACCGTACCACTAGAAGTGGAATAATACCGGACGGTAGCATAGTGATTGGTTTTAATAAGCCATCTTTGAGCCTGGAAGAGCTCTGCTATCGTTGTGACATAAAAGACATGGTATGTGCATTTGAAATGTTGTTCATCGTTGTTGATCTCTATCGGTCGTCTTGCCAGGACTGGTACTGATATTGAGATATGTCTATGGTCACAAAATTCGTTTACAGTTTACTGTTAATTTTACATGGCAATGTAAATTCTTAAAATTATTCCAGCTGGACAGTAAACGAGAGAGGAAACCTGATCAGTTACCTCTCCTGGGTTGCATGTTATTGTTGCTTTCTGCACCCAGTTTTCTCCCTTGATAGGTTACGTAATGCAGAACTGGATGTTCTGTTGATGAGACATTCCCGCCTGAGGATCAGGGGGAGAATCGTCGACGATAATGGTTTACACCAATTATGTATCATCTAAATTATCACACCGAGAAATGCCTGAGGTGTTGGAAATTACTCTATTGCTAGATTTAGCAAGAATACGCTTGCTTGATTCGGCATAAAATGAAGTCCTTGCAAGGCATGCCATGGAATCACAACGATTATTTTGTCTTAGAGTATGCTTATCAACTTAGACGAAAACCTCTTGTATGAGGTATGACAATCAATCAGATGACGTCCACATTCTCTTTGAGATATGAGTTGATATATCTCCTGGCGAGGAGGACATCCATAAAAGTTGCGTTGATATCCCATGGTGAAGAATATCTGCATACTGAAATCTGGTACCAATGGATTAAAATATCCTCATGCTCTTGAGAATGATGTAAAATTGCGAACTTGCTGATTATGAACTGGTTGTCGATGATGTTCAGAGTAGCTACTGAAATTGTTGTGGATAATATCCCCCTTTGCAAAGGAATTATCGACAGAGTTTATATGATTGGCAAATATGGACATAGGTTCATATTGAGGTGTTTTATCCCTTGTGTACGCTTTTGGGACCTTAGTTTTAGCGTCAGTCGCAAATGTGATGCTTATATGAAAGCATAGTGAGAAAACTAATTTAGGTTGCTTGTTATGCAGCGCCACATCCTGAAAGTGAATCTCCCCAGCTACTAACCAGGTTGATGGAAGTACAGTATGGTAGTCATACGTGACTCGACATATGAACTGGGTGGTAACTGTGTATCTATATTCATATAGATTTTAAATGAAACTCCTGCTTATCATCCGTTGATGTTGTATCATCCTAGTGATGCTTTGGGAATATTGAGAGTGAGTATATTTTGATGTTCTTGTGCATTTTGAACTTATTGCTCATGTAACCATTGTCATGTTTTTTTCTGTTTGAGACGTGCTATGTTTCACTGCATATGCTACTACAACAAGATTTGCAAAATTTGTGAGAAAATCTTCCCACTGTTAAGGGGAGGAAAGGCTATCGCCTGAAAAACGGCGTGAAATATTCCTGGTTTGTACAAAGATAAACCAGGATGTATCTCATCTTGATGTTTTCAGCAATGAAAGACATGCAGAAGAATTGATATCTTCAGAAATTGCAAATCAAGTTGCTTCATGAGAAGCTGTAAATATAGTAGCTAGCATGTCATTTAAAACACACCACGACGAGGATGAATAGTTGATTGAAAATATCCTGTTCCGCCTAAAAGGGAAGAATCAATCACGATCATTGAAAGATAGTGCTCTCAAAGAGACTATCAAAGGAAGATCTAATTTCTCTGATTATAGTTCTCCGAATAAGAGAATGTATCTGCAAAGGCTGTGAAACCTCAAAATGAGAGGATTTCCATAAGGCATGCATGCAATAGAGAAATTTGCGGTCGTAATATAATGATTGTTGGTGACATACTCAAAGTATCTAATGATGCTGTCATAGATGATGTTGGTGTTAAATCACTCTCTATAAGGGAATGTCATCAAAGGTATGATTGGTTAAAGGAGAGATCTAAGCAGAATAACAGTTTCTTGAAAAATGCATAGCGTTGGTACTGCATCCCGAACACTCGGTAATGTGAGCCTCTCTTAGCCGCAGGTGGGTGTTTTCAGTTCCGACATCTGATAATGTAACCCTTAGTGGCTACAGGTGGGTGTTTGTGCATAGTGAGAAAAGTAAAGTCAACTAATGACACAAATTATTTTACAGTAACCTGAGATGGATTACTTTGTAACATATTCCCTGTTATGGATGCAACTACCTCTTTTGGTATCTGTCTGGTAGTCTTTAAGGACTCGATATGCATCTAGTTGTTGTGGTTACTGCAGATCTGTATGAACGACTAGATACAGATAGTTTCATACAAATTCCTGATGGTTTTCTCCTATCAGTAGAATTACCATGTCACATGCATTTACTCGATAAGGACTAAACTGGTCAATCGTCTAAGTGAATGCGTATTTTATCAGGGAATGTATGAACCATCTTGTATGCCCAAATGCTATGCGTTTACTAGATTTGGTTTATGCAACATCTATTTAATTGGAACTCCTGAAGAGTTCTCCAAAGCACGAAAATGCTTAAAGAAGGAGTTCGAGATGAGATTCTTGGTAAAACAAGGCCTCAATCTGTTGGTTGAGCATTGTAGATGGAAGTCCATCAATTTCGTCAACCTTAAAGGTTTAGACATGTTTAAGATTGATCGGTTTACATCTCAATATGAGAGATGTATCACTCTGTGGTTTGTATTACACAAAGATGTGCGAATGGAACATTAGCTGAAATATGTTATAAGTACCAGATATTGGGTTTCTGGTAAACATGTAAGTCTGGCTCTGCCCAGCACCAATATCGAGACATTGGTCCGAAGAAAGTCCCTCTCATCTTCGTGGTACCATTAAGCTGGATCTATTGCATAAAATATCGCTAGATGTCTCCCACAGAGAAAATCTAATCAAATTGTTTAAGTTTTGATTTTTGACAGGTTTGTTAAAACCACTAAACATTCTCCTAGCTAAAAATATGGTTGTAGAGGATACTTGTTTTTCCTCCAATAGGTTATGATTATTCAGACAAATCTAGTTGAGAATAAAAAGCTGGTACAAACATTAGATCATTAAGAAATTGCACATCGGAAGATCAGACCAAGTTCTCTTGAGTAAAGGAAGTAAATGAAGACCTTGGAAGATGGTTCGTGATCTAGGTGCAATTCTATCGAACAGAATGATCAACTGAAATGGTTGTCAATCAGGGGGAGTAAAGCCATAAAAGATTATAGATATGGGCATATTGGACATTACATCGTGTACTCTTTTTCCTTAGTCAAGGTTTGTCCCATTGGGTTTTCCTTGTCAAGGTTTTAATGAGGCATGCGAGTCCACTGCTATCAGCAGTCCTGAACGTTGTACTCTTTTTTCCTTCGTCCTGGTTTTTGTCCCTCAGGATTTTTCCGGGCAAGGTGTTAAGGCAACATCTGCGGACTCATGTTTTCCTACGTTCAACACTGTTCTGGTTTTTGTCCCTCGGGATTTTTCCGGGCAAGGTGTTAAGGCAACATCTGTTCAACACTGTTCTGAGGACTCATGTTTTCCTACGTTCAGGTTTTTGTCCCAATAAGTTTTCTTGACGAGGTTTTTAATGAGATAACAATCTTAGAACGATGATCATCATCTAAAGAGATGTATATATCCATAGATTTTCTTAAAATGCGGTTATCAGATAATCACCTGCATTAGTTTGGTTCAGGTTTTTACGACACACGGTTTTTCCTGGCAAGATTTTAACGAGTCAATATGCTCATCGACGTTGCCATTATTACAAACTTTGGGCTCTCAGGTTTTTCTTAAATGATTTTCCTGAAATTGTTTCAACAACGGTAACGGATTTGTCTAACAAGGTTTTGACAAGACAACATTTTCAGAACGGTGGTCATCCAAGGGAAATGTTATATAGGGTCGGTATAATGTGGCTGACCACGTTTCCAGTGGGACCCGCACTACCCATTTGTCTTAGTTGATAAGTATAGTCCCAGTTTGGATTAACACGAGAAGCATTAGCATCTTAACTATATGCCACATAGGTGGACTCGTGTCCCACTCACCGTGTATGCATGGGCTATAGATTAGGCTATAAATAGCCTTGAATTGTAATAAGAAGAGAATGATTAATAACAACATTTCCATTTCCTCTCCCTATAGTTTCGACTATTAAACTTTGTATGAACTATTTTAGTTCGTTTGTGTTTGTGCCATGATTTCGCTATCCAGTGGTTGCTTAGTGGCTTGAGTTGGTATGACAAATATAAAAATACTATTAATTTAGTAAATATGGATGTCTAATAGATTTTTAATTCCGTACCTGCATCCAACCCATTGACGCACGAATTAGGCGCCCACTCTTAAAAAATCGGATGGGAAGGACCGAGTCTGCTGACTAGGTAAAAAAAACTCTCTCCAATCAGCCCTGAACAAACACAAGTCAGAGTTTCTGGATTGGTCTCCCAGAGAAAGCCCAACTCAAGAGGCATGTCATCGAGAACCATTCTTGGACGGCTAATTTTATCTTAGTGGCTCTATATTGGTGGAGAAATGAGTTTAGTTAATGTTTTGTTTTTAGTTTTAGCAGGAATGGACTTAGGACCAAGGAATCACTGAGAACACAAACTCATTTTCATTACTGTGAATGAAACCTTTAGTTCCATATATGGGAACTTAAGATCCTCTCGGACCTCTCCATCTTAGTAGGAATTTTAAATCTAAGAGAAGCATTTTGGGTCATAAGCACTTTTGTGTAAGGGAGAATACTTAGGCATTGGGCTAGCTGATGTAACCACATATTTCAAACACGCGGTACTTTGCATCGAAGTACGCCACCATCATTGGTCGGGTGGGCTGGACCTGAATGTGGGTCAACCAAGACTTATCTTTCTGGACAAAATTCTTTTGAAGTATTTCCTAAATGAATTTAAAATCAGACTAAATTTTGTCTTAATGTGGGGCGAGTCTACTCGGGGAATATATATGTTATTCTTTCCATTTTTTCCTGATGATGACATAATGTGTTGTTAATTGCCTAGCTATTTTTGCTTGTTTGAAAAAATCTTCCATTATTATTCCCTTAATCCTGATTTTATTCTCTCAATAGTTCCTAATACGGTAGAAACTCTATAAATTAATGTTATTGGGACCATCAGAATTTATTAATTAAGCATATTAATTAATATCTTATTAACTTATAGAAAAATTTATTATCAAATAATTATTTTCTAAATACCGCAGAATATTAAATTCTTCAAAGCACCGCCCAATAGATAACACAAGTTTAGACAATTTAAATCACCAGTTAGACGATGAAGTCACTCAAGACTTGCAAAATTTGATCAAAAAGTTGGGTTATCACAGTTCAATGAATGTCAAGGTGTCCTAAATATCCAGAAGAAAATGAAGTAAAGCAAACTGATGAAGAAATAATTGAGAGCATATGGGAACTGATAAAGATGAGAAACATGATGATGAAAATTGTACAATAGATGCCCCTTCACGAAACGAGATAGTTAAAGAGGCAATCACATTAAATAATATCTTGCTGAGCTATGAGAAAATAACACCAGAAATTCTTCGGATGATAAGAAAAATTAGAGATCAAATTCAATATGATATTGATTTAAAAAAAAACAGAAGATAATTGAATCATTCTTCAAAAAAATTCCATACATCATTAATGTATTGAATATATATATATATATATATATATATATATATATATATATATATATATATATGTGTAATGAATTAATAATTTATATATGGAAGATTTTGCTATTTACGGCTAACAATACAATTTCTTTCCTGGAAAGAAATAGGGGGTATAATTATAAACAAATTCAAATATCTTCGATTTTTTTTTGTCTTTACAGAATTATAACTAACAAAACTAATTAATGGGAGTATCATTACTGTTTCAAGGGGTATATAAAAGAAGACCGTAAACAACCCTTTATAATTTGAACGAATTATTAATTTGACACGTTGTCCCCGATTTGGGACCGGTTAAAAATATTATTTAAGAGAGTTTATTTAATAATCGAGTATTAATTAATGGAGTTTCTACTGTAAATGCACATTGTTCTCGACCTTCTCTCTTGTCCCTTGTATAAACCACTTGAACTCTTCGTTCTTAAGGGGATATTATCCCACTTCTTTTCTTCTCTTCTCTTTTTATGTGGTTTTTTTTGTTTCCGTGCTTTTGTTGTTGAGTTCGTTGAGTGGGAAAGTATTGTAATGTTTATAATACTGGTATCTAATAGATTTATCCTGGACACAACTTTACCGGGGGTATTAGCATCACTTAGTTTTTAGGCGTACCGGTGAACTATTATATCAATGACAACTTGATAATCAAGTGACTATGTCCATATTGTGTGGTATGTAATCTAGAGATTTATTTTAAATTTCAGGAATTTTGTTTTTACATTTTTTTTGTATTTTATTATTTGCATAACTAGATAGATCACCTAGTTCAAGTTTGTACAATTCTTAAGACAATGAGGAGATGAAAGTATTTTAAGTATTTCTTACAATTATGCCTTTATGGATAATAACTAGTAAAATTTAGAAGTGATTTTTCTCTCAAACTATACCATGGATATTCGTAAACTTTATATTGTTGAAAAGAATTTTAAAACACTTGTGGAACGAACATAAATGTTGCTATCAAGTTGTACACATTTTTTTGTAGTGATAAAGGTGAAAATGATAGAGAAAGAGGCAGAGTTTCTTATTGATCAGCTGCAGAGTTACATGGATATAATAACATATATATACATGGAAAGGCAAACCCTATGTATCTAGTTGGGCCGCCCATCTATGAGTTGTAATCCTTACAACACTCCCCCTTGTGCGGTCCAATAGAACTTTATATGCAGTGCTTCACATTTAGTGTTTCGAATGTAGTTTTTCAAATGTCGTCCTCTTCTCGATGACTTGTGTCGAAATCAATTGCCTCATTAAAAATTTCACAAGGAAAAGCCCAGTGGGATAAAACCTTGGTACAACTCTTAATATGTGGTACTTCACATGTTGTCTCGTAATTTACATGTAGTTCATCACATGCAATACGATCTTCAAATACCGACAAGTCTAAGTTAAGTCTCGTTAAAACTTCGTCAGGAAAACCCAAAGGGATAAAACCTGAACTAAAAGAAAACAGTACAATATTGAGCAAACTTAGAACATAGTTGGACTCGAATATGTTGCCTCATTAAAACCTTGACAAAGGGAAACGATTACAACGTGACATATTCAAGTAAAGGTGATCTGTTGCAGATGATCACTTTGCTCCGTTGAATTTGACTAGTTGCTTCACAACTCCTAGGGCAGAAAATCCTTATAGGAAATAAAATAGCCTTAGTTAGGAAATTACTTCTCGGTGTTTCTTGTTATCTCATTAAAAACCTTGCCTAGTAACAAAACCCTGTGGGAAAAAGTAACCCCGATGAAGGAAAATAGATCAACACACCATTAGATGCCCCCCCTGATGTCAGACAATTTTCATTAGTCTAATGCAGTCAAAAGAAGTTTATCACACTTTACTTCGATGACTTGAATGTTTATAAGACCATGTTGTTGATTCTGGAAGTTACGTTGCTTAACGGACTATCGTGTTTCATTTTTTTGATTCAGATATTTTCAGTAATACCAATGCGATCTTTATGTCTTCAATGTTTAACATACTTGATGCTTTTAGTGTCGTCTCGCTAAAAACCTTGTCGAGTAACAAAACCCCTTGGGAAAAATTATTCTCGATCGAAGGGAAAAAGAGTACAACACAGCTTCAATTTCGAAGTAAATTATGTCGACATCATATCTTTGGATCCTCCCCCTAATGTCGGCAGCCCCCCCTGATTACTTTCAGAGTTGTTCCAGACAGTTCCTTTAGTCATGTACTTTTCAAAACTGAATATCGGTAATGACCTAGAAAATAGTCTACCATATCTCCCCCTGATTATTTTCGTTGGAGAAGAGATTATTGTTCCTTCATAATCAACAACTATTGGATTGCACTTTCATTAGCATCCCTTTTAATGTCTTTGCAGGGATAAAACAAATTTATGTCAATGGTTTCTTTTAAGCACATGATAACATTCATTATACCATTCCAATGATGTTGCGTTGGCGCTGAGCTATATCTAGCTAACAAGTTCCCTGGGGACGTAAAATTTAATCGAGTACATTATTATACTAAGTACAACAATGCGTCTATTGTACTTAGATATGGGAATTTCATCTCCCAACACATCTTCGTCATCTTCCTTTAGACGAAATGGTCACTTACTTACATTTGAACCTCGACTAATCATGAGAGTGCTATCAGGATGTATGTCTTTGTTAAATTTCCTGAAAACTTTAGACATATGCAAACTGGTGGAATAATATACCACAAGCTCAGTATTTGGTCGATCTTTCCCCAGATTTTTCATCTCCAATTCGGATTTCAAATAGCTTTTAAGGTCTCTTATTACATTAAGAGTACCCATCATGTCTGTACCATTAACATAGATAGCTACAATACCAAATCAGGAACTTTCTTGTGAATACGCAAGGAAAAATAAATTACTTGTCTATCCCCTCCAAATCAAATAGCCACTTAGACAGGTGTACCACATCCGCCTGATTTCTTCTATCTATAAGTGAGCATTCTATCTAATTGTAAACGCACTATCTGGTTTAGAGTCACTTGATTTGGGAAATAAAAGGCTATCGAGTACTTTTGTAAATAACTGATATCTCTTGATTGTTTCAGAGATACGTAAGAACCACATACATATGCTGCATTTCAAGTCCTTTTGAAAATACCAAGCTAACTAAGTAGCGGAATGCTAGAATATTCATTACAAGAGAAAAATTCCAAGGCTTTGTGAGAAACCTCGCGCCACAAGGCGAGTCTTTATACTTTAAGATTGCTTTCTTCTCATTATGCTTTATGACAAATTGATCATGTATGTCCAATAGGCTTTACACTTGGTTGGTTAGCACTACCACACCAAATACATGTATATTTGTCAAAGAACCAAGCTCTACCAGGATTGTATAGGCAAAACATGCTCTTCGTTGACATTAAGAAACAAAGAGCTTGGTTCGATCTTATCTTGCACTATTTTCTTAAGAAAGTATATATGAAATTAATCATCAATATGCTCGCATGATATTTCCATTGACTCCTGAGCATTCTCATAATCCACTTGGGATGTCATTTTTCTCTGGAATCATTAAACTTCGGAGCGTCCTCCAGTTTGATTCATGGACATAGTCAGAGACAATCTTATGATATGATTTATGATGATATAAATAAGTTTTGCCTTACTCACTTACTTTATTTCTGGATGAGGATTGATCGACCAAGTGGTCTCTCCAACTTCCTTTATGGAGCCACGGCCTCAACCACACTTCCACTAAGTGTAATTGCAATACCTTGGTCTATGGTGTATATCCCTTATTGAGGATTCATAACCTTGTGCAGGTAGGTTTGCAGCTGGTATGTGTGATCTCATCACTTTAGAGACATCAGTGTACATTCTGAAAATCGATTATTCTTTGTCACTTAACATTTACATTTGTGGAGTACATGAATCAATATGAGACATAGTGGGAACACACCACGATAATTCATGTAGTTCCCTTAGAAAATACTTTTTCTTATCTCCCCTTAACGACGGAAGACCGTCTCATTAAAGTGATAACGCGCAAATCTAGCGGTAAGAGATCTCCTGCCAAAAGGTTTAAAATGCGGTTAATTGTTCGGAACTCATTTACAATATGTGGTAATTATATAATTGGCCCTCATTTTCACGGGTTCATAAATAACCTTATGACACAACAAATATACCCATCTCTCTATAAGGCTAACCCATACGGGTTAGATATCTAGCAGCTAGATTGGTCATCCACGTCAGCTAGGGCAACCTCCTAAGTCCTATGGTATTTCTAATCTAGCAGCGAAACGCTGAATAAAACAGCGCTGAACGCTGAACCAAACAGCGTCACATGATGTTATACTAATCATTACCATTTCTCTCTCCACCTTTTTCCTCTCTCTCTCCCCCTCTTTTTCCTCTCTCTCTCTCCACCTTTTCCCTCTCTTTCTCCCTCTTTTTCCTCTCTCCCTCCAGCTTTTCCCTCTCAAATACGTCTCACTTTCTTTCTCTATCAAAAACATTTATCTAGCGTTGAATGGTTCAGCGTTTATGTCACTTTTTCAGCGCTGAATGATTCAGCGTTTCAATCTCGTTGCTAGTTGAACTGCGAGCAGTTGCTAGGAGAGAGAAGTATCCAGAAGCAGTGTTAAATTTTTTCCCACACTTTTTTCTTGATTTGCAACACTTTTTGGCCAATCTAGCAGTTCAATCTAGCCCATAGGGATTAGCCTTAGCTCATCATGGATCCATCAACATTTTATTCTTTCCAAACTTACCCTTCTTCAACTTTGGATTGATTCACTTCTTCTTTCTCTCCCTTCTTTCAACCAACAAAACCGATAGTTTCATTTTTTACTTTCAGATTCAGATCTAAAGTAATCAAACCTTACCACCACCATCTTCATCGTCGCCACCTCCACTCCTGCACCACCTCCACTAATCCCACCACCCGTTTCAGCATAACCTCTTGTACTTCCAGTAAATCCACCACCACCACGTTCTGGATTTAGGTCAACGAATCGACGAGTAACTAATTCTCCTACCGAATACAAAACTCGGATCCTGTCATGGTCCTGTGGTTCATGGCTCGTCTATGTTAGCCTGCAACCAGCAGGAGGATGTATTTATAATTTTGTCAGTTACTTCCTGCGTTTCTACAGTTAACCTCTTTTTAAGTTACTGCTTAGATAGACGTTGACATCTCGACCACGTGTAAGGTCAGTTTCGATTAGGGTTCAGTGTTAGGTCTTCTTCTACTTTAATAAGCATGTACTTGCATTTAGTGTTTATCATGAAAATAGAAAAGAGAGGAAATACAGTGGTACTGAGGTTACTGTGTTTGTGAAGTTATATCTCCATCACTCTTCCCCGATATACTGTGTTGCTTGCATGCTTAGTACAACTCTATCTCTCTTATTACCTTATCAAATATTCCAGTACATCACATTTGGTATCACCCAGTCGATTCCTCTCTCTTTTTCTACGCCATGACTGGTCCAACTATCAAAGATGTAGATACCACCACCCATGAATTATCTCAACTAATGAAGAATCTTACAGATCTACACACCCGTGATGCAGCAAAGCGTAAGGAAGCTGCTCCACGACAAGATACCTTACTTGCTTCTTTGGTTAAAATTTCTGAGGAAAACCAAGCTAAGTTTAATGCACTTATTCAAGTTCTATCTAAAACACCACTAGATCCACCTGAACCTAATTCTAAAGAAGGTTCAAATAACAACCACCGCACGAATCCTTTCAATACCTTCTCTAAAGTTCATAAACTCGACTTCCCTATATTTTTTGGCGACAATCCTCGTAGCTGGATCCGCAAGTGTGAAAGATTTTTTCAGATCCATTCCACTTCTGATGAGCAAAAGACTGAAATTGCTTCTTTATACTTGGATGGCAAAGCTGATTCATGGTTTCTGGACTTCCTTACTGGTAAAACATTCATCTCTTGGCCTGTTTTTGTAGAAGCTATTTGTAGTCTTTTTGAGGATCTAGCAAATGATAATTATGTGGGTTGTTTCAACAAGTTATCTCAACTTCCATCCGTGAAAGAATATTTTGAGCAATTTGAGCAGTTAAAAGCATTAATGTTGAGTAAAAATCCTCATCTTACTGAAGACTACTTTGTGTTGAGCTTTATTAGTGGGTTAAAGGATGTTTTGAAGAGCTCTGTGCAGATGCACAAACCTACCACCCTTGCTCAAGCATTTTATTTAGCTAGATTGCAAGAACTAGCTCTCTCATCACAATCCTGAACCTCAAAAACCATTCTGTATAAATCAACACCAACCACTTTCACTTACAACAAACTTCCACCACCAAGAACACCTACAACTCCTTCTCCAATGGGTGCTTCTACTTCTACACGTATCTCTCAAATTTCTACACCACCACCTAAAACACCTTATGTACCACCCATAAGAATACTCACTTATGAGCAAATGAGTAAAAGAAGTGCCAAAGGCCTTTGTTTCAATTGTGATGAAAAATACCAACCAGGCTATAGATGTAAATCTCAACAATTATTTATGATGGTAACTGACCATGAAGCTGATGGTATAGAGCCTTCACATCCTCAAACTCCTTGTGCAGATCAATTGGTTGATTCAGATATGGAGAATTCTCTCCATACCCTTACTGGCAATGTCAATCCTGACACCATTAGGATCCTAGGATTCATTAAGAAAAGATCCATCACTGTGCTAGTGGACACATGAAGTACTCATAGTTTTATTGATTCTGCTCTAGCCACTCAATTAGGGTGTGAAGTTCAACCAACTGCTCACATGTTGGTCACTGTGGCTAATGGAGATAAAACTACAAGCACTAGAATCTTCCAACAGCTCAACTGGACAATGCAGAACCATCAATTTGCTACTGATTTGAGATTACTTTCACTTGGAGGTTGTGATTTGGTTTTGGGAGCAGATTGGTTGAGAACTTTAGGAGATGTCACCTTCAACTTAGCTAAATTTTCTATTTCCTTCTTACACAATGGCCAGTTGATCACTCTACAAGGTACTTCCTCTAATCCCAATCTTTTAATGCTCAGTAGCAATGCCATGAAGAATTTTATTAGGAAGAACACCCCAGCATTGGTGGGCCAATTTTTCTCCATATCAGTATCTCCTTTACCAGCTGACATTCCACCTCCAATACAAGACTTACTCCACACCTTTAATGATGTTTTTGAAGAGCCCAAACAGCTACCACCACAAAGGGTTCTAGATCACCAAATCATCCTCAAACCTGACTCACAACCCATCAATCTCAGACCCTCTAAGTTCCCTTATATCCACAAGTATGTGGTGGAATCCTTAGTCCAAGAAATGCTTCAAAATGACATCATTCAAGATAGCCATAGCCCCTTTGCATCTCCTATACTTCTTGTGAATAAAAAAGACAACACTTGGAGGTTATGTGTTGATTACATGAAGCTCAATGCCATTACAGTCAAGGATAAGTTTCCTATTCCAGTTATTGATGAGCTTCTAGATGAACTGCATGGTTTTAAGGTATTTACTAAACTGGATTTAAGGGCAGGATATCATCAAATCAGAGTACATTCCACTGATATCCATAAGACTGCTTTTAGAACTCATGTCATTATGAGTTCAAGGTAATGCCATTTGGCCTCACCAATGATCCTGTTACTTTTAAAACACTTATGAACTCTGTGTTTGGTCCTTATCTAAGAAAATTTGTACTTGTGTTTTTTGATGACATCCTAGTATATATCCCCTCCATTATAGAACATGTGCATCATCTTTCAGTTGTTCTCTCCTTGCTAAGGGAACATCACTTATATGTCAAATATTCAAAATGTTGTTTTGCACAGTCTTCATTAGAGTATCTAGGCCATATCATTACAGCTGATGGAGTGGCAGCTGACCTAGACAAAATTTCTTGCATGAAGTCTTGGCCTGTCCCTACAACTATTAAGCAACTTAGACGCTTCTTGGGCCTAACATGCTACTATAGAAAGTTTGTTCAAGGGTATGGCTCTATTGCTAAACCACTTACAGATCTCTTGAAGAAGAATGCATTTCCCTGGTCTCCTGAAGCTGAAGAGGCCTTCATTACACTTAAGAATGCTATGTGCACTACTCCAGTTCTTGCACTTCCTGACTTCACCAAGCAGTTTGTAGTGGAAACAGATGCTTTCTCTAGAGGCATTGGAGTTGTCCTTATGCAGGAGGGAAGAATTATTGCTTTATACAACAAACCCTTGGGGCCAAAGGCACTGGGACTTTCTACTTATGAGAAGGAACTATTGGTTGTTGTCAATGCAGTCACCAAATGGAGACATTACCTCACTGGACACCACTTCATTATTAATACTGATTAGCAGAGCATTAGATACTTCATGGAGAAGAAGCTTACTACATTATTGCAACAAACATGGCTCATCAAACTTCTTGGGTTTGACTTTACAATTCACTACAAGAAAGGCCTAGAAAATAAGGCTGCTGATGCACTTTCTAGAATTCCAGTCCCTAGCTCATCCACCACTTGCAATGCTCTTTCCTTATCTACACCAACATGGACTCAGGACATCCTTTCCAGTTATACAGATGATGCTGTGGCTTCTGCACTCATTCCACAGTTGCTAGTCAATGGCTCCGCAGTTCCTCATTACACTTATTTAGAAGGCATTCTCAGGTTTAAAGGCAGGAATTATGTGGGCACCACTACTAACCTGAGACAGCACATTCTTCATTCCATTCACTCATCTGCAATTGGAGGTCATTCAAGCATTCATGGCAGCTACATTAGGGCCAAAACTTATTTTTATTGGAAAGGATTGAAACAAGATAATCTGCTCCTAGTCATCCAGTGTGACACATGTCAGAGGAACAAACTGGAGCATCAGCACCTTCAAGGCCTTCTCCAACCACTCCCAGTTCCAGATCAAGCCTGGCAACATATTAGCATGGACTTCATAGAGGGTCTCCCTAAGTCCAATAATAAAGATGTTATCTTAGTGGTGGTGGACAGATTCACTAAATACAATCATTTTATAGGACATACTCATCCTTACACAACAATTACAGTGGCTCAGGAATTCTTAAATAACATCTTCAAGTTACATGGGATACCTGCTTCCATTGTCTCAGACAGAGACAAAGTCTTCACCAGCAAATTTTGGCAAGAGCTCTTCAGAACTTTGGGAACACACCTCAACATGAGCACTGCTTACCACCCTCAGTCAGATGGCCAATATAAAAGAGTTAATGCTTGCTTGGAAGGTTACTTAAGGTGCATGACAGGTCATAAACCCAAGCACTGGTTCAATTGGCTCCCATTAGCAGAATGGTGGTATAATACAAACTTCCACACCAGTCTCAAAATGTCTCCCTTTCAAGCTTTGTATGGGTATGTCCCCCCTCACTTAGCCTTCCCAACAATTGCTAATACCTCTGTAGCATTTGTTGAAGAATATCTCCAAAGGAGAGATGCAATTATTGATCTCTTGAAGGAAAACCTTGACAAGGCACAGGAAAGAATGAAGTGGTTTGCTGGCAGGAAGAGGACTGACAGATCATTTGATGTGGGAGATCTGGTTTACTTGAAGTTACAACCTTACAGGAAAACTTCCATGACCTTGCGCAAGAATTTTAAGTTGCCTGTTAGGTACTTTGGACCATTTCTTGTGCTTCAGAAGGTAGGACAAGTGCCTTACAAGCTAGAGCTTCCTCCAGGCTCAAAGATTCGTCCTGTCTTTCACGTGTCCCAGTTAAAACAGAAGCTAGGTGCCGCTGTTTCCACTATCCCTTCATTGCTCTTGGTCGACTCCAATGGCGAGATCATTCTAAAGCCCATAGTTACACTGGATTCTCGATAAGTTTTTCGTCAGGGTAAAGCAGTACAACAACTTTTGATTCAGTGGTCTCATACTACACCTGCGGATGCCACTTGGGAGGATTTTCCTAACGTTCGAGCTCACTTCCCTAAATACCATCCTTGAGGACAAGGATATTCTGAAGGAGGGAGTATTGTCATGGTCCTGTGGTTCATGGCTCGTCTATGTTAGCCTACAACCAGCAGGAGGATGTATTTATAATTCTGTCAGTTACTTCCTGCGTTTTTACAGTTAACCTCTTTTTAAGTTACTGCTTAGATAGACGTTGACATCTCGACCACGTGTAAGGTCAGTGTCGATTAGGGTTCAGTGTTAGGTCTTCTTCTTCATTAATAAGCCTGTACTTGCATTTAGTGTTTATCATGAAAATAGAAAAGAAAGACAGTACAGTGGTACTGAGGTTACTGTGTTTGTGAAGTTATATCTCCGTCACTCTTTCCCAATGTACTGTGTTTCTTGAATGCTTAGTACAACTCTATCTCTCTTATTACCTTATCAAATATTCCAGTACATCACAGATCCATTTCTATATCAATTGATTTATCTTGAACAACATAAAACCGACGATAGAGGAGAAGATGAAAATCGCGGCAAGTTATTGGATCTGAAAATTCAATTGTCCAAAACCAATAATAGTAATCACCACTCGATAATCTCAAACAATAGTTACCATCAACAGTTGACTCGAGAAACTTAGTGGTACAACAGTATAGGTATTGATTTCTTTCCTTCTCATTTTGAGTTAAATGATTCGATTTTGTTTTACACGTGATCAATTAGGGATTTGACTCTTTCATATATTTATAAATCATTTTGGTTTTGTTTATTAGAAATTGAGGGTCTTTCCCTGTATTTGACCTGCAATTGTTTAATTTTAGAATGGAATTGCTCCAGTTCCATTGTAAGAAATATTAGTTTCTTATTAGATATCACTTGTCTTTGAAAAATGACTTGAGCGAGATTTTGCAAGGACTGTTATTGTGCTGAGTTGAAAGTATGATGGGTATGGGGTTGTGTTGCTTCTTTGCTTAAAGCAGCTTTCCTGTCCATTTTACGGTCATAACTTTTGCTGCCATTGAAAGAAAGAGTGCAATTTGGACGAGTAGTGCAATGTTTGTGATAGCTTGGCAGGGAACATATTTATAGGTTTTGGTATTGTATTTCAAGTCAAGAAAAGTCTGTAACTTTTGTAAAGAGATTATAGCACTTGAAATGAACAACTTGGACGCAGATTATCATTAGTTTTTGATGAGTCCCAAGCAACTGCAGTACTTAGTTCTATTTCGTAGCGCGTGCAATCACAAGTTTTTTTTATAGATGAAACATAGTTAATTCTTAAAATGCTTAGTTACATACTCTAAAACGGTGCTGCTTAGTACTATAATTCCTAGTCTGCTTAGTTATAAACTCGGGCCTGGGAGGAGAGGTATCTTTTAATATTGCTATTTATTTGTTTATTATGAGAAAAAGATCCCTAGATTTCAGTTTCTATGGGATCAACTACTGTTATTGATCCCATATATGGATGAACTAGTATAGACTTCGTATGGATGTTATCTACAACATATCAAAATTTCATAACAATTGGATGAACTAGTAAATAGATGTGGCCAAAACATCTAACTACATGCCAGCTGAAAAATTGTTGAAGGTCTCCTGAAAGTTTACTGTTTCGCTTATTTCAGCCCCTAAACATGCTCAAAAATCTGAAATTTTCTTTGCTAAAGCTTGGAAATTTCCTGGGCATAAGGATACATGGGTAGATCGCGAAAATCTGACGTCGCATGAAGATTCTACAGTGTTTTTGCTAAAGGGCTGAATTCTGGAATTTCTGATGACGTATTTATGCAAAACTTTTCGTATATTCACATGAATTCTCATTCATTCATAAATCGACAAGTTTATACTTCTATGGATAAAATCCAAGAGAAATACTTACTTGGGTGGTCTTTATAGCATTCAAAGAGCCGTGATTGCCTGTATCAGTATTGAGAGCATCATTACTCTCATTCGGTCTTGAGTTCTGAGAATCCTCTTTGTCACCAACTTCTGAAGATGAACGAGCATAACCAGTATTCTCCACTTCCATGGAAACATCCTCCTGGATATATTCTCAACAATTAGCATTTTATCTACAAAGCATCATAATTGGTTATACGAAGAAATACTTACGTCAACCTCTTCTTCAACACTCGAGTCAGAAACTGTTTGCCCAGCAGGGAACTGAAGACCGTCGATACTCGATAGAGTGAGATTCTGCAACGGAATAACAAATATTGGTTTTCTAATCCTAATAATGCGGATGAAAATAAGCCACATCAAAAGAAGTGCTGACAACTCACCAAAGAGACAACTGGGGACTTTATTGTGTTAGGTAACAGCTTATAATTTTTGCTCCTGCCTTCTCCGCCATGAATAATTACTTCAGTTTCTGAGAAGTCTACATGGATTCGAGGTCTTACATTACGACCGTCCTGTGGTAAAATTTGATGCAATGATTAGAATACAATTATCATAATTTTTGAAGATTATACAAAGGTACATACCTGAGAACATCCTGGAGACGATTTTCGTTTATCACCACCAAAGAGATGCTTCAATCTTGGTCGAGTAGAAATCATCTCAGCAGAAGGAGGATCTTTCACCGGAGTCTGACCAATCATCACGAAATCATGTAGCCACTCGAGTTGCTGATTCCAAAAGTCTATATAACCCGGAGTTACATACGTGATTCTCTCAGAGCAAGGAACCCAGTAATCGCTTCCTTCCACATGTGTACGGTCTAAGTGGGTCCTAAGTTGCTCGACTGATGGTTTCCTTCTTCGAAAAGTCGGAACACACTGATCCATACCCATCTGTAGAGCTTCTCTATCAATGTTATATTCCTCCACTGAAAATTCTCCATATATCGCTGATAACAAGTGACCAGGGGCGCAACTCAACATAAAAGATCTCTCGCCATCGCTGAGACCTGCACCAGACGCCAAAGCCATACTCTCTCCAGTGTTGAAAGTTGTCAGCTGAGAAATATAAGAAGGAATTGACACCCATGGGAGAAAATCGAACTCAGATTCATTATCTAACACATCAATGAGACGTGTCTTAAACCGAGGATGCTTTGTAGACCAGCGCATAATCCTGGAATTATCTTTCTCAGAGAAAATATGACGATCATCAGCATTCGGTCCTTCCAAGATAGTACGTGGAATAGGTGTGTAATTCTTGAAATGTTCCCACATCAAAGCTTGAAGAAACATCGTATTGGCATAGCATTAAATCTTCATAAAGCCGTTCGATACACTGGAGTCTATAATCAAGGAGTCTAAGTTAGAGTACAAAGAACCCAAGAATAAGATACCTATTGGAAGTTGCTCACCTTGAGCCATCTTGATAGCAAAGGGAATCACGAACGGCTTCAACAAATTTCCACTATCTTCAAACACGTCTCTGGACATCCATAAACATAAGAAAGCAGCAATGGATAACATACCGTCAACAGGACTATCAGGAGCCTCATCTCTTAGCCGCCAACGTGTTAACCAGTGAGCATAACAACCTTTGCTACCAGTCACCTTATTAATCTCCTCCATTGCAGCTGTCAAGATGTTAGAAACTGTTGTCTCCTCAGCGGAGAGACCCTCAGGGAGATTGCCTGTGATTGGGAGATTCGACAAAGCAACTACATCCTCTAAGGTGATGGTAAATTCTCCCCATCTACATATGAAGGTATGGGTCGGAATACACCAACAAGCAAGAAGAGCCACTATACCTTGCACATCATGAAAAATGAACAAGTCTCCAGATGCTTGAATAGCCCTCGTTACTTGTGCCTGATTCAGCATAGCTCTAAGGCGAGGAAAACCCAACATATGTCTTGCCCACCCAGAGAATTTTTCTAAAGGTCGTCGAGAAAGCTTAAATTCTATGATTGATGCAAGTAAAAGTCCTCGTTCAAGACAAAATCGGATCACTGTCTTAGGAGTCACCAAATTCCTTTGAGTGATAATTCTGAGATTTATCAGAAGGCGATACGCTGGGGTTTTAAGACGTTTTTCGGTATCCTGCTGAACCTAAAAAAACGCATCATTTATATTCGGAACATTCTTGATTCCAGGTATCTCTTCTTCTTCTTCACCAATAGAAGTATCATCCATGCATGTATCATCTCTGGAGACGTCATTTTCTTGAGAGTCAGACATCCTTGCAAAGTAGCTGTAACATGCACACAATACTCTACCTCAGTATATCATCCATATAAGATGCAAACTGCGGCGAGACGATGGAATTATACACACGACAAAACATCTACAAAAAATGGTAATTCTTAACTCTTACCTTTTTACGATTCCACTAACAGTAGTGATTGTAATGCAAGAGTTAACACTTCAAAACTTGCTCGTTTCTTCGAAATCTACAAAAGATGAGCGAAACTCAGGTTTTCATAAAATCATGAACACTTCTATTGTGTGAACATTCACCATAGAATTATGAAAACTAAACAATATTTCATCATAAATAATTTTTTACTTTAAATATTACTCAAAATCAGCTTTGATTTTCAAAATATATATATATATATATATAAAACGTGAATTATTCATGTAAAAAATAAATTTTATTATTTTTAATGTGAATAAAACTCACGTAAAAAAAGAAGAAAAACCCGTGAACATTTCACGGTTCTATACATAAAATTTTGTGGATATTCCACGGTTTTATAACAAAAAAAACTTTTTCCCTTCGTACGATCGTCCGTCTTTGAAACGAAGGTTTATTTCGGTTTTGTGAAAGCTCACACCTCTTAAGATAAAGTTTTGGTTTCCATGAAATTTCATAAACAAAATTTTATCACTGGACACATGTCTATGTATAAAAAAAATCTCTCTTAAATTAGAGATTATTACTAGCTTCTCAAACAAACGATCGAACGAACATACATTCCTAAAACAAGGGTTTTTCATAAAACTCACGTCCAAAATTATGTATATACACATATGTTTTTTATGATGAACAACTCATGAACAAACAACAAATTTTGAAAAAAAAAAAGAATTCGTATCTGTCGGTGCCGGCCGGAAGTTGGTCGAACGGTGGCGGCGACGGTCGGACGGCGGCGGCTCCGGCGAAAATTCTTTGCTGTCTTTCTCTGCTTGGGCATGAAGAAGATAAAGAGATGAAGGTGGTGGTCGGTCATGTAGGTGAAATAAAAAAAAGATTAATTCCTTTTATACCAAATTTTATTTCCAAAACCTAATTCCATAAGGATTTCCCTTTTGGGCCCGGGCCCGTGAATCCTAAACCGACCAAGGTTCCATCACCAAACCAGTGGTTCTACATCAATTTAGGCTCATTAGACGACGCTCTATCATGCCACTGGGATATTCGTTCAATCCATGGTCCGTTCATGCAATCGAAAATCCGGTAACATCTTATTTTACGACTAAGTTCAACTACTTATTTTCGTCTGTAACTGTAACAAGAAAATCACCATTCAGTGATGACTGAGGAACATGACTATCCCTCACTAAGCAGGGGACTTAATGTAGATGGTGGATTTTTGACAAAGGGTAAAATCATAAAACTATAATTATGCATGCTCCTGATCCAGCAATCAGATGAGTATTGAGGCTCATATCTCTCATCGAAGCATGAAAGCTCATGCCACAAGAATCTCTGACTGAGAATACTGTCTCTCAGCTGAGGCAACGACATATCTTATAAATACTGAGCAATTTCAATAATCACTTCTGTAAAGAATCGAAATTATTGGACGGCTCCTAGATGTATTACTCACTAGTACAGAGCACTAACGTCTTCAGGATGTCGCAATATTCCCTGACTTTATAGAATACATATTTAAATGGAGCGTTCTGCTTCAACTAGCTCATACCTCGATTTTCGAATAATTATAATGCTCCTAGACAGCATGCCTGCTAGTATAGAGCCAACAATTAATATTTCTAGTCGCAAGATTCATCAATTGAATTCCTAAAAAAATATTATACGTTCTGTACAATATTTCGTTACTTCAATTTATGATTATTCCCAGCATAATTCCATGGGTTAGTAATAAATGTTCAACGTACGGGCAACTGAGCCACCATCAAGTATGCCCCGAGAAAATGGTGCAAATGTATTTAGCAATAAATGCACTAACGAACACCTGAATGCACGAACGAACATTCAATAACATGAAGGTACGATAAAACCGTGGAGAAAATAATAATAATAAAATACCTAAAGGAGGCGTCTAAGGGGACCCAGTCCACCGACCGGCCAGTCACGCCGCCCTGGTCGGTCCCACGCTTCTCCCTTTATTTATCATATTTTATTATTTTTCCTTGATCCCATGAAAATCCCTTCAATTTATGAAACTCCTTCGTTTCATGGTATTTCCTTCACATTAAGGAAATTATACAAAAATTACATAAAATTAGGAAAGGTGTCACGGGACCGTGTTCACTAGCCGGCCAGCCATGCCCTAGCTGTGACCGGTACCACACCTTGTAATTCCTTATTTTATTAATTATTTCCATCATCTCATGGAAATTCCTTAATCCTATGAAACTCCTTCGTTTCATGGTATTTCCTTCACATTAAGGAAATTATACAAAATTACATAAAATTAGGAAAGGTGTCACGGGACCGTGGTCAGTAGCCAGCTGGCCATGCCTAGCCGTGACCGGTCCCACACCTTGTAATTCCTTATTTTATAATTCCTTAATCCTATGAAACTCCTTCGTTTCATGGTATTTCCTTCACATTAAAGAAATTATACGAAATTACACAAAATTGGGAAAGGTGTCACGGGACCGTGGTCACTAGCTGGATGGCCATGCCCTAGCCGTGACCGGTCCCACACCTTGTAATTCTTTATTTTATTAATTATTTCCATCATCTCATGGAAATCCCTTAATTTCATGATATTTCATTCAAATCATGAAAATAATATAAAATTAAGGGAGACTCACGGGACCGGGCCCTAGCCGGCCGACCATGCCCAAGCCGGTCCCACACGCCCTTATTTTATTATTATTAATATTATTTGTTTTCCTCATCTCATGGAAACTCCTTCACTACAAGGAAACTCCTTTATTTTATGATATTTCCCTAAAATCATGAAAATAATATAAAATTAGGAAAAATGTCATGGGACCGGGCTCCTTGGCCGGCCGGCCATGCCTTGGCCATATCCGGTTCCACACATCATAATTCCTTCATTTTATTATTATTATTATTTCCTTCATCTTATGAAGTTTCCTCAGTTTCAGCAAAATCCTTGATTTCTTCATATTTTCTCAAAATGTTGCTCAAACGCACATCAGAAAATATCAAAATTCTCAGGACTGAGACGCGGACACTTTGGCGACGTGGGCATGTTACCTTGACCGACCAAGGTTGGCTCTTTGGCTTGCAAGAGGCCGGTCCCATACTTTTTCATCATTTGACCTAATTTGTTCACATTAGGTTCTTCCAAACAATTTGGAATTTCATAAAACGATCGTCAGTCGATCCCGTGACCAACCAGGGCCGGTTTCATGACCCCTTGGTCAGTCCTTCATCTCTTCATAATTTATTAGGTTTTATCACCTAAGGTTCATACGAACATTATTTGAATAAATGATTAAACCAGCATTTAATCATCCACCAACTGGTCTTCAAGAGACTTTGGTATTTTGTTCACTCGAACATATGGGCACTACAGGGTCGATCCATCATCCCATGTAGTCGGTCCCTCCTTCACTTCGTGGTTGATTTTCACTAAATCATCAATTGATCAAAATTAAGGTTTCGAATCCAAAGCTCTGCAAAACATAATTCTGAGCAGATTCAAACACTAATAATTTTACGTTGATCCCGTGATCAACATTCTAATACTCGGTTCCAGTATTTTAAATTAATATTTTATTTGGTCCCGTTACCAATAATTCATCAAACGAGCAACATTCGTTCAAATGAGCATTATTTGCTCAGACTAAGGAATATTGGTTCAACTATCAATATTCAACAATTCATCAAGTGAACAATATTTGTTCACCTTAACTATCAACATTTATTCGACAATTATACTTTTATCTCAACAAACACGTTCAGTTCATGAGTCCCAGAACATTTGTTCGACTCAGCAATGCAAGGACTCATCGTCCCATGAAGTCAGCAACTGACTAACTAAATACACGTCTACCTTGCAGACTCCACAATCACGAGACATCAATAGTGACACATGCGGGATATTAACTAGGGTTTTGGTCTGGCGGCCTACGACACGTGTTTTCACCCACGATGGGAATGTGATCAAGTCGTGCAATCAGTTGGAGGAGTTAGCAAAGTAGTGGGTGCAAAATCAACCAAGTATCTGCACGATGAGCAACTGGTTTTAATACGATTTCCATTTCCCCACTCCAGCAACTGTCACACTTCATGGGATCAAGGTGTTTACAATTCTTGCAATATAAATAAGTCTCTGAATCATGATTGAGAACAGACAATTTTCGTAAAACAAGAGCACACGAACTCATCGTCTGAAAAAATTACTCTCAACAGAGCAAATTCAATCAATCAGAACTTATTTTAGTTCTTCACGCATAATACACAACACACCCACAATTTCGATCACTATTTATCTCACACATTTCTCAGCTTCCCTCCTGCAGATCGACCCATCCTCTCTTGTGATCGAATTGACTCTGGAACGACCATTGTCTTGGTTTAGGCCAGAGTCCTACAGATTGATCTCTCAAATTCAAAGCACTCCCTCTTGCAGTGCATCTGTGTGAGGTTAGACAGTTCGCTCGGTTTAAGGAGTTTCCTCCGCACGGTCGTCTCCTCAATTCCTTAAAAACCAGCAGCTCGTTTTTTCGCATCTACTACAAGATGATGCTTTTGTCACCCTTTCTACAACACTGATGACTGTTACGCTTTTGTCACTCTTCTGCAAATGGATTCGCAACAGTTTCTTCATGTTTGCAACGGTTTCGCTGCAAACCCTAATTTTTGTTTCCTTTTGCAAATTTTTGCTTGGAATTCGTGCAGGGATTCTTCCACACTTTTCTCAATGGTAAAACACGATTGTTTTCACGAATCCTCTTAGTCGGCGCCAATGTTTGTACCCAAAATTACTTCTAGACACTAAACACGATGATTTTTTATGATGATAATGGATATTAGGGTTAGAAAAAGATAAATAGAGGAGACGAAGAATTTAACGTGGTTCGGCAAGTGTTTCCTACATCCACGGAGGAATCCCATAGCGAGAGTTATTATTGATATGATTATTACAATAATTATGGTTAGCTAACCTAGGATTTCCAAAACCTCTTAGGGTTTAGGATACATGTATTTATAGTGTTATGTAACCCTAATTCTGATATAAACTTGATATGCAAGCAACTTGGCAGCAAGACTTCTGGAAACTTATGGAATCTTCTTTATGGGCTTGATTAGCGGGCTTGATTAATGGGCCTTCCATGTATTTTATACACGGTACAAACACTAAGAGCATCAGAAACCCTGAATCGGCAGCAACGCAAACCCTAATTTCTCAATCGACCCATGAACATCAACATCATCACCTTCTTCAGATCCCCATATGATTTCTCGAACAACTACTGTTCTTCTTCTTCAATTCTTTCTCCTAATATAAAACTAACCCATCAACAGTCTTCATCCCTTTATTACAGCAACAAAATCTCATTTCAATCTTCCATTCCTCACTGTGTTCATTATCAATCTCTCCTTCTCTCGGATGTTTCAGTACATATGTTAGAGCATTGCTCGGTCGAACTCGCATGCGTTGCTATCTCAAGCATGTTTGTCAATGTTAGTGATCAAAATTATATATCTTGATTTCTAGTTTACTTATGACTAAGTCTCGGTCTAGGATAGTTAGGTATAGTTGAGCTCCAGACTCCATGGCGATTATCTTACGAAGACGAAAAACTACTCAAGGAACCAGTGGAACTTCATCCGACCAAAAGGTATGTGGAGACTTGAACTCATCTGTCACTTGAAAGTCTATCTACTCTATCTCCTACTCTTGAGACAAAAGTCGTATAAGTATGATAGTTTTCATACATACACATTTGCTGTTTCGAGCCGAGTTTACTCGCTTATCTTTTTCTCGAAATATGTATTGGCAGCATTTGCTTTAACCATTAACATCTTTACCCATGACAAAAGTCATGATGACGTTTCAATCTTGAAAATAGCTTTGATGACGATAGTCGATTCTTTTTGTCTAACGACTATTATAACATTATGGAAGAATGTTTCAATGATTGAAATGTGGAGTTGAGATTACGTAAATATGGATATAAGCATATATAGTGTGTTCGCACATTAGTGTATAAATCCATGTGCCGGAAACCAAGTGCGTGCATATGTGTGCATGCGGTATTGGTGAAGAAGACAGGTTAGGTACGCGTACCCGTACGCGTACTGGCGGAAGTTTTCATATTGAAAATTTCTGTTGTAGTTTGCGAAGTTTGCAAACTGAAAACCATTCACCTTAGGTATGCGTACCCGTACGCGTACCCACAGAAGTTTTCGAACCGAAAATTTCTGCTGAGTTTGTAAACTCAAATCCGGTAGCTAAGGTACGCATACCCGTACGCGTACCCAAGCTGGTTAATTCTCAAATCGGTATTTTCATGAACTTAAAATAATAATTTATAAGGAATGCAATCTTTGCAAACCGTGGCTATATTTTTCATGAATTGATTCAAGTGAATCAAACCGATTTTGTTTCAATTGTGTCTATGTATAAAGATCTAAGCAATTGCAGAACTCTTGAACTAGTTCTTATGAGTCATTTGAACTAGTTATGGGAAAGATGAATACGGTTAATATGAAAGTGCTCATATGGATAACTATTGGTTAACTATTTGTGAACCAACCCAATGTACACGTTTAGGGACGGTTACTCATATAAATACCAACCTAAATGAATACATTTCATTTGTGTCTGAGACAAGCTAAGTTTCGATCTAATGGTTGAAAGATATTAGCTTGGGTAAGTCAGGTTTTTCATCTAACGGTGAATATTGAATGCTTTATTTCCAAGGTAACTAAGATTGCAAACCCTGATTTGAAAACTATATAAGGGAGACGTCTAGCAACTGGAAAAACTAATCCCCACACCTCCTGTGTGATACTAGTTGGTTTTGCTAAAGTCGATTCTCCTTTAACTGTAGGTTTCTTCTCGAGACCCTGTCGGTTAATGACTTAAAGACTTCATTGGGATTGTGAAGCCAGACGAAACTACTTCTCTTGTAGTTGAGCGATCTGATCTTGCCATTTTCTATCGTAGGAGTTCAACTGAATAATTGACTTGAGATTATATCTCCGATAGGGCAAGATAAAAAGAAATCACAAACATCTTCGTCTCATCGTTTGTGATTCCACAATATATAGTTTCACTACCATAGAATTTAGATTATTGTGAGGTGATTGATAATACTAGGTTGTTCTGCGGGAATATAAGTCTGGTTTATCAATTGGTTCCTGTTCACCTTGATTTCTATCAAAATACATATCAAAACTCATAGGTTTATCTGTGGGAGATAGATTTATCGATCATCATAGACTTTTCTGTGTGATACAGATTTGATTATTAAAGTCTTCGACTTTGGGTCGTAGAAACTCTTGGTTGTGGGTGAGATCAGCTAAGGGAATCAAGTGCGTAGTATCCTGTTGGGATCAGAGACGTAAGGAGCGCAACTTTACCTTGAATCAGTGTGATATTGATTAGGGTTCAACTACAGTCCAGACCGAAGTTAGTTTGTAGTAGGCTAGTGTCTGTAGCGGCTTAATACAATGTGGTGTTCAATCTGGACTAGGTCCCGGGGTTTTTCTGCATTTGCGGTTTCCTCGTTAACAAAAATTCTGGTGTCTGTGTTATTTCTATTCCGCATTATATTTTGTTATATAATTGAAATATCACAGGTTGTGCGTTGTATCGATCAATTGTGAAATCCAACCTTTCGGTGTTGATTGGAAATTGATTGATTTTTGGATATTGGTCTTTGGTACCTTCCAAGTTTATTATCCTTCACAAATTCTTATTTGCTTGAGTAAAGATCAAATCAAGTGAAAGAGATATTAACTCCTCGATATACTTTTCTATAGATTGAGTCTGACTGTCTAGTTGATTCTCTAGAAAGTATATTGGAGTTGGTCCATACAGATTGCTAATCGAAATATTGGGTGTGGTTGTGTAGATGGTGGATTTTCGACAAGGGCTAAAATCGTAAACTCGTAATTATACGAAGCTCTGATCCAGCAATCAGACGTGAGTATGGAGACACGGGTCTCTCATCGAATTCTCAACGGAGAGTACTTTCTCTCAGAGTACATGTAGATATGTAGTCTCACGACTGGACAACGGCATATCTCATGAATACTGAACACTTTCAGTGATTATTTCTATATAGTATCACGAGATGGACGGCTCCTAGACAGCTTGCTCTGCTAGTATAGAGCGATAACGTCTTCAGGAACAAACAACGAGTTTACCCTGACTATATAAAGGATATGACTTACCGACAAGCTCATATCGGGATAATTAATGCTCCTAGACAGCTTGCTCTGCTAGTATAGAGCCGCAAAGTTAATTATTCCTAATTACAATTGCTCCTATTCCATGGTCGAATCCACGACTGGTCCCAAGGAATGACGATAACAATTGCTTCTATTCCATGGTCGAATCAACGACTGGTCCCATGGAATGGCAATAACAATTGTTCTGATTCTATGATCGAATCCACGGCTTGATCTCATAGAATAACAATAACTATATTATCTCATTACTACGATTTCATGATCGAATCCACAACTGGTCTCATAAATGGTAATAGATAAATCTTAATTATTCCGATTCCATGGTCGAATCTACGATCCCATGGATTGGTAATGCTCATTTTATTATTCTGAATTCGTAGTCGAATCCTCAGCTGATCCTATGAATTAATAATAAACATCTTATTACTCAGTTTTGTGAATTATTCTCCACTGAATTCCACAATTAGTAATAAATAATCAACAACCGGGCGTCTGTGCTACCTCTAAGTAAGCCCCGATTCAAATGGTGAAAGTATATTCAACGACGATACACTAACAGTCACCGCACGAACGAGTATTTTAAAATACAACGAAACGATGAACCTATGCAAAATAGGGAAGAAAATAATAAATAATTAAAAATATTTACCAAGGTGTTGGGAACATGGACACACGACCTGCCGACCGTGCCATGGTCAGTTCCACGTCAGTTTTATATTTTTAATACATTTTTATTGTTTTCCGTGATTTGATGAAAATTCTCTCATCTGATCAAATCTCCTTCGTTTCGAGGAAGCTCCTCGGTTTCATGGTACTCCCATAAATCCATAACAAATACTAGGAATTACTAGGTAGTCCAGGAAACCCAGTACTGGTTACTCTCTAATCCACCCCTAAAATAAAATTATCCGCTGGTCCAAAAACATGTTTTTGGACCAGAATATTTATTCCCTAGTCCAAAACATGCGGGTCACACAAGACAAGTTTTTCAAAAGTACCAAAAATACCCTTTCTGCAACTCCACGAACAAATCAAATTCAGTTTCTTTCTCTTTTTTTTTTTCATCTCAGATTGTTTCTCTTTGGTTTTTCTCTGCTCCTGCGTTTTGGTTCATCACAGTATTTTATCTCGTAAATCACAGCTATTATCTCGTAAATCATCTGTGCTTCGAAATCAGATTCGAACAAGGTATTTATCTCGTAAATCAGCGTCCTCTGCTGTTGTTCTTGGAATGTTGATGAATAATAGGTTTATTCTGATCCGATTTCTATCAGAATAGTTGTCTATGATGTACATTGTTATCTTTCTTTTATGATTTCAGTTTTGTGATGATTTATATTGTTCAATTCAGTTTTTGTTCGATTTACATTGTGATTTTTGTGTGTTTCAATTAGGTATCTTAAAATCGAATTAGGTTAATCTCAGATTCGAACAATGTATGTTACTATAATCACCTTTTCTCTGTTTCTGTTCTGTTTTAGTTTCTTTGTAATCTGATGTAGGTTTGTTTTACTGTATTTTTTGATATAGGTTTGTTTTGTTAGATAGATCGTGTAGTAATTTTGTATTCTCTTTTTGATATAGCTGCAGTTCTTTTATTTATAGAAGATGAAACTCAAAACATATTGATATGTTGTAAAATATATTCTACATGTTACATACAAATACATATCAATATGTATAACGTATAGGAATTCAGAGACTTAGTTATTCTACATGTTACATACCAATACGTACTACATATAGCCTGCGCTCTTAGTATGTATCGTGCAATACAGTATATGCCAAGACATATCAATATGTATAACTTATATCCATTCAGAGACTTAGTTAATTTTTGGATCATTTACAGGGTTAACATGTCTGACGTTGGTCCCAAACCAGACTTCTCCATCTATTCTCATGTATACCATAAGCAATATCATTTTGCATATGAGGTTACATCGTTTTCAACTTTAGAGGATTTGAAATTTGCATCTGTAATATGTGGAGCTGGTTGAGTCCATCGACTATTCTGGTTAACCATTTCCAGAATCAAGCGATAGTTCCTATTCTTGCCGATGTAACACTCCAGGGCATCTCTGCATTACATTCTTCAAAGCAATCAGCTTTCTTTGATTTGCACGTGGATGTAATTTCAAATGGCGCGTCTAGGCGTATGGAAGTTGACAGTAATGCAGACTTAGTTGTCAGTGCAAAGAATAGTTATTTGAAAGAAGGTAAAGAAGCCCCAAGAGTGTTTTTTTTCAGATGGTTGGGATAAGATTTTTGATGATACAGATCAATTATTCTATGGTGGTGTTGATGCCGTACGTATAGCATGCCAAAAATACTGCATGAGAACTGGATATGAGGTAATTAAGAAGAAGAATGACCTTGAGAGATTCACCGCCGTATGTAGTGTGAAAGGTTGTTCATGGAAGCTTCACGCAACTGCCATTGGTAGTTCTATTGATGTTTTTAAGATAAAGGAATATGTGGGAAGGCACACCTGTGGCGGTGGTTATATGTTGAAGAATCCAAGAGTTACAAAAAAACTCATGAACAGTCTAATTCATGAGATGGTCAGGCACAACCCTCGCATAACACCAGCAGAGATCATAGATTATCTTAAAGTTAGTGGTGGCATTGAAATCCAGTATCACCACGCATATCATGCAATTGAGTTGTCGCATAAACAGATTTTTGGTAATGATGTTAAGTCGTACACTGATCTTGCTTGGTGGGTGAATGCTGTTAGGGAAACAAACCCTGGGTCATTTATTGATTTCGATTTCAATGATGCTACAAAAAGATTCAATAGACTTTTTGTTTGCTTTGGAGCTTGTATAGAGGGATATAAACTATGTCGTCCCATGATTTTGTGACTGTACATTTCTCACTGGAACTTTTAAAGGAGGTCTCATGGCAGCAACATGTCTTAATGGTAATCAAGGTAACTGGTTCTTTTTTTTTTTGATATGTAGTGTCTGGTAGTTAGATCACTCATATTGACTTACTTCACTATCTGACAATGAGTATTGACCATACTACATACTACATATTGACCTTACTGAGTATGAGATAAACCATACTGCATGTGAAAATGTAGTGTCAATCAGTTGCTTAACATGTTATTATGTAGTGTCAGGTTTTCACATATCAACAAAGAGGTAAACCAACTGCATGTCAAGTAGTGTCAATATTAGTTTTAACATAACTAGTAATTCCTTTTTGCAGGATTTTATCCGCTTGCGTTTGCTTTAGTACCTGGTGAAGACAATATCAGCTGGGAATGGTTTTTCAAGAAACTGAAGGAGGCTTTGAATGATGATCGCCCAATCACTTTTATGACTGACCGAGGTGAAGGGTTGGTTAAATATATTCCCAAAGAGTTCCCTGATTCTCATCAAAGATATTGTTACTTCCATTTGGACAAAAACTTACCTATCGCAAAGTCTGACGAAAAGTATAAGGAAGTGACTGATGCTTTCCGAAAGGCGACATATGCTCTTTCTCCTGCAACATACGAGGAAGGTCTTCAAGAAATGGTTAATTTGGGAAGGCCTTGGGTTGCTGACTACTGCCGCAACATTCCAAAAGAAAAGTGGTCCAATGCTTTCTTCAAGGGTTGTAGTTATGGTTACACTTCATCTAGCGTTGCTGAATCGTTCAATAGCTGGATTAACAAAGAGAAGAAATTACCTGCGTGTGCGTTCGTTGACTCGATCAGGTTTGTATCAGTTTCCTTAGTCACAGTACAAGCTTATATTAGTTTTCTTTTTGTAACAGTATTAGCATATATGTTCTGTTAATCTACGTATATTTTTAGTATAACAGACTTTGCTATCCCCTTGTCGTGTAGGATACGTATGATGGAAATGATGTCAGAACGTCGTGAAGAGAGTCTCTTGATGGACCCAGAACTGCTAACCCCTACGTATCCTTGCTTGAACTACACATCCAAATTGGCCGTCCCTGGAAAGTTAGCCAGTCAGATGCTAATCGTTATGAAGTGCATTCTCCAAGGTTAGCGTTTACCCCTAATCTCTATCATCTGAATGTTATTTACTTTCTCTTTCTTTTTTTAAGTACCATGTTTCTGTGAGAACATATAAATATGTACTGTGTATATTAGGTGTACTGAAAAATAACACATGAATATGTACTGTGCAGATCTCATATGGTAGATCTAGAGAGAAAAACTTGTACTTGCCAACGATGGCGCGTTTATGGTTTTCCATGCTCGCACGCTACTGCAGCTATTACTAGATCTGGAGGAAGGATTCTTGATTACGTTGAAGATTATTTCAAAGTTACCACTTTTCGTAAGCTATATTCAATAGCTATTAGACCCGTTCCTAACCACGACAGGTATGTGTCTTTAATCAGTACACATTTTTGTCAGCTATACTAGATCTGGAGAAACTGTCAACATAAACCTACTTACATATGGATGTTACATACTGATATGTAATGTTAGATACCACTACATTTTTTTATATTTGTTTTTCAGGAACAATATACCGTGTACATATTCATATGTAGTTGTGGTTCATTCCATTTATATGATACTGTTTTTTTCTCACAGGCCCGATGAGTATCACGTAGATGATATCGTTCTCCCAGCAGAAGTAATTAGGTCTCCACCAGGCAGGAAAAAGGGGAAACGTTTTAAGTCTGCATTTGAGACTAGTAGAAAATCTGTCAAGTGTTCAAACTGTAATTTGAAGACTCATCACAACAAGGCAACATGCAATCTTATCCGACAGTATGAACTTTCTGAAGAATGATTTTGTGTCAGGTATGTATTTCAGTCAGATACATATTAATGTCTTAATTAAGTAAGTTTGATACAATACAATGTACTTTTAAGCAAGTAGTGTTCTGATTTCTCTTTTTCTTTTATCACAGGCTTGAACGTGCAGCAGAATGTTATATCGATGATGTTGCCAGATTCCTTTTCCACAATTCTTTCCTCTAGCCCTTGTTCTATTCTACCGTTTTTCTTTTTGATTTTGTCAGTACCAACTGAATTTGGTTAATAAGTATTTCATTTACAGTACATACATTACAAGTGTACTGAAAATACTGTTTTTGTTGTTTCTTAGAACATCTTTTGGTTTTTGAAACATTATAAGTCTATCAAAATGTAGTTATTGTAGTTATTTTCGAATAATGAAATATGTTTCTAAGTCTATCAAAATGTCATTATCTATCAGCAGTAGTGAAGTATTTACATACTGAAATTACATGTCAGTATTGTAGTGTTAGTATCTACCACTACATACTGATATGTTTAAGTAACACAATTGAAATATCACTACATTAAATTTAAACCCAAATTCAAATTAAAAATCACTACATATTAGATATATGTTTTTGAACATTCTTGAACTCATGAAATGAAATGAAACCAAGAATAAAAAGAAAAGAAAATAGTTAAATAGTGATATGTACTGTCAGATTACTTTTAGCAAGTAAGACTATTTTTATGTCATTTGCCAACTGATTTCCGGTGGAGATGCTTTCAGCAATTTGCATGCTAACGGGACCCTTTTGTTACGAATCTTCGCTTGCACTTCTTCATCATCTCCCAAAGGCACTCCCACATATTTTCTTTTTGACATCATCTTCATAAAATGCATCACAAACAGTAGACAGTCTGGCGATCCCCCTTGTTGAGGTGCTTCACATTCATTCACTATTACATTCTTCATTGTTACTTTGTCCTTCTCCATCAAGTACACGTTGATAGGTACGTACATGTAATCTTCCATTTTGCAGGCGTGTGGATAACAAATACCTCCCCATTCAGCCTTAGAAGAATTGTAGTGGTTGAACACCATTTTTCCGCAGTCATACTCAAGTAGCGTCCAATGAAGATTGTGGTGGCACATTGGTACAAGAATCTTCTTGATACTTTCATCCATCGCCAATATTGGTTTGTAAACAGAATCATGTGCTGCTCCTTTGAGGTTATCCGGGAACTCGACATTGTACTGAAAACATGGATGTACTTGAAATAGTTTATATCTAATTTTGTTTTATGCAATATTGATATGTAGTATACCTACCCCTACATACTTTTTTAATTTTTGAATATGTGCTGTAGTAAATATGCAGTGTAAGATAACAACTTACCCAAGCGGATGGATCCAGATGCAACACAGGCAAGTATTTCCTGTATACTTCGTGCATCGGTTGCTCATTCTGAAATTTGGTGTTAAGCTTGTATTGTGCGTAGTTGAGAAGATCTTGTTCTAATAAATCGTTCTGCACCAAGTCATCAACTGTAGTTCCACTTACACAAAGACCACCTTCTCCCACTCTCCAAGCAATTGAGCTAGAAAATAAACGACGTAAATGTTAGTATTCTTTGTGTAACAGTGCATACTGATATGTATTTATCAGTATTTTTTATACAAATATGTATGTATATCAAAAGTACATACACAAACTAATAGTACATATCAATATAAAAGTGTCAATTGAGAACTCACCTAAGATTTTTTGCATTATTGATGTATGTGGAAAGAGTACTCTTTTGTTCATCGTTCATGTCATTATAGAATGGTGATTTAGTCAGTTTCCGGAAATACTTGCGCAATTTAAGCTTTCTCTTTTTGTTTAGTGGTAGTGCTTCTGCAGCTGCAGCTTTCGGTCCTTTATATGATGGTGAGAACTTACTTCCACTCTCATATATATCATCTACCTTCTTTGCAGGATGGGAACGAGTAACAGGTCTGGTGGGTGTTGTTACCTGCTGCTTTTCGGGCTTTGTAGCACGCTTTTTGTTCACTTTTACCATTTTTTGTTTCTGGCTTCTTGTGCTAAACTGTTCCTGCATTTTTAATCAACATAAAAAAATATGTAATATCTATATTGCATAAAACATAGTTACATCACCTAATCATTTTTGAAAGCATGTAGTGGTATATGATTGTATGGTATAGTGATTTCTAGTGCTACCATACTGATATACATATAAGTATGTAGTGATTTGTAGTGTAATATTAACTACACAAAATGAGATTTTTAGTACATATCATTCACCTGTGATGGAACCTCCAAAACATCTTGCGAGGGGACATCCAGAATATCTTGTGATGAAACATCCAAAGGATCTTGTGATGCAACCTCCAAATGACTTTTTGAACTGGTTGTAGGTATGTATTCTTGTTGCTTACCTGTAACTTCACCTGCATCTTTCGGTTCAATGGGTTCTTGTTGCTCAGTTGTTTCTTGTGGAATTTGTAAAGGCCGCAAATCTCTTCCAAACAGATTATCAAATTGTTCTCGTAAGTTAATACCAAAAAGACCTTCGTTGTTATCTGGAAGGAGGTCTGCAAACTCTTCGACATAAAAACCAATGCCAGAGTTTGCCATTTCTATAAAGTATGGCATAGACAGCTTTTCAATGTGTTCCAAACTCGACATCATAGTAAACAAAGGTAGATCCAGCAAATGAAACTCTTCCACCGCCAATCCGGCGTTATACTCTGGAAATTTCTGCGAATTAACTACAATTGAAGACTTCGTTTCTAGCATAGTTGTAAGCAACTCCTTTGCTGCTTCCTGCCTAACTTCAAGTTGATCAACCTGCAAAAATCAATTGAAACTGTCAACAAAAACCTACTTAGCTTGAGTTTTTGCTATGTATACCACCACAAGAATGTATTGTTACATATAAATATGTTCCACTACAAGAATGTACTGTTACATATCAATATGTAATGGTAGATACCACTACATATTGATAAGTAACAGATAGATATTGATATGTAACAGATAGATATTGATATGTAACAGATAGATAGTGGTATACAAGAATGTACTGTTACATATCAATATGTAATGGTAGATACCACTACATATTGATATGTCACAGATAGATATTAATATGCTACTTACCTGTGTGTTTTCTTTTCCCTTTTTCTCTTGTATCTCTTTGAATTTTTCCTCCAAATTAGATTTAGCCCAATTTTTAACCTCAGAACGCGGAACTTCAACATCATGGAACTTCAATACTGAAGTTGTTGACAATTCAACCTCAGAGGTGGCATTAACATGAGTTTGATATTTCGGTGTTGACAAACCAACTTCAGGAATGTTGGCATTAGCATCTGTTTGATCTTCCGGAGAACCTTGCATTTCGTTCTCAACTATTTGGTCCACATTCAACTCTTCATTGGGGTTTCTTGGAGTAGGTGTACATCCCAAGTTAACATAATCTTCCTGGCTGGCTTCTCTCTGCAAAGGGAAAGCTTTCCGGTAAATATCATGCAACATGAACTCAAGCTTTGAAGCGTCAACCGGTTCGCCCTCTTGCTGCATTATGTTGAATTCACTCCATTTGGAAGATATTGTATTCCTTAAATCATCGTATTTAATCTTCCAATCTTCTCCCCCCAATACTGAGTCCTCTTCTTCTTTCTATTCTTCCTTCTCTTCTTCCTCTTCTTCTTTCTCTTCTTCCGATTCAGAATTCTCATCTAAACAAAAAGCATCATCATTTGCTTCCTGTTGAATCCTTCTTGAAATACGATTAAGGATTTGTCTTTCTTCGTGTGTTATCTCATATTTGAAATCAATATGGAACTGGTACAAATCAAATAAATGTAAAGAAGCAACTACATATTAGATATTACCAAAAAAAAACATGTCGTAGTTCTTTCTCTATTAGATACACAGGGAGAACTACATATTGATATGCTAATAACTACATATCAATATGTATCACCACAAATTGATATGCTAATAACTAATAATCTATGTATCTCTCAGAGATTACATTCTTATCTGAGTAAAAAAAATCATGGGTTTTCTTATAAGCATGATTTAGGTAGAGCGAACTTGATGTAGTTTTGGTTTTCTTTTTTCTAGGAGCCATTTCTATGTAGTATGATGAAGATGAATAGTAAATGTAAAATGAAAACAGATAATATGATCAAAACAGAGCAAATTTAATTGTTTGTATTTAGAAGATTACCTGGATGGCTAGATTAAGATCAGTCGTATGAGGAAACACATATGGAGAAGATAAGAAAAGGAACTAGGGTTTGTGAGAAGAAAGTAGAAGCCCTAATTGATCATGATTCATGAAATTGAAATGAAGAAAAGAAATGGGAAATTGAAGTTTCTACACTGTACCTAAGCAGCATTGATATGCTAATAACTACTACATATTGATATGCTAATTATTACATATCAATATGTCGAACTACGTGTACTTATCAATATATATTTTTATTATGACAAAATATGTAAGGCAAGTTTACCTGATACTCAGAAAGATCAATATCCTTTAGGAACTCAGCACATATCTTTGTATGATTCCACCTAGACACTCTTGGCACATACATTCCTGCAGGTTCTGTCACTATATCCTCGGGCGCCACCAAATGGGTATGCTCCGCAAACCATGGCTGCAAAATATTGATATGCAGTATTAGATATACTATCAAAATGTAGAAAACACATAAAACAAAAACATTTTGAAGTAGAATAAACAAATAAATAGATTCTTACCAACAAATAAATAGCACAACCATTTGTGCGTTCTACGGATTCCACGTTTTCATTCAGCTCTTTCTCTAAATGAGAATGGATGAGGTCAGGCCATGAAATATTCTTAGACTTCTCAAGATCAAGAACGAAACCAATATATTTTTCAGTCAAAGCGTTTGCATCACTTGTAGCGAAAAATAATGAAGTGCACATATACAAGCAGATAAGCCTAACAAGATCTTTGGCATCTTCCTCGTCTTCTTCAGAATCTTCATTTGATTGATCACCCACGCTTTGTAGAGACTCTTCATCAGACTTCTTCTTTTTCAGATTAATTGGTGTTCGTTTAAGGATATTCAAGATTGCCTTCACAATCATTGGCCTAGTCACTTTATCACCAGCTTTCATATCAGTAGGAAAAGTCCTTTTGAAAAATTCTGTTTCACGCTATCCACTTTTTTTATTGACTTGTGTAAGCCTATAATCAAGATATTCCCTATTTGGAATTCTCGGCATCCCATAAATAAGTGCCATTTCTTCTGGTGTGGATACTAGCTCATTCGGTTGGCCATGCCTTTTAAAGACAAATCTAAGCTTGTTTGGATCTTGACCCCTAACTTAACAGCGTAACATTTTCGTCATTGCATCTTCAATCTTCAACCAATGTTCCAACTCAAATCTTGTGTACCAGAACATTAGGAACAGGTTACCGAATGATGCTTCAGAAATCATCTTCAGCTGAAACTCACTCAACTCAAGGTTTTCAGTGGACTTCGCAATAGCCTTCTTAGTGGTCCTAATAGTCTTCGCAAGACCCCACAAGCCCCTGAAACCGCCACGGTATAAACTTCGTGGTTTTCCAGCTCCTTTCTTACGCTTATTAGCACCTACACAATAACAAGAACCAAAAACTAATACAGTACATATCAATATGGTATATCAAATATGTAGTTACATCATCAATATGTAGTTGTAATATCTACCAAGTCTTCAGAAAACTTAATACCAAAAACAAGCACAACAATGCATCATTACATACTCATAAACATATGTTATTAAGAATTATCTTCAGTTTTAACATTACAAACCTTCTTCAGGAGCGCTTTTGCTTTCCCCCTTTTTTCTTTTCCCTTTCCTTTTGGAGAAGGAGTAGCAGCTCTCAGGACAACTGCTTGTCCCCCTTTGCTGTTGAAGGAGTAGCAGCCGTTGTCGCTGTTTTTCCTTTTGCTTTAGTAGTTGCCGCTGCTGTTTTTCTTTTGCTTTTTGCTTCAGGAGCAGCAGCTGCTTTCTTTCCTTTGGTTTTCTGTTTGTAAACCAAAAGTTTTGTACACATTACATATTACAGGCAGATATAATGTACACATATCAATTTGAGATGCTATCATACATATCAATACTACAAATTGAAGACAACATATTGATATGTAGTACAGATATAAAACATATGAATCACACACTGCATGTCAATATGTTGTGTCAAATTACATACACAACAGATGAAAACATGTAAAACATATGACTCACAGAGATGTTGTGTTTCTATTGAACAAAAAACATATGAATCACACATTGCATGTCAATATGTTGTCTCAAGTTACATATACAACATATGAAAACATGTATACCAGACACTACATACAAATATTTAGTGATTCCATTGAAAACATGTAAAACAAACACTACATACAGAGATGTAGTGATTCTATTGAGCATATGTAGTATATTAGTTGAACATTACTACATATCTACAGTTTTTCATCAGCATTAAATATTTATATGTATTGCATGTCAATATGAAATTCAACAACAGTTTTCTAAGTATTGCATGTCAATATGAAGTACAAAATTAGGCTTTACTTTCTTCTGATTTTTGCTTACCTTCTACCTGAGGAACATTTGTTCGTGACGGAGTACCAACTTTACTCATACTCCTTGTTGTCGGAGATTTAGCCGCAGGGGAGGATTGTGTTGGTGAATCATCAACATTTTTTCTTCTTCTTTTTACCTGGGTTTCTTCTACAATTTCTTCTGTAATTGTCCGCTTGATAGTTATAACCATTTTTTTCTCTTTAATTGAATGAATAAAAATTAGGTTAGGAACTGATGATTATGTAATTGATTAGGTCAGGAACTGATGATTTATGTAATTGATTAGGTCAGGAACTGATGATTTTTCTGTAATTAATGATTTCCGAAATCGTTTTTCAGATGAAGGAGTTGCAGTCGGTTTTTTCTTCAAGGCAGAAGAAGAAGAAGTGGGAGGAGACAGTTTTAACCCACGCATGAATGTTGAGGGTAGGCTAGTAATTTTCTAGGATTTTAAACCTTTTTGGACTAGCGGATAATTGTTCTATCCCGCTGGACTAGACACTACTCCCGGGTCGGATCTTTGGACCAAACAGGAAATTTCTCTAACAAATAATATAAAATTAAGGAAAGGAGTGTGGGGCGTGACCATTGGCCAACCGGCCATGCCTTGGTCCCATCCGGCCCCGCACTCCACGGTTCCTTATTATTTTATTTTTATTATTATTATTATTATTATTATTATTATTATTTCTCTAGTTTCATGAAAAAACTCCTTGATTTCATGGTATTTTTTGCACAAATCATCATATAATAATAAAATAAAATAAAATTATGAAAACTTGTGGGACCGGGCCACTAACCGGTCGGCCATGCTCTAGCCGGTCCCACACGCCCTTTGCTTTATTATTTTATTATTATTTATCCTATTTTTCCTTGAATTCATCAAATTCCTTGATTTTATGGTATTTCTCTCAAATTAGGAAAAATTCCCTCAAATCATCAAAAATACCTAAAAATATTAAAAAATTATGAAAAACTCGTGGGACCGGTCCATAGCCGGCCGGCCATGCCTCCATGGTCCCACACGCCCGTGTTTTTATTATTTTAATATTTTGCTTCCATGAGCTCATGTAAACTCCTTCAATTCATGGAAACTCCCTAAATTCATCAAATTTCTCAAAATTCATGATTTTTTCATAAAATCATCAAAATATTATAAAATTAAGGAAAAGGCATCACGGGACCGTGGTCACGACCGGCCGACCATGCCTTGTCCACGACGGTCCCACGCCTCCTCATTCCTTATTTTATAATTATTTTTCATCATCCCATGGTGTTTTCCTCAGTTTCGTCGAAACCCTAATTTTGGCATATTTTCTCGAATGGATGCTCAATTGCACGCCAGAAAATATCAAAATTCTCAGGACTGAGACGCGGACGCCTTGGGGACACGAGCACGCTATTTTGACCGACCAAGATTGGCTTTTTGGCTCACGGAAGCCGGTCCCATCAATTTTCACAGTTTTGACCTAATTTGCACAATTGCTCGTATTAGGTCCAAAACTCTTCCAAACACTTTGGATTTTCATGAAGTGATCGTCAGGCGGTCACGTGACAACCCAGGTCTGGTTTCATGACCCCATGGTCGGTCCTTCACTCCGTCATAATTAATTAGGTTTTCTCACCTAAGGCTCAGACGAGCATTTTCGAATAAATGATTAAACCAGCATTTAATCATTCTTTCATCAACAAATCGTCAACTCTTCAGGAGTTCTTTGTATTTGCTCACGTGAGCATATGGACACTACATGGTTGATACACGGTCCCATGTAGTCGCTCCCTCCTTCGTCCCATGGTTAAACTTCTGACGAACCATGGATTGATCATCAATTGATCAAATTAGGGTTTCTGAATCCAAGGATCATCATTCCAGATTCCAACCTTAATAATTTTACGACGACCTCATGGTCATTAATTTTATTAATTATGCTCGGTTCAACGACCAGTATTCTAATTAATATTTTTGGTACGCTGCCAATAACCCATCAGATGAGCAACACATGCTCAGACGATCAAATATTCAACAATTCATCACATGAGCAACACTTTCTCATATGATAAATATTTGCTCAAACCAAGGAATATTGGTTCAAAAATCAATATTCAACGATCCATCGAATGAGCAATACTTGCTCACTTCATCGTAAGAACTATACCTTTGTCTCATGACATGTTCAATTCATGAGTTTCAGAACATCATGTTCAACTCAGCAACTACATGGACTCATCGTCCCATCAAACCACGAAGTCATCAATTGACTAACAAACCACGAGACGTCAATCGTGTCACTTGGGGGAATATCACTTAGGGTTTTGGTCTGGCGGTCTACGGCACGTGTGTTCAAACACACGATGGAATGTGAGCAAGTCGTGCAATCAGTTGAAGGAACTCACGAGGTAGTGGGTGGAAAATCGACCAAGTCTCCACACGTTGAGCAACTGGTTTCAAACACGATCTCCACTTTCCCACTCCTTGATTCCATCGACTGTCACACTTCAGGGAATCATGGTGTCTAAAAATTCCAGCAATATACATAAGTCTCTGAATCATGATTGAATCATCATCAACAGTATCATCAATCTCACGTCTCATCGACAACACGAGATCATCAACTCATCAATTGAGCAACAACTCTCAATTGAGCAATTCAATCATTCAGAGCTTATCATATTCAAAATTCACACACCCATAATCTTTGATTACCATTGATTCCACACATTTCCCAGCATCCCTCCTACAGATCAACCCATCCTCTCTTGTGACTGAATTTACTCTGGAACGGTCATTGTCTTGATTTAGGCCGGAGTACTACAGATTGATCTCTCGAATCTAAAGCACCCCCTTTGCAGCGGTGCATCTGTGTGAGGTTTAACATTTCGCTCGGTTCCAGGAGTCTCCTCCGTACGGTCGTCTCCTCAATTCCTTAAAAACCAGCAAATCGTTTTTCCCCATCTACAGGTTGTTAGACCCCCGCTTTTTCAACATCACCATATGAAATCTTAGCTTCATTAACCCTTGATTGTCACCAACAGCGACCATCATAACTCTCAATTTCTCGGATTCTCGATTTGGTCTCTGCAATAACAGCAGCCGTTGTTTTCTTTCTATCCTAGTGAAGAAATGAGTGAGAAACAGAAACTCTCGATTTTAGGGTTGGGGTGATTTGGGGTTGGATGGGTACACCCCACTGCTGATACATAGATGCCCTAAGTAACTGCTTAGGTGCCTTTATAACAGAATCGACTACCCCTTAACATAGACTCGGCTCCCAATATTATATGCCCGTGAAATGAAAATTTTGCCTTTCTTTCTCAATTTTGGATGATTTCTTCTTCTTTTCTTTCGCATGACTCCAAAGTACCTAGTAACTCAAAAAAACACGTAAAATACATAATCTAAAAGAAAAATAACAAAGAAGGCATAACCAATAAATAGTAAATTAAGGTGTATTGTACACCTATCAAATTCCCCCACACTTAGACTTTGCTAGTCCTCGAGAAAATTAAACTAAAACTTACAACTTCAAAGCGTTCCAGCGTCCCAAGCATCCAAAGAGCTATGAGGACATAGCGTTTCTGCATGCTAGTAAGAAGAAGTTAGAAATACTAATGAACATATTCTCATTCTTAAATGTTGAGTGAGAATAACCACACCATAATAAGAGAACACGTGTTTGAGAGCGATCAATAAGCATTTCTCCTCGACTTCTGCCTCACCAAAAAGGGTTTTATGAAATTGCACTTAAAAGACGTACTTTTATGGTTCTCACATGAGAACACGTGTTTGAGAGCGATCAATAAGCATTTCGTCTCGATTTCTGCCTCACCAAAAAGGGTTTTATGAAATTGCACTCAAAAGATGTACTTTTATGGTTCTCACATGTGTGCAGGGTAGGAATGAAGAGAGAAATCCTACAACACGTTGAATGGTGGGAAGGACAACTTCCGAAATATTTCTGGAGACCCCACAAAATCGTGGGAAGTAAAAATCTTTTCTGATGATCTCTAAGAAAGGAAATCAACCACTATTATCGAGGATGCGATTACTTACTCGCCTTCACATCCGATTGCCAATTATGATAATACTACTCTCACAGCATCCAATAGAAACGTCTTCCGCTCCTCGTCTTTATCTTCTTGGTTTTCGTCTTCGGTTTCAACTATTGATGATAAACTCTTGAACTTTGTATATCCTTGAAAATTTGTAACTCTTTACCTTAAATCCTTGTCGCTTGTAACTTCCTTATAGATTTTCCTTCCCCAAGGCTTATTAAATAAAAATAAAAACAATGATAAAATTTTCTCTTGTCTCATATTTTTCTTTTTTCAATTTTTTTTTTAATAAGACAAGAGAAATAAAATACAAAACAAAGTGAAAATAAAACAAACCATGGCCGTGGGAAAGTACTTTACCGCTTGATTCTTCACAACTTGTATCGTCTCGAAATCATAAACTTCAATAATTCTCACCTTTTGATTCTTTGCTCTTGTAAATAAGTCTTCACTTGTATATATAATTATGCTCATTGTATTGTAAATCTTCAACATATATATAAAAATATGCTCATTGTATGTTGCTTTACTTAAATATGAAATTTGCTTTTTTCTTGTTCCGTTGCTTGTAAACCTTAAACGTCTTCAACTTTCCTTGTATTTTTTGATTTCGCTCCCTTGTTGATGATAATGGTGTTTCTGTGGACCCGTTGTTGTCGATAGAATGGTGCTAACTGCAAATCGAACTACAAGAAGGAGGCTTTCATCTATAGACGTCACCCTCATGATTGACAAAATTAGCACTCAAGAGACAAAAAATAGTGCTGAAAATTGGTGTGAAGTTGGATAGCTCACCATTCTACCCGGAAGTAACGTACGGTGATACACACTCAAAACAAAGTTTTTTTAGTCACCTACAAAGAATTTTTTGTCGGTGCCTCTCATGATATAAAATACGGGTAGTCTCCACTAATGATTGATCAGCAACTCTAATAATGTATTTCTCTCTGCACCTCATTTGCCACCGGCATGATTAAATCCATTATTTAACACTCTAACAAGTAAGAGATTCGAACGTAGTTCCCTAACACTTCCAAGTTCAGTTATGTCGGTCAGAATTCTCTATGTAAACATACCTAGAAGTATGCTAGTGACTCTAAAATCTCTACAAGTTGGAGGTTTTATGTAATTTTTTTAAAATAAAAAAAAATATATATGCTTAACCACTCCCCCACACTTAAACCTTACATTTTCCTCAATGTAATTGAAAGCGTCCTAGTATAGTCAAGGTGGAAAATCCTAACATGATATGGAACAAGAAAAATAAATAAACGAAACACAAGGAAAATATAAAACAAAAGGACAAGAAATAAAAACCAGTGGGTTGCCTCCCATTTAGCGCTTGTTTTAACGTCGTCGGCCCGACATAGCTCTTGCTTCGTACTACTCCTCCAAAGGGAGTAAATCTTCAAATGGAAGTTCGTCCAAATTCACATAAGCGATGTTTTCATAATATGGCTTCAATCTATGGCGTTGACCTTGGAAACCGAGTTGTCTCTAAGACTAGTAATTTCAACTGCACCATAAGGAAAAACATTAGTAACAACATATGGTCCAATCCAACAGGACCTTAACTTTCCAGGAAATAGTTTAAGGCGAGATTGATATAAAAGGACTTTTTGTCCCACGATGAAGCTTTTACGAGAAATCATCTTTTCATGGAAAATCTTAGTCTTCTCCTTGTATATTCGGGCACTCTCATAAGCATCATTACGTATCTCCTCTAGCTCATTTAGTTGTAACTTCCTTTTCTTCCACGCTTCATCATACTCCATGTTCCACTTTTTTATCGCCCAATAAGCCTTATGTTCAAGTACAACCGGAAGATGACAAGCCTTGCCATAAACCAACCAATATGGAGACATACCAATCAGTGTCTTATACGCCGTTCTATAAGCTCAAAGTGCATCATTCAGCTTAAAGCTCCAATCTTTCCTTGTTGTATTCACCGTTTTCTCAAGAATGGACTTGATCTCACGGTTTGAAATTTTCGCTTGTCCACTAGTTTGTGGATGGTAAGGCGTAGCAATCTTGTGTGTTATGTTGTACTTCTTGAGGAGAGCGTGGAAAGACTTCTTGAAATGTAAGCCTCCATCGCTTATCACCACTCTTGGTGTATCGTGCCTAGTGAATATGTTTTCTCTTACAAAATCACAAACAACTTGAGAATCATTAGTTTTGGTGGCTCTAGGTTCCACCCATTTCGAAACATAATCTACGGTAATAAGTATATAAAAATTTCCATTCGAAATGACAGAAGTGCCCATAAAATCAATTCCCCACACATCAAAAATCTCAACGGCGAGAATTGGTGTGAGTGGCATTTGATTTCGAGCACCTAGATTGCCAGTTCGTTGACATCTATCACAAGATTTACAAAAAACATATGAATCTTCAAACAAGGTGGGCCAATAAAATCTAATCTCGAGAACTTTGAGAGCGGTACGTTTAGAACCAAAGTGGCCACCACAAGCAAGAGTGTGACAAAATGAGAGAATAGATTGAAATTCGGAATTAGGTACGCACCTCCGTATTATTTGATCAACTCCATATTTCCACAAGTATGGTTCATCCAACACATATTGCTTGGCTACCTTCTTAAGTTTCATCTTTTGGAAGTTATACATTGCACTAGGTACCTTTCTTACCAAGTAATTCACGATATCCGCGTACCAAGGTGTTGATTCTTCCAAGGGGAACAGTTGTTTGTTCGGAAAGCGGTCTTGTAATAGAAGTTCTTCTTGAGACATAACAAGTCTACTAAGATGATCCACAACTTTTTTGTCTCGAATTTCTATGTCGAACTCTTGTAGCAATAGGATCCACCAGATTAATCTTGGCTTAGCTTCTTTCTTCTTTATTAAGTGTATTAGTGCAGCATGATCGGAATACACAATAACCTTTGTGCCCACCAAGTATGATCGAAATTTTTCCAATGCAAAAACTATAGCCAATAATTCCTTCTCCGTGGTAGAATAGTAGATTTGTGCATCATTGAGGCTCCTAGATGCATAATAGATAACATGGGACAACTTGTCCACTCTTTGACCCAAAACGGCTCCAACTGCACAATCACTAGCATCACACATTAATTCAAATAAAAGATTCCAATCCGGTGACTTGATAATTGGCGCACTTGTCAACATTTCCTTCAATTTGTCAAAGGCATCCTTGCATTCCTTGTTGAATTCGAAAGGTACCTCCTTTTGTAATAACTTGCACATCGACATGGAGATTTTAGAGAAATCCTTGATAAACCGCCTATAGAAACCTGCATGGCCAAGAAATGAACGAATCTCCCTCACCGAAGTGGGATATTGTAAGTTTCTTATTAAATCTATCTTTGACTTGTCCACTTCGAGCCCTCGAGAGGACACAATGTGACCAAGTACTATGTCGTGGTTTACCATAAAGTGACATTTCTCCCAATTAAGGACAAGGTTTGTGTCTATGCATCGTTTAAGAACTAGTTCAAGGTTGTCTAAACAACTATCAAAAGAATTTTCATAAACACTAAAATCATCCATAAATACCTCAATAATGCGCTCCACGTAATCCGAGAATATACTTACCATGCATCTTTGGAAAGTATCCGGTGCATTGCACAGACCAAACAACATCCTTCTATATGAAAACGTTCCGAACGGACAAGTGAAAGTGGTCTTCTCTTGGTCCTCCGGTGCAATAACAATTTGTTTGTATCCCGAATAACCGTCCAAGAAACAATAATGAGAATGCCCCGCTAACCGCTCCAACATTTGATCAATGAAAGGTAAAGGAAAGTGATCCTTTCGGGTTGCGGAATTAAGCTTCCTATAGTCAATGCACACTCTCCAACCAGTTTGAACTCTTGTAGGAACAAGTTCATCATCTTGATTTCTAACAACCGTAACATCGGACTTCTTTGGTACCACTTGTACCGGACTAACCCACTTGCTATCGGAAATTGGGTAGATTACCCCCACACTTAGCAATTTGAGTATCTCTTTCTTCACAACCTCCATCATGGGAGGATTAAGCCTACGTTGAGCATCACGTACCAGCTTCACATTCTCTTTCGTTAGAATTCTATGCATGCACATGGATGGAATAATGCCTTTGATGTCCGCAATTGTCCACCCAATAGCCATTTTGTGCTCTTTTAAGACTCTAAGCAATCGGTCTTCTTGTACCGGTGTGAGGTTCTTTGCAATAATCACCGGAAGCTCATCTCCATCTCCCAAGAATGCATATTTCAAATGGTCCGGAAGTGGTTTCAACTCTAGTTTAGGCGCCTTCACAATAGATGGTACAAGTATTTCATCATTCACGGGTAAAGAAATATATGATACATTACCCATTTTATCTTCTTGTAATGTCGTCAAGGCACCACACATCTCCACCAATTCCTTGGAGATTTCAACATCCAATTTATACAATCCGTGGACGTCCAATTCAATGCTATTTTTCAATACCACACCAAGTTCATCCTCTTGACTAAATTCCACCATTTTTTGCGCTAATGAACCAATCACATCAATGCAGTAAACGGAATGCACATCACTTGGGTAGCGTTTGGCTTCAAATATGTTAAAGTGTATTATCTCCTTGTCAAATTCCATAGTAAGTGTACCCTTGTCCATGTCAATCTTCGTCTTTGCGTTTTTCATAAATGGCCTCCCAAGAAGTAAAGAAGTAGATGATCGATTCTCATTGTTGTCCATATCCACCACTAAGAAATCAACCGGAAAAATTAGCTCATTCACTTGCACTAGCATGTCATCTACAAGTCCCTTAGGATATATGTTAGACTTTTTTGCTAATTGTATAATAACTCTTGTCTCTTTCAAAGGTCCAAGATTCAAGGAGTCATATATATCGTCCGACATTACACTTATGGAAGCTCCCAAGTCAAGTAAAGCATGTTGAAACCTTTTCGTACCAATGGTAATTGGCACCGTGAAACCACCGGGATCCATGCACTTTGTAGGCATCTTCTTCAATAGTATAGCCGACGCACTCTCGCCAACTTTAGTAATTTCATTATCAAGCAACCTATCCTTCTTTGTGCATAATTCCTTCATGAACTTAGCATACCTTGGTATTATCTTGATGGCTTCTATGAATGGGATGTTGATTTCTATCTTCTTGAAGATATCCATGAGTGCATTATCTTGAGTTTCTTTCTTGGACTTAGCAAAGCGACTAGGAAAAGGAGGTGGAGTGGTGAAAGTAGGAACCGGTTACTTGGATTGGGCGGTTGGTATTGAGTCCTCTCTTGGTTCGGCTTCCTCCTTGTCTTTGACTACCTCTTCACTAGCTTCTTCATGATGACTTGGACTCTCCACTTGTCTCCCACTTCTTAAAGTAACCTCACTAACATTCTCTCTTGGGTTCACAAATGGTTGTTAAGGAAGCTTTGTGGATGCTTGAGCTTTCATTAAGTTCATATTGGTCGCCAATTGTCCCATTTGAGTTTGTAAATCCTTGATTGCCGAACCGATCTTTTGTTCCAATGCCTTGATTGACGAACCGGTCTTTTATTGGTTTTGTTGTAACATGGAAGTGAAACCTTGCATGCTTTGCATTATCCCATTGAACTTGTCATCATTCGAAGAATATTACTCCTTGACTTGTTGTGGTTGGAATTGTTGTTGAGGTTGGAAGCGTGATTGTTGGAATCCACCTTGTTGCACACATGGATTAGGAGCCGTCGCTTGCTTGTTTGCATAACTAAAGTTAGGGTGATCCTTCCAACCGGGTTTGTAAGTATTTGAGTATGGATCGTACCTTGGCCTTTGATTTGGAAACAAAGCATTTACTTGTTCCAACTCTTCATCATATGAAGGTATGATAACCGCATCCATCCTTTTCATCATTATCTTCATTTTACCCATCCTTTGATCAAGGCATGATGATGAATCACTAACTTCATGCACTCGCCTAACCATTTGTTCATCTCTTGTGTATAATTGTTGCGAGTTCGCATCCATACTTTCAATCAACTCGGTAGCTTGGGCCATCGTCTTGTTCACTAGTGCACCAGCACCCGCAGCGTCAAGAAGATATCTATCACTTGTTTGGAGACTTCATAGAAGTACTGGATTACCATAGCATCACTAAATTGATGGTGTGTACAACTTGCTACCAATCTCTTGCATCGATCCCAACATTCATATAATGACTCTCCTACATTTTGCTTCATCCCACAAATCTCCTTGCGAATTTGAGTAGCTTTTGATGCGGGAAAATATCTCTCGAGGAAAAGTTTCTTCAATCTGTTCCATGTTGTGACACTTCCAGAAGGCAAATAATATAACCATTCCTTAGCATTTCCCACCAAAGAAAACGGGAAAGCTTTCAATATCACCCCATCCACATCAGTCTCCGGTGGAACCATAGCTATGATTATGGTATGGAAGTCCATAAGATGTTTCTTTGGAACACCATTGTTGTGTATCGAGCTTGTGAGAAGCTAGTTCCTTGAGTGTACGATCACCCATTGCTTCTTCAATGTCTGAATCTGCAAACCCACTTGATGACGAACGAGGAAGCGGAGTGTTAACCGCTCGTATGAAGTCCTTTTGTAGAGTGTTGGATCGAAGACGTATACCAATTGGACTCGGTCTGCCCTCTTTAAGCATTCACCAAAGATATAGCACCTGAAACAAAATTCTCAAAAACCAAGTTAGATACGATATAGAATCTAACAAAGCAAGAATGAAGCAAAAGAAAACTAAAAAAAACTAAAATCGTCTGCTGCTCCCCGGCAGCGGCCCCAAAATTTGATGCGTGTCGTAATCACAACAAATTAATTAATATTTTCTACCTAATTAACAAGTAATATAGTGTAGTCAAGTTCGTTCTCACGAGGAGCAAGAGGTTTTAGTTGTTTAATTGTCACAAAAGGGATTCAAGTTATGTTCTTTTCCACTTTTTATTAGTCACAGATTACCACTAACAGTAAATATAGCAACTAGATCAGTGCTAACCCCTAAATCCCTTGTATCACCGGATACGGAAGTTCTCGACTACCAGATTCTATTTACCAAACCACCTAGTAGTAGATCACCCAAGATGTAATTTAGTCAAACGCATTAAGATTTGTGAATTTATTAGGTTGATATTAATAGTTAGACTCTTAGATCAAGGTCTACTTGCTAACGTTTTTTTCACACACAATTGCTCCACGGAATCCCTCCGTAAGGTCTCGTGTTTTCTACATATGTAAAGAGTCAAGAAACGATAACTTATCCCCTAACTTTCACTAGCTTTAGATCAATTAACAAATCAATTTATTTGGCCACCTAAACAATCTATCAACCAAGCATAAACATTCTTATTAGCAAAAACAAACGATAATCATGTGAAAAATTCAAAGTATATTTAAAACAAAACTCAAAGCATGTTAAGAACTAGGAATTCATCCTCAATCAAGAAGAAAATTAGGTACTCGTGTTTTTGAAATTCACACAAATAATTAAAAGGTGAATTTTTGAAGTTCACACAAATAATTAAAAGAAGAATTTTGAAAAGCAAGCAAAAACACAAGTGTTGTGTGTGTAAAAGGTGTACAAGTGTCTAGAGAAAAGTAGAGAACTTCTCTATTTATAGTCTTCAATTTGCTTGCAATCCTATTAGGAATAGACTCCATTTCCCATAGCAATTCCACATTCCATATCCTTGTATTGTAAAATTCTTCCACCTTCTCCTTCCAAATTCAATCCCAATTCTTCAAACCCATGAGTCTAGAGAATTCTTCACAAATATCTGCACTGTTGTTCGCCTGAAAAAGTTCTCGGGATCACCGGAATTCGGTCGTAAAAGTCACCATAGGCCACCTGAGTTCTATCGCCGTCGGCGGAATATTTCGTCACGATTTCGTTAAAGTTAACTGTCAGACTAACGGTCTTCTGTTAGTCAATGGGTCAAAAGAGAAGGAGTCGGCCGAGTCAGTTATCGAGTCAGCTGTCTAACTCGGCTTAATCAGCCGAATTGGTTGGCTCGGATCGATCATTGAGTTGAGTCGCCAGTGCAGAAAATTGGACAGAGTTTCCTCTGTTTCTGGATAGTTTGCGGCCATTTTTCAGGCCTATTTTTGGTCTTCTCCTGTTAAGAATCCTAAACATACATCCATGTACTGCAGCTTGAGCACCATTCACCACTTCGATTTCATTAATATAGTCACAGCAGCAGCATCAATTTCATGTCCATCAACCAACAACACCAACAATCCTTATTTGCAATTTACTATCCCCATATACTGCAACTTCAATCATCAATACACTGCCTGCTTCTTCTTGCACCTCTTCTCAGTACCTTTAACAGCTACCATTTCAGTTCCTGCTAAACAACAGAATCACCACTATCATCTCCTCTGAAACCCAATTTCAATCCAAACCTGAAAAGGCGAGGGTACCCAAATATACCTCAAGCTAAAACAATTATAATGCAGAAAATTAAAAGTAAATGACACAACAATCTTTTGTTAACGAGGAAACCGCAAATGCAGAAAAACCCCGGGACCTTGTCCGGAATTGAATACTCTCAGGATTAGGCCGCTACACAAAATTAAACCAACTTCGTATAGTTGAGACCAAGCAACTAAACCTATAGTTCACCTAGTTCTGTCTGTATTCCCACGCCTCCGACCTATGAATAAGTCACGTACTTGGAACAATTCCTTTGGTTCGTATTCCAAACAGTAAAGGAACAACAAATCTGTTTGGTAGCAACTCTCTTCAACCAAGTGATATGAGTTCGACAAAGGCTCTTCTGTTTATCTTAATAAACTCCTTCGTCAGGTTCTTAGATCTATCTTATTCTCAACTACCGAAGTAATTGTTAAGATTTTGCAATCAATACTTTTAATCACAAAGAATTGTATTGATGCCGATCTACACAACTAATCAATCCAATCTACCACAAGGATAAACCGATTATAGTTGGATCCTCTTATACCGAAACAAGTATTGTGCACACCAAAGATTATGAACCCCATCATCAATATCTTCTTTGTCTTCAAATCTTCTTAGATCTTCAATAAACACCTGCACGCAACAACTTGAATCTCTTGTGATCAATCACGCACAGAACGGAGTCTGTTAACAATGGATTATCTCATGACGTCTTTAGATCTACAAACAGTCTAAAGATCCTTGTCGAAACTTCGATCTAGTTTGAGTGAATCTTATATCAGAAGAGAAGATTCTCAAGCATAAACAAACTAGGTGCAATCAAAGTTCAACCATTGTTAGTCAATCAAATCAATCGAAAACATAAGATAAACCGCAATTATCTAGTTTCCCACCAACGGTACTAATAGAGTTTCTCAATCCCAAAGAAGACATTAAACTGAGCGGTCGTAAGAGATTTCGCCTAATTAGGTTACTCTCCTCTCTGAATAAGCGGCTTCACCAGTAACAACATAACCGAGGAAGTTTGCTGTCACGAAGGATTAGTTTGCTAGAAATGCAAACTTCAAGTATTTATAGACAAGGAAGTTTGGAAACCAAGGAATTTGCAAAACCGAAAATATTCTCAAGATATGCAGTATATTCCAAATTCGGTTTCCATAATTCCTGGAAATGCTCTGTCCAAAATAATGACCGAAAATCTCTTTGGAAAATCTTCAACTAGTAAATGCACATTACTAATTCTCATTTTCCTAAAATAAAATTAAAAACCTTAAATAAAAGATTCTTAACTTATTTATCTTTCGATCCTGGGATTTTCTTCCTTTAGCTATTAAGAATAACTTTGAACAATAAAAGATAAACATTATTGTACGTGTTCAAAGTATGTCGACATCCTTACTTTGTAAGTCCTCTTTCATACTTACAACCTTGAAACTGATTTGCCACATTTCCAAACAAGTTTATAATTGGTTCATATGACTTTCAAGAACTATGTGATCGATCAAGAAAACTCAATCACAAATCATGGGTTTAACGGTTCTACCAAAACAAGTTTCGGCTTTACCTCCATGTGAGTACTATGCATTGTCACACTATCTTTCCAAAATTTGGTTGACTAGGTAATAGGATCGGTTCCCCACATATATATGGTATCTAACTTGTATGTGTTGCACATGTCCATAGGATCGGTTCCCCTTTGCCTAAAAACGCGTTGCACATGTCCATAGGATCGGTTCTCCTTTCTGCTAAAAACTTGTTGCACCTCATACAAGGATCGATTCCCCTTTGTGATGTGTTGCACCTCTTACTAGGATCGGTTCCCCTTACCCAGAGTCGGTCTTACAAAATCAAAAACTCGATCATACCATCTCAGGTGATTACTTAAGATCGGTTTCACTAATAAAAGTCATACCAATACATAAGTCAGGACTTTGTGAATAGTTTTACCAAGAACATAAACAAGTCATGAGCGGTTATACTAAATCATACATATTAGTTGTTCAAAAGATATGCAATGAATAACAAAACCAATAACGCCTGGAGATTTCCTTTTCGATTCACAAAACAAGTTTATGAACTTACTTCCTTAAAACACATGTAAAACATTGTTTCCTAGGATGAAATCCTCACCTCATACCCATACATAATCACAATAGCATTTAAACGATTATGTCGATGTCTTATCTACAAAGTTTAATGGTTAAGCAGTAAACCTCGTATTGTATTCCTTAATACTATGTCTATCTAGAGTGTTCATGCTTCGCAGTTTTGTTTTCAATATGCACGACTTGAAAGATATGTTAGGGAATGAAACGGTTCAAGTCAAATATCACTAACCTCAAGTGGAAGGATGATGTTGTCGTTGTAGCTTCTTACTTCTTCACTTCTTCAAGTCTTCGCAATACTTGTAATGTCTCATATCCTAATACTTTCAAGCTAACCTATACGAAGTTGACTCTAGTACATAATCAAGCGACTCTTTAGATGAGTTTTGATTCACTAAATTATGACAACCAAACTTGACATACCAACGCTTGGTGGGTTCAACCGAGCTATGCTCTAACAATCTCCCCCTTTGTCAATTTTAATGACAAAACTCTTACATCATATGGATAAACAAATTACAAGACTTCATTACACATACGCTTGATTCCCGAATTCAACAACACAATAACTTGTATACATTCAATCCTTAAATGCCGTTGTTGACATTATGATAACAAAGAATATTAATCCCCCTAAAGGTAAGATAGTTAGATTTTATCAATCCACACGTCTTTTTTATTCCTTTATAATGATATGTTACTCCTCCTTAGTCTATGTTTTCACTCTTTCGTTAGATAAACGTTTAAGCACCAATGTTCTTTTCCTTTAGTGATACCAATCAATATAAAATTAATGCCAGTATCACTTGTTTACTCCATATATTTCTCCCCCTTTTTGTCACAAAATGACAAATAAACGAAAAAAATAAAGGACAAACCGAAAAGAATCTTACAAATCTCATGGACTTGCAACCTATAGAGTTAAGCACGAGGGTTCCACACACCATTTCTGATAACCAATATCAAAACAAAACTACAAAGTAATTTTTTTTGATATGTTATCAAGGAAACAATTGCCCGAAGCAATTTTCCCTAATAGTTTATCAAACCAAAAATCAACTAAGCACCTTAGTTCCTTTGCTAAACCGATTGTACAAATACAACCGCTTTGTTCAATAATACCAAAATAAAGATAACTCTATTTTTCTCATCAAGTTCTAATTATCCATATAAATTAGACCTTTCACTTTTTAAACAAGACAAGTACTAGGTTAGTTAACTAGTATTTCTTGTTAAGGCATTCAATTAGACTTGAATAACCGAAACCTCTACTTTGATAAGTCTAACTAAGATCAAAATTAACTTAGTTTCTCTTATCCGAGATCGAATTGGACTAAACAATTCATCCCGTAAACATTTTCTTTTGTTAAGACATAAACAATTCATACAAACCAAATAAATCAACTTGCATAATTATTCACCTCAACCGGAAGCAATTGAAACAACATAGATATTATAGCACCACAATTGCGCCATAATTTTGTAAGCCTAAACAATTGATACCACACAATAAAACAAGATAACAATAGTTTTTCTTAACCAGAACCAATTGAATCACACACACATCCATACACACATAATGGAATAAAACATCAATTGTACCGAAATTTCGTTAAGCAAAAGCAACAAATATATGAAATAAAATCAGGTTTTTCATAAACAGGAAAACAATTAACTAACAACATTGTTACCTCAAATTTCGCATCCTCTTCTCTAATATGTTTGCATCTTCTTCCAGGGAGAATTGATATCGAAATATCATTATGTTTTCATCCTTATGCAAAACAAAAGAATAACAACAACCAACCTTTACCAGAGAGAAGTTTAAAACCATCGAAACACATATGCTTTTATGCTAAACCAAAACTGATTCAACATAATTGTGACTTTTTCACATATTGTTTCTATCAGAACCCCTCATGATCCTTTGATAAAGCCTACCAACATGGGCTAGAACTTAATCCTGCTAAATCAAAAAGTCACCTAAACCATAAGGGTTCACAACATTATGAGATCGAATATCAAGGTAATAAAACCGAAATCAAACATCCCATAAACATCCATAACAATAATAAAGCATTCAAACACAGGTTATATAAATCAAAAAACTATCACAAGAAAAATTATAAATCAAACAATTTTATTCATAATAGACTTAATACAATCATTGAAAGAAATCAAAAATTGATGTATATTTTCCTGGATTAAGTATTACAACATATAACTTAATCTCTAGTGGTGCTCTTTCTTAGAGCATGGCTCGGTTGAACCCACCAAGCGTTGGTATGTCAAGTTTGGTTATCATATTTTAGTGAATCAAAACGCATGTTAAGAGTTGCTTGATTATGTACTAGAGTCAACTTCGTATAGGTTAGCTTGAAAGTATTAGGATATGAGACATTACAAGTATTCCGATGTCTTGAAGATGTGAAGAAGCAAGGAGATACAACAACAACAATCATCCTTCCACTTGAGGTTAGTGATATTTGACTTGAACTGTTTCATTCCATAACGTATCTTTCAATTCGTGCATGTTTAAAACAAAACTGCGAAGCATATTTGAACTCTAGATAGACATAGTGTTAAGGAATACAATACGAGGTTTATTGCTTAACCATTAAACTTTGTAGATAAGACATCGCCATAATCATCTGAATGCTATTGTGATTATGTATGAGTATGAGGTGAGGATTTCATCCTAGGGAACAATGTTCTACATGTGTTCTAAGGAAGTAAGTTCATAAACTTGTTTGTGAACCGAAAAGGAAATTGCCATGTGTTATTTGTTTTGTTATTCATTGCATATCTTATTAACAACCAATATGTGTGATTGTGTATAACCGCTCACAACTTGATTGTGTTCTTGGTAGAACTATTCACAAAGGCATGACTTATGTATTGGTATGACTTTTATTAGTGAAACCGATCTTAAGTAATCACCTGAAATGGTATAATCGGGTTTGTGATTTTATGTCTGACCAAATATGGGAAAGGGGAACCGATCCTAATAAGAGGTGCAGTACATCACAAAGGGGAACCGATCCTTGTATGGGGTGCAGCAAGGTTTATAGCAGAAAGGGGAACCAATCCTATGGACATGTGCAACACGTTTTTAGGCAAAGGGGAACCGATCCTATGGACATGTGCAACACATACGAGTTGGATACCATATATATGTGGGGAACCGATCCTAGTACCTAGTCAACCGAATTTTGGAAAGCTAGTGTGATTATGCACAGTTTTCACAGGGAAGGTAGAACCGAAACTTGTTTTGGTAGAAACGTTAAACCCATGATTGTGATTGAATGTTTGTTTGATCAATCGCATAGTTCTTGAAAGTCAGATGAACCAATTCTAAACTTGTTTGGAAGTGTGGCAAATCGGTTTCGATGTTGTAAGTGTGAAAGAAAACTTACAAAGTAAGGATGTCGACATACTTTGAACACGTGCTATGAATGTTTATTTCTTTAATTGTTCAAAGTTATTCCTTAATATCTAAGGGAATAGAATCCCATGATCGAAACATAAGTAAGTTAAGAATCTTTTATTTATGGTTATTAATTTCATTTTGTAGGGAAATATAAAAATTAGTAATGTGCATTTACTAATTAGATTTCCCGAGAGATTTCGATCATTATTTTTGGACAGAGTATTTCCAGGAATTATGGAAACCGAATTTGTGCTTTAATGAATATCTTGAGAATATTTTCGGTTTTGGAAATTCCTTGGTGTGCAAACTTCCTTGTCTATAAATACTTGAAGTTTGCCTTTCTAGCAAACTAATCCTTCGTAACAACAGACTTCCTCTTTTGTTGTTGTTACTGGTGTAGCTGCCTATTCGGAGAGGAGAGTAACCTAATTAGGTGAAATCTCTTACGACCACTCAGTTTAAAGTCTTATTTCGGATTGAGAAGCTCTAGCGTGTACCGTTGGTGGGAAACTAGATAATTACGGTTTATCTTTTATTTTCATTGATTTGATTGACTAACGGTGGTTGAAATATGATTGCACCTAGATTTTTTATGCTTGAGAATCTTCTCTTCTGATATAAGATTCACTCAAACTAGTTCAGAGTTTCGACAGGGATCTTTAGACTGTTGTTAGTTCTAAAGACGATCTTGTGATAATCCATTGTTAACAGACTCCGTTCTGTGCGTGATTGATCACAAGAGATTCTAGTGATTGTGTGCAGGTTTTTATTGAAGATTTAAGAATATTTGAAGACAAAGAAGATATTGAAGACCTGACTTGGGTTTATAATCTTTGGTGTGCACAATACTTGTTTCGGTAAAAGAGGATCCAATTAATAATCGGTTTGTCCTTGTGGTAGATTGGATTGATTAATTGAGTAGATCGGCATCAACACAATTCTTTGGATTAAGAGTGTTGTTGGCTTCATCTTAAACGATTACTTCGGTATTGAACATAAGATAGATCTAAGGACCCGACGAAGGAGTTTATGTTAAGATAAACGGAAAAGCCTTTGTCCGACTCATATCACTTGGTTGAAGAGAGTTGATACCAAACATATTTTTTGTTCCTTTACTGTTTGGAATAGAACCAAAGGAATTGTTCCAAGTACGTGACTTATTTATAAGTTGGAGGCGTGGGAATACATACAGAACTAGGTGAACTATAGGTTTAGTTGCTTGGTCTCAACTATACGAAGTTAGGTGTAATTTTGTGTAGCGGCTTAATCCTGAGAGTATTCAATTTCGGACAAGGTCCCGGGGTTTTTTCTGCATTTGCGGTTTCCTCGTTAACAAAATCTTGCTGTGTCATTTACTTTATATTTCCGCATTATAATTGTTTTATTATAATTAAAGTAAATTACACAAACGTTAATTCCTATTTACTTGATAAGTGAATCCTATTGTGTTTGGTTAAGTCCGAACCTTTTTATCAAGTAACATACTTCGATGTTGTATTGTCTCGATATCGTATCCATAGACGATCACACGAAGTGTGAACCGATTAGTTGTATTGTCTCGACTCTGTCCATAGACAATCACTTTCGGAGAAAGGACTTATAGGTACGAAAAGTTTTAGCTTGGGGTATATTTGGGTACCCTTGCCTTTTCATTTGGTATCAGAGCAGGCAAACACGAAAAGATCTAACAATTTTTGTTTGGTGCGATCCAACCTATAAGAATTGGATCAAATGTCTGATTCAGTTAACGTTATGCAAGAGTATGAATACTCAAAAGTTGAAGATGTTACTACTTCGTTGACTCATGATCCAGGAGTTTCGAAAACATCTATGTCTATCTCTGATGAAAGAGAAGATGCTGATAAAGAGTTGGTAAAACTTCTAAAGCCTATACAATCTCTTTCTTCTAAAGTACTCATTTTAAAGACAGAGTCAAATCTTCTTTAACAGGAGATCAGAGAAAAAGACATTCAACTGAATTGTCTAGCCAAAGAGAAAATGGATCTCGCTGTCAAACTAGAGGCTCTTGGTAAATCTTTTACAGATAAAGAGACACGTCCTATGATTCTGACTAATGATGTTGTTGTGATTTCTTCTGATGAGGAAACCAAAAGTCCTTGCTCGACTTTTACAGATTGTGATAAAATCGGTTTAATCACATCTGAAACAGATCAAGATGATGGTAGTTTTCCTAACTACATCAAGTTAGAAGAGGATGAGAAACCATCTTCTAGATCTACTGATGATCAAACGAAATAGAAAAAGCGGGGGTACAACAACCACACCCAATATTTCGCTTAGCAATCTGTATGGAAAAACTCCAATATACTTTTAAGAGAATCAACAAGACTCAATCTACAAAAAGTATATCAAAGAGTTTTATCTCTCTTTCTTGATTCAATTCTTTCTCAAGCAAATAGAAATATGCGAGTCTAATTGAATACAAGAGAAATCACTTGAACGGTACCAAAGACCAATGTTCAAGAATAAATCAATTTCAATCAACAACCAAAGGTCGGATTTCCAATTGATTGATTCAAACGCACAACCTGTGATATTTCAATTATATAACAAAATATAATGCGGAATAGAAATAACACAGACACTAGAATTTTGTTAACGAGGAAACTGCAAAAGCATAAAAACCCCGGGACCTAGTCCAGATTGAACACCACACTGTATTAAGCCGCTACAGACACTAGCCTACTACAAACTAACTTCGGTCTGGACTGTAGTTGAACCCCAATCAATCTCACACTGATTCAAGGTACAGTTGCGCTTCTTACGTCTCTGATCCCAATAGGATACTACACACTTGATTCCCTTAGCTGATCTCACCCACAACTAAGAGTTGATACGACCCAAAGTCGAAGACTTTAATAAACAAATATGTATCACAGAGAAAAGTCTACAGGAGTAGATAAATCTGTCTCCCACAGAAATACCTACAAGTTTTTGTTCCGTCTTTTGATAAATTAAAGTGAACATGAACCAACTGATAAACCAGACTTATATTCCCGAAGAACAACCTAGTATTATCAATCAGCTCACAGTAATCTCGATCGACGCGGCGAAAAAAGATATTGTGGAATCACAAACGATGAGACGAAGATTTTTGTGATAACTTTCTATCTTGCCTATCGGAGATATAAATCTCAAGATAATCGTTACGATTGTACTCAAAACGATTGAAGATGCAAGATCAGATCACACAACTATGAGAAAGTAGTATCGGTCTGGCTTCACAATCCCAATGAAGTCTTTAAGTCCTTAACCTGTTTTTTAAGAAGAAACCAAAGGTTAAAGGAGAATCGACTCTAGCTAATACAACTAGTATCACACAGGAGGTGTGGAGATTAGGTTTCCCAGTTGCTAGAGTTCTCCCTTATATAGTCTTTCAAATCAGGGTTTGCAATCAATGTTAACTTGGTAACAAAGCATTCAATATTCACCGTTAGATGAAAACCTGATTAGATTCAAGCTAATATTTTTCAACCATTGGATCGAAAACTTAGATTGTTACACACAAATGAAATGTACTATTTTAGGTTTATGTAACCGTACCCAAACATGAACATTTGTTGGTTCAACAAGATAGTTAACCAATGGTTAGCCATATGAGCACTTTCATATCAACCATGTTCTTCTTCATTTTTTTTGATAAGTCAAAAATTTGTATTAATAGATAACAAATTTACAAAGAATAGTATACAAGAAAAGAGGTCACAGCAACCCCAAAAACTTGTAAACTATTTGAATCTAAAATAAGCAACATTTGGATATTCAACTGAAATCAAAAAATCTGGTCTTCCATCATAATGTAAACTCATCTCCTCATTAAGAAGACAACCTCTCTTAGCCATAGAATCCGCAGAGAAATTAGCCTCCCTATATGTGTGAACAAACCTAATTGCATCATATTGTATACAAACTGCCAACCACCTTAGTTTTGCAAACCAAGGTATATTTTTACTCTCAAAGGCTTCCACTACTCCATAAGAATCAGTCCGAATACAAATTCGCCCAACTCCCCATCGAACTGCCCATTCCATGCCAACAATAATGCCATATAGCTCCGCCAAGTAGTTAGTAGTAACCCCAAGGCCAATAGACATAACTCCTATGACTGAACAACTCGCGTCGCGCGCCACAACACCGGCACCAGCAACTCCTGGATTCCCTCTCGTCGCCCCATCACAACAAATTTGAATCTCATTTATCTCCAGAGGTTCCCAAAAGCATTCTAACGGTTGGTGAAGCTTTACCCTTCTATGATTCACTCGGAAATAGTCCAGAATAATAACGTCCTCAGCACAGTTGTGCATGAAACCCTTTATCCTGGCAGAAAAGTCTTGAATCAACTTCAGAACCCGTTTGAAGAATATACCCCAATTAGGCTGCTGACGCTGAAAGACAGCCTTATTGCGCATCGCCCATATTTCTGATCTGATGACAAGATTGGAAATAAGCCATAGATCACGTGTCATCCCACTTCTTTCCTTTGCTGCTTTACAAGACAGAACAAGGTTAGAAATAGGAACTAAATTAAAAGTATCAGCGATCCAATTCCAAGCACGGCCAGCAAAACGAGCAATAGAAAAGAACATGTTCCATACTTTCTTCTTCCACTCCACAGAGGCAACAACGGTTTGCAAGGTTGATTTTTAAACCTCTTCTGAATAACGTCATACGTAGCACAAGCACCACGAAGAAACTTCCAATTCTGCGCAGCTAAGGTTGGGTGAACTTCCTTCCTCCATAAAAGAGTAGCGCCATCAAAATTAGGATATTTCTGCCGAATAATCGCCTTGGCAGAGCTGACAGTGAAGTTTCCATGAAATTTCGACTTCCAAATTCTCATATTTGCACCATTCAGCATCGTAGGAAAATGGGTACTATCAAAACCCGTAGCTGTCATGCGAGATAAGTGCTCCACGGGAATGTCCCAATGCCCATCAATTAAAATTGCCTTACCAAAACCGTTCTATCCAGGGTATAATCATTTAGAATGTCTGCAAGGCATATGTCCGAGAACCATGCATCGTAATACAGTGAAGTATCTCTACCATCACTAATAAGCACCTTAGTATTAGACTCCACAGTCTTATACACATTTCTAATACCCGGAAGAATTGAAGACTTCAGACCTTTCAATTTGATGCAACCATTTCTACTAAAAAATTTCGCACGAAGAAAGCCAGCCCATTTATTTTTTGAAGTGCGAATTTTCCACCAAAGTTTCATAAGAAGAGCAGTATTCATAGTTGCTAAACGAGTTAAGCCCAGACCCCCCTCCTTAAAAGGGCAACATACCTTATCATAAGCAACAACAACAACCCGACTAACATTAGAGTCTCCCGTCCAAATAAAATTTCTAATTGCTCTTTCACACTGTAAAATGAATTTACTCGGCCATTTATAAATAGCCATGTTGTGAATAGAGTAACTAGCAATAATAGATTTAACAAGCACTAAACGGTCATGAAAAGATAATAAGAAACCTTTCCAACCAGCAAGTTGAACTTTTATCTTCTCAACAACTCCCGAAATGTGATGATATCTAACAGTTCCAGGCATAATTTGAACCCCCAAATAACGGTCAGGAAAAGTGGCAACACTCATACCCAAATAGTAAGCAAGATAATTTCTTCTACTTAAAGAGCCCCCACCATGATAAATCTTGCTTTTTTGCCTACAAACAGTTTGGCCAGAAGCAACTTGATATCTACCCAACAAGTCTACGAGATTTTGAAGACTCTTAAGGTTACCTTTACAAAATATCATAATGTCATCAGCAAAGAAAAGGTGAGTAGGAGAGATACCACCTCTTGTAACCATATGGGACATCTTTTTTTCAAGAAAAAGCTTCAAAATATTTCTTCTAAGCACATCCTCAATAAGGACGAAAATCAAAGGAGAAAGGGGGTCTCCTTAACGTAAACCTCTATCAATTTTGAAATAACCCTCCGGACTTCCATTCAAAAGAATAGAGATTCTAGCAGAATTCAATATGTTAAGAATCCAATCACATCACTTATCAGAGAAACCGTAACGACGAAAAACTTCCAAGACGAAAGACCAACTCACTGTGTCAAAAGCTTGGGAGATATCAAGTTTTAGGCCAATATTACCATCTTTCCTCTTGATGTGCAGTTTATTAACCATTTCAGAAGCCAGACTATTATTCTCATGGATATTACGACCCTTCATAAAAGCTACATGTTCTTCATGTTATTCTTCACCATAACTAGTTCAAATGACTCAAATGAACTAGTTAGAGAGTTTTTCAATTGCAAGGAAATCTTATGTAACTACACAAGACACAATCGAAGCAAAACAATTTGATTCACTCGAACTATATAGCCACGGTTTACATTTAGCATTCCTTAGTTAATATAAATAAGTTCACAAACAATCGTCTTTAGATATAACCAGCTTAAGTTCGCAAACTTAGTTTGAGGACTTAAGTTCCCGAAAGGAGTTCTCAAACTCCAGCAGATTTTCTCGGGTCGAGAACTTTCGCCAGTTCGCGGACTGGGTCATCACGGACTGAGTTCGCGGACTGAGTTCACGACTCTTGTTACGGTTCTCTTGATCAACAAAGTTCGCAAACTTCGGTTCAAGGAAAAAAGACTTACACATATATGTGTTGCCACACAATGCTTATATCCATTATTGGTTATTTAATCTAAACTCTCATTTCAACCATTGAAACATTCTTAGAGGACATTTCGTCAAAGTAAGCAATTTTCAAGGTGATTGAAACGTGTCATGACTTTCGTCACTAGGTAAAGATGAACTTGGCCAAAGCAAAAGCTTACCAACACATATTTCGAGAAACAGATAGGCGAGTATTGATGGTGGTTTTTAGCTCAAGGTTAAATTTGTAAAACCTTGTATCTGATGTGACGTCACTCTGTGAGGAAACGAAGCCATGAGTGTCAATCTCTCCACTGGCACATTTATTGAGCCATTCAATATATTTACATGAAATTTATTCAGACTGGCGCATGTTGCAACAATCCCAGATGCTCTGTAAATTTCGGCGCCTTGCCTATATTACTTATTAATATAAGACTCACTGAGTACTTTTCCTATGCTATGTTCCCCGGCGGATTCCTTAATATCAGTATGGCATGACGGATTTGTGTTCACTCGCAGCAGAGTAGCACAGATTTCCAAGTACCAAGGTTAAGGCCCTTGCACGAAATACTCAGTCAGAAAGCAAAGAATAACGGAGCCGCGGAGTATGAGCAGCAATGAGAGGGAGCATGGCCACGCTATAGGCTAGCCGACGCCACTTGGCCACGCCCCATGCTACCTAACCGACCCTTATTCCTTTATCGACCAATCAGGTCGCTTTAAAATCGCCACACGTCCATGAGTTGTGGCTGGGCCCATACTTGCTGTCCCTACTCCCATTGACCAATCAGGTCGCATTAAACCTTCCACGCGCACCGAAAGGGTGGCCACGCCAATGCTTGTCCGGCCCCCTACTTTCATCGACCAATCAGGTCGCATTAAACTCGCCACACGCACATAAGTTGTTGCTGGGCCCATACTTGCCGGCCCCATTTCCCATCGACCAATCAGGTCGCTCTAAATCCGCCACACTCACACCAGAAGTGTAGCAACGCCTATACTTGCCGGCACTATTTCCCACCGACCAATCAGGTCGCTCTAAAGCCTATACTTACCGGCCCTATTTCCCACCGACAACATGCCACGAGTCGTGTGAGACCCAGGAAACCCTAAAAAAGATGCCATATCATAACCGCCCGTGGTAATCCTTACTCCTGTGGCCGTTTCCACATGATGGCTTGGCTATGGTTCCTTTGGCATGGTTATGGCACCATTTGCACAAAACGCCGGTACGCCACGGCCACGGCCACAAGCCACATGCCGCATGAACTAATCAGGGATTTGGCACGCCAAACCCTAAATTAGGCAAAGTTGCTACGCCGACGAAGCCAAGTAATGTTTCCCTGAGCATTGGGATTGATGTGGCAACAGGGCCAATGTTGCGGGAGCCATATTTGGGTCTAACACCAATATGCCAAAACAGTTTCCACGGCTACGCCACTAGCATGCCACTATGCCATGGCTAAGCTAGGCGCCACTATGTCATGGCTACGCTAGGCGCCACTATGCCAATGGCGCCACTTTGCTATACGACAAGATATGGCCATAATCAATGGCCATCCTTCCTCATGAGACGCAATCTCAGCCATCCAAGTCCGCCAACGAACTGACAAACTTGTGGCAAGTTTCAGGCGACCAGCCGCTTAAATCTCGTGGCCATGGCTACGCCAGGCGCCACTTATACCACCGTGTCACTGGCATGCACGAGCTATACCAGTCATGCCGCAGTGCCACTGACATACACCAAAAACGCCATTGTGCCATTACCAGGCGCCAACAGAAGGTAGCCATAATCAACGACCATCCTTTCTCATGAGATGCAATCTCAGCCATCCAAGTTCGCCACCGAACTGACAGACTTGTGGCAAGTTTCAGGAGACCAGCCGCTTAAATCTCGTGGCCATGGCTACGTCATGCGCCACTTATACCACCGTGCCACTGGCATGCACGAGCTATACCAGTCATGCCGCCGTGCCACTGGCATACACCAAAAATGCCATTGTGCCATTACCAGGCGCCAACAGAAGGTAGCCATAAACAACGGCTACCCTTCCTCATAAGACGCAATCTCAGCCATCCAAGTTCGCCGCCGAACTGACAGACTTGTGGCAAGTTTTAGGTGACCAGCCAAGAAGTGCCTAATAGCATCACATGCTATTTTCCTGCGGAAAGACTCTTGACTTGCCGCACATACCAACCTGCTACACGTTTTCCACGAAAACGCTCGAGACATCAAACATGTCACAAACTGGGGGATACTTATCAGGATATTGGTATGGCGGTTTACAACGTGCAGCGTGCAATACGCCCGTTCTAAGAAAGTGTCATGAAACAGGATAATTAGGGGCGGCAAGAAGTAACGGATGCAAACAGATCCACTTCCTTCATCATGGAAGCATGGGTTTCTGACGGTTATACATTACTCCACTCTTCCATCACCCAATCGTTCCCACTTCCTACGAGCCAGGATACGTTTCAATATGACTTGTATAAATAGGCTTCCACTATTTCCACAAAACAACAAGTTTTGGTCGGCAACAACATAGTATCTAGAAATCACCTGGTAGCTTTCCATTCTGCTAGCCAGTTCTACTTTCAGATACAAGTCATAAACAACCACACCTTCAGAATCAACTATTCTGGTCTCAACACTCTCTTCGCTTCCCTCCATAAGACCAACCCTTCTCCTTCACTTTGTGACCGAAGCAAGCCTGGAACGACCATTTCTTAGTTTGTGTCAGGATTGTACAGATTGATCTCTCGAATCAAAAGTACTCCCGTGCAGCGCATTGTTTAGGGTTAAGATTCGTTTCTCATCCACACACCCAAAATTACCAAAATCAGCAAAAACGGTTTTCACCCACAAACAGCGAGATAAACTCGGCTCGAAATAGCAAATGTGTATAATCAAAGTCTATATAGCAAAACGACTTTTGTCTCAAAATAGGAGATAGAGTAGATAGACTTTTGAGTGATAGATAAGTTCAAGTCTCCACATACCTTTTAGTCGATGAAGATCCACTAGTTCCTTGAGTAGTCCTTCGTCTTGTATGATGATTGCCATGGAGTTCTTGAGCTCAACTACACTTTCTATCCTAGTCTAAGACTTTTTTTTTTTGCTAAGTCCAAGAGTTTATTAAACAAAAAAACGTAATTACAAGAATTACAAGCCGGAGGCACAAGGCCCCCTACCCCATAAACCGAAGAGGCAAAAATAAATAACTAATCTAAAGACCAAAAGACTCTAGAAATAAACAGAGAAAAAAGGAAAAAGAAGACAAAAAGCCTAATTTTTTCTTCCTTTTCAAAAGCACAAAAGTTTTATAGCAAACACCCTCTCATAGAATGAGATTAAGTGTTTCCACCTCCTTTAGCTTTCTTCTTTGGAGTCTTCATTCTTTTTGATTGATCTTGAGTTTCCTTGACATACTCCATACGAAAAGATAAATCCTTCAAATATTTTTGTTGAGTATCAAATTTTGTAATTGTACAAAAAATCTCATGTTCTTCTTTTGTTAACTGCATAGAAAAATTAGCACTCACCTTGGGCCGTGTTTCCCTATTATTTGCTAACCCATTATTCACTTGCAAGCCCAAGTTTGGGTCCGAGCATTCACATTCCTTTTCACGAACAAAACCCATATCAAAATCAGAGTCCGTGCAGCTTTCCTTTCCACGAACAGAATCCAAATTTATTTGGATTGTGTTTTCTGTGTTTTCCTTGGACCCATGTAAACACGTCTCATCTTATAACACACGATATTTATTCGGTGATAAAATCACTCCAGAACTAGTTAGCTTTCTTGAAGTATAATCCTTATACGCCTGAGCAGCTCTCTCCACATTTTGTCGCGCCTTTTGTAAATTTGCAAAGTCGTCTTCCATTTTTTTTTGCCAACTCCAAAGCAGTGCGCTCCTCAGCACTTATTTCTTCACCTTGATCAAGATTAGTCTTGGACTGTGTAATCACCTTGTTTACAAGATTTTCCGAACTGGATAAACTGGAGGAAGGTTTTCATCATTGTTCTCTGCCATAGTAGACTAGAAATCAAGACTTATAGTTTTGATAACTAACATTGACAAACATGCTTGAGATAGCAACGCATGCGAGTTCGACCGAGCAATGCTATAACAATCTCCTTCTTTGTCAATTTTAGTGACAAAACTATCAATACATATGGAATACAAAAAATAAATGAATTAACTTTTGTAGCTCCTATTCCACATACCTAATCTTCAACATTACTCGAAATCTTCGTCACTTCCAAGTACTCCAATGATCCCAAAGGTTGTAAGTTCAGCATCATCGTTGTTGAAAATCCGTAGCTATAACAACGAGAAAACAAGAGTTCTCAATCATTGTTAAACAGTGTCATAGTATCAAAGTTCAATTGCATCACAACTTCGACAACAATACTATGGTGATATGTATCACTCCCCCTTAGTCAATACTCCGTCTCACATGGAAACCACTCCCCCTTACATGATGATCCTAAAACCATATGTATTTGTAGTGTGAACTACATATTAATTCTCCCCCTTTTTGTCAATAAAATTGGCAAAGGTACGAAAATGGGATCCTAATAAAATTTCTGAAAGAGACATTTCATGAACAAATGAAAGCACATATCATCTTATTTAGATGCAATCATATAGCCGAAGCTAAATGCATTCATCAAGGAGTTTATAAAGATATAAGATAACCCCTATAATATTCCACAGCCGCACTCCCCACAAAGATTTGGCAATTAAGCACAAGTTCAATTAAGTACTCTCCCCCATATTATGTCATTACCAAAGGAACAACAAGAGCGACCTTAATTTCAAGAGAAAAGAAAGATTTCTTTAGACATAACAAATCACATACAAGTATGAATTTGAATCCAAAATACACAATTAAATTAACCACAAGAGAACCCATAATTAATTTAATCGGAAATTCTCAACATAAGTGAACTTATGGAGACTCAAAAATACACAATTAGATTAATTACAAGAGAACCCATAATTAATCTAATCGGAATACACAACCAAATTAACCACAAAACGTAATCAATTTAATTGGTCATGCTCGACATAAGAGAACTTACGGAGCAACAACTAAATAACCAAACGAGAATGATTAATTTAGTTGAACAAGCTCGACATAAAGTACCTCACGGAGCAACAACTAAGCTAAAAATAACTCAGTCGATTGTGCTCAACATAAGACACTTTATGGAACAACACAGTATGTACACAAAAATTGTGGATCGGAGATCGACCTTATACCGTGGAATAAGCAAGAATTCATTCTATTTTCCATCACCATTTGCACAATGACATATAATAGACATAATCCTTGAAAACAAAAGATTTTATCCTATCTTCCATCAATAATTGACATAATAGGCTTAACTTTTGTATTTGTCAAAAGTTCATTCCTTCTTTTATCAACACATGCATATCGACATATAAAGGACTTAACTTTCGACAAGGTATGGGACTATCATGGTTCACGGACGCAAACACACATATCCCACAACACATTACAATATATAAAACCATAAAGATTAATACTGCAAAAATCATCCTCCAAACAATTTTAGAATTTAAATCAATAAATCTAAAAATATGAAGATGAAAACGTTGGACATAGCTATGTGTAATCACAATAATGGCTATTCCAAACTCTAGTTATTCTTCTAAACAAAAAAAGAAAATAGAAGATTTACTAGACGTTAAGACCTTTGAAGAATTATTTATCGCCCCCGAACTCCTTGTCGTCAACAGCCATTGGGACATAAGGTTCATGAAGATAGGAGTTAATATCAATAAACCTTCTTTATTGATGTCGAACCAGGGCCTTCTGAATCTCATGAGTCTTATACACAAAAGCCTTTATTTGATGAATCTCCTTTTGCATCTCCTTCAACACTTCAAGAACATCAGAAAACTTCTGAGAATTTGAAGGAACAACTCTAGGCTTCCTCACAGTCCTTCTTTTTCTTTTCAAAGTCGAAGCTAACGGAGATTTCTCTTCTTCCTTCATGATTGGTGGCTTGACAATCATATTAACATCTTTTCCGTCAGAAGACATGGTACTTGGAGCATCCATATGCGTATGGGTTTGTGAGAGGAAATCACAATCTCAACAAGTGGTCTTGAGATAAAAAGAAGTTTCAAGGAAGGAAAAAGTAATGTAGAGTTAATCTTTAACAGGTTCGTGCACGCACAATTCTGAACCCTAAAGAGAGTAGAATTGTCGAGAATAACCCTCCTTAATTGATAGACACAAAACTAAGAAAAGAAGAAAAAAAAAAACTTTTCTTAAAAGCCTGAGAGGTACACAATCTTGTCTCTTTTGATCAGGCACATGAGACAGGATTTACCAATCAACACAATCAAGTTGTGATGCGGTGAACTATGATATGTCCACCATTTTCCTCTTGAGAGGAATCCACATACCTCAGTCTATCAAAGCGATTTGACCATACTTTCTTCTCTAATGGTCTTGGATTATCCTTGGAAACTAACTTCTTAGACGAAGATAAAATCCTACATACCTCAGCGGTCTTCTTAGAAAGTTTAAGCTTGTTTGCTAATTGATTTGCTCTTCGTTGAAGTTTGTTGACGTACCTCAATTGGTGTTTGTACTCGTAATACTTTGAAAGTTCATGACCCTTTAGAGAACAGTACGAGCACGTCAATCTAGAATAAAAATCAGGCTTCTGAGATGTGCAAGCAGCTAAACATATGGTGGAACCTGAAACATTACATATAGAGTTTCCAAGAAAATGGTCAATTTTTTCTTCCAGATTAGTTAGGTTTTCTTCTGAAAGAATATCAAGATTGATGTATGTATTGCTACAATTATCAAAATCCATATTTTCACCAAGAAGTGCAACACTTGATTTTTCGTCTTCATTAGAATCATAGTTGTCAGACATTTGATCAAGAGTTGCAGCAAGACATTTGTTCCCAATGTATTTTCTATGATTTGGACACTCGTTTGCAAAATGACCAAATCCTTTACACTTAAAGCACGGAGGCATATCCTCGTCATCAGTTTCATTAATATCCCTATTTTTAGGAGGAACACGATTATGAGGTTTGACTGATGCTTTAGGCTTATCTCTGGAGAACCGTTTACTTCTCTTCAACAGAAAATCCCTAAACTGCCTTGTGATCATCGAGACCGATTTGTCAAGATCTTCATATGATGAATCAGTCTCAGAGTGATCGTCTTCAAAGATATACACTTTTTTTTTTACTTTTATCAAGTAATTTAGTGTCTTTTAGTGCTTTGAACGCAACATCCTTAGATTTGGATGAATGCTCATGATCAAAGATCTTAAGCTTCCCAACCAGCGTATTTCTGGAGAGATTCTCTAGGTTATTTCCCTCAACGATGGCATTCTTTTTAGAGTCGTATCTAGATGGCAGCGATCTGAGAATTTTCATCATAATGTCCTTTTCAGGAATAGTCTTACCCAATGCAAAAGATGCATTTATAATTTCAGACACTTTGTGATTAAACTCATCAAATGTTTCTTCATCTTCCATACAAAGTTTTACCCAATCGGAATTAAGGTTTTGAAGCCTATCTTCCTTTTCACTGGTATTACCTTCGAATACAGTTTCTAATATATCCCACGCTTCTTTAAACTTAGTGCAATTTGACACATGGTGCTGAATATTCGGGGTAATGGCATGTATAATGGCATTCAAACCATCGGAATTTTGCTTTGCAGAAAGTATCTCGGCAGAGCTGTATTCACCAATATCCTTGGGAACGTTTACATCTCCAACTGACACAATGGGAGCATTATAGCCATTACCAACATATACCCATGATTGAAAATCACGTGCTTGAAGAAAAGCTCGCAATTCTCCACCATAACTAATTAGAGCCATCAAAGACTGGTGGTACGTTGATAGAGATGGCACCTCTGTCAATAGAGTCAGATCGCTACAAACACAGTCTTGTAAGGTCTTGAACGTGTTTTCCTGCTCTGATACTAATTGAAAAAGCGGGGGTACAACAACCACACCCAATATTTCGCTTAGCAATCTGTATGAACAAACTCTAATATACTTTCAAGAGAATTAACAAGACTCAATCTACAAAAATTATATGAAAGAGTTTTATCTCTCTTTCTCGATTCAATTCTTTCTCAAGCAAAAAGAAATCTGCGAGTCTAATTAAACACAAGAGAAATCACTTGAACGGTACCAAAGACCAATGTTCAAGGATCAGTCAATTTCAATCAACAACCAAAGGTCGGATTTCCAATTGATTGATTCAAACACACAACCTGTGATATTTCAATTATATAACAAAATATAATGCGGAATAGAAATAACACAGACACCAGAATTTTGTTAACGAGGAAACCACAAATGCAGAAAAACCCCGGGACCTAGTCCAGATTGAACACCACATTATATTAAGCCGCTACAGACACTAGCCTACTACAAACTAACTTCGGTCTGGACTGTAGTTGAACCCCAATAAATCTCACACTGATTCAAGGTACAGTTGCGCTCCTTACGTCTCTGGTCCCAGCAGGATACTACGCACTTGATTCCCTTAGCTGATCTCACCCACAACTAAGAGTTGCTACGACCCAAAATCGAAGACTTTAATAAACAAATCCATATCACACAGAAAAGTCTACATGAATAGATAAATCTGTCTTCCACAGAAATACCTACAAGTTTTTGTTCCGTCTTTTGATAAATCAAGGTGAACAGGAACCAATTGATAAACCAGACTTATATTCCCGAAGAACATCCTAGTATTATCAATCACCTCACAATAATCTTAATCGACGCGGCAAAAAATGATATTGTGGAATTACAAACGATGAGACGAAGATGTTTGTGATTACTTTTCTATCTTGCCTATCGGAGATATAAATCTCAAGCCAGATTGTACTCAAAACGATAGAAGATGCAAGATCAAATCACACAACTACGAGAAAGTAGTATCGTTCTGGCTTCACAATCCCAATGAAGTCTTTAAGTCATTAACCTGGTTTTTAAGAAGAAACCAAAGGTTAAAGGAGAATCGAATCTAGATAATACAACTAGTATCACACAGGAGGTGTGGGGATTAGGTTTCCCTTATATAGTCTTTCAAATCAGGGTTTGCTAGAGTTCTACCTTATATAGTCTTTCAAATCATGGTTTGCGACCAATGTTAGCTTGTTAACAAAGCATTCAATATTCATTGTTAGATGAAAACCTGATTAGATTCAAGCTAATATCTTTCAACCGTTGGATCGAAAACTTAGCTTGTTACACACAAATAAAATGTACTATTTTGGGTTTATGTAACCGTACCTAAACATGAACATTTGTTGGTTCAACAATAGTTAACCAATGGTTAGCTATATGAGCACTTTCATATCAACCATGTTCTTCTTCACCATAACTAGTTCAAATGACTCAAATGAACTAGTTAGAGAGTTGTTAAATTGCAAGGAAATCTTATGTAACTACACAAGACACAATCGAAGCAAAAACGATTTGAATCACTCGAATCGGTTCATGAACTATATAGCCACGGTTTCCATTTAACATTCCTTAGTTAATATAAATAAGTTCACAAAAAATCGTCTTTAGATATAACCGGCTTAAGTTCGCAGACTTAGTTCGAGGACTTAAGTTCCCGGAAGGAGTTCTCAAACTCCAGCAGATTTTCTCGGGTCGAGAACTTCCGCCAGTTCGCGGACTGAGTTCACAGCTCTTGTTCCGGTTCTCTTGATCAAAAAAGTTCACAAACTTCAGTTCAAGGAAAAAAGAACTTATACATATATGTGTTGCCACACAATGCTTATATCCATCATTGGTTATTTAATATAAACTCTCATTTCAACCATTGAAACATTCTTAGAGGACATTTCGTCAAAGTAAGCAATTTTCAAGGTGATTGAAACGTGTCATGACTTTCATCACTAGGTAAAGATGAACTTGGCCAAAGCAAAAGCTTACCAACACATATTTCGAGAAATAGATAGGCGAGATAAACTCGTCTCAAAATAGCAAATGTGTATAATCAAAGTCTATATAGCAAAACGAATTTTGTCTCAAAATAGGAGATAGAGTAGATAGACTTTTGAGTGATAGATAAGTTCAAGTCTCCAAATACCTTTTAGTCGATGAAGATCCACCAGTTCCTTGAGTAGTCCTTCGTCTTGTATGATGATTGCCATGGAGTTCTTGAGCTCAACTACACTTTCTATCCTAGTCCAAGACTTAGCTATAGTAGACTAGAAATCAAGACTTATAGTTTTGATCACTAAAATTGAAAAACATGCTTGAGATAGCAACGCATGTAGTTCGACCGAGCAATGCTCTAACAGAAATCTTGTCCAAAGGAAACTTTGAACCGATTCCGTGGTGATTGTAAGGAATACAATTTTCAGTCACTTGACAGGAAACTTATACTTCTTCAACATACGGTGGTAAAAATTTTGAAGGAAGTTTCTTGTCTTAAAAAACTGAAAGATCATTCCTCAGTAGAAAGACAGATTATACCAAATCCCGATAAGATCAACTCAAATGAGCCAGAGGAAAGAGTTGATAATCGCTTCTGGAAAAATATTCCTCCTCACCCATATCAAAACAGTTCTAGTTTTTATGAGGAACGACTTCAGAAGGAAGGGAAAGAGCGAATCTCTGCCAAGAGGAACAATCAGGAATTTTCGATAGTTGTTTCAGATGATCACACTAATGTGAAAAATAAGGAAGTCCTTAGAATGAGAAAATCTTATGAAAATCTCATTGAAAGAATTAAGAGAGATTTGTCTATCTCTGAGAAATTTTTGATTTCTTTCATTGATTGTATTAGTTTATTATGAATTAAACTATTATGAATAAAATTATTTGATTTATAATTTTTCTTATGATAATTTTCGGTTTACATAGCCCGTGCTTGAATGCTTTTATCTTATTGTTGTGTATGTTTATGGGATGTTTGATTTCGGTTTTACTACCTTAATATTCGATCTCATATGTTGTGAACCCTTGTGGTTTGGGTAACTTTTTGATTTAGCAGGATTAAGTTCTAGCCCATGTTGGTAGGCTTTATCAAAGAATCATGAGGGGTTCTCGTAGAAACAATATGTGAAAAAGTCACACTATGTTGAATCGGTTTTGGTTTAGCATAAAAGCATATGTGTTTCGATGGTTTTCAACTTTTGCTTGCAATTGTTAAAACCGATTTTCAACCTTTCTCTGGTAAAGGTTGGCTGTTGTTATTCTTTTGTTTTTGCATAAGGATGACAACATGATGATAATTCGATATCAATTCTCCCTAGACGGAGATGCAAACATATTGGAGAAATGGATGCGAAATTTGAGGTAACAATCTTGTTAGTTAATTGTTTTCCTGTTTAAGAAAAGCCTGAGTTTTATTATATATATTTATTACTTTTGCTTAACAAAATTTCGGTTCAATTGATGTTTATTCCATGATGTGTGTGTGCATGTGTATGATTCAATTGGTTCCGGTTAAGAAAAATTATTGTTATCTTGCTTTATTTTGTGGTATCAATTGTTTAGGCTTACAAAATTTCGGTGCAATTGCGGTGCTTTTAATGTCTATGTTGATTCAATTGCTTCCGGTTGAGGTGAATAATTATGCAAGTTGATTTTATGTTGGTTTGTATGAATTATTTATAGATTAACGAAATAAAAGGTGTACGGGATGAGTTGTTTAGTCCAATTCGATTCCGGATAAGAGAAACTAAGTTAATTCTGATCTTAGTTAGACTTATCGAAGTGAGGTTTCGGTTATTCAAGTCTAATGGAATGCCTTAACAAGAAATGCTAGTTAACTAACCTAGTACTTGTCTTGTTTAAATTTGAAAGGTCTAAGTTTATGAACCTGATGAGAAAAATAGAGTTATCTTTATTTTGGTCTTATCGAATTAAGAGGTTGTTTTTGAACAATCGGTTTAGCAAAGGGACTAAGGTGCTTAGTTGATTTTTGTTTTGCTAAACTAAATTGGAAAAATTGTTTCGGACAATTATTTCCATGGTAACATATCAAAATAAAGCTACTTGTAGTTTCAGTTTTGATATTGGTTATTAGAACATGATGTGTAGAACCCTCGTGCCTAACTCTACTGGTTGCAAGTCTATTTTGAGATTTGTAAGATTCTTTTCGTGTTGTCCTTTATTTTTTGTTTCTTTGTCATTTTGTGACAAAAAGGGGGATAAATATATGGAGTAAACAAGTGATACTGGCATTGATTTTATATTGATTGGTATCGCTAAGGAAAAGAACGTTGGTGGTTGAACGTTTATCTAACGAAAGAGTGAAAGCACAGACTAAGGGGGAGTAACATGTCGTATAAATTGGTATAAAAAAGACGTGCGGATTGAATATCTACCTATCTTCCTTAGGGGGAGTATTAGCTTTGTTATTATAATGTCAACATCGACATTTTAAAAGATTGAATGTAAGCAGTTTACTGTATTGTTGAATTCCGGAATCAAGCATATGTGTAATGAATTCTTGTAATTTGTTTACCCATATGATGTAAGAGTTTTGTCACTAAAATTGACAAAGGGGGAGACTGTTAGAGCATGGCTCGGTTGAACCCACCAAGCGTTGGTATGTCAAGTTTGGTTGTAATATTTTAGTGAATCAAAACTCATGTTAAGAGTCGCTTGATTATGTACTAGAGTCAACTTCGTATAGGTTAGCTTGAAAGTATTAGGATATGAGATATTACAAGTATTGCGAAGTCTTGAATATGTGAAGAAGCAAGGAGCTACAACGACAACAATCATCCTTCCACTTGAGGTTAGTGATATTTGACTTGAACTGTTTCATTCCCTAAAGTATTTTTCAAGTCGTGCATATTGAAAACAAAACTGCGAAGCATATTTGAACTCTAGATAGACATAGTATTAAGGAATACAATACGAGGTTTATTGTTTAACCATTAAACTTTGTAGAAAAGACATCACCATAATCATTTGAATGCTATTGTGATTATGTATGGGTATGAGGTGAGGATTTCATCCTAGGGAACAGTGTTCTACATGTGTTCTAAGGAAGTAACCGAAAAGGAAATTGTCAGGTGTTATTGGTTTTGTTATTCATTGCATATCTTATGAACAACCATATCATATTGGTTTTGTTAACCAATATGTGTGATTGAGTATAACTGCTCACAACTTATTTGTGTTCTTGGTACAACTATTCAGAAAGGCCTGACTTATGTATTGGTATGACTTTTATTAGTGAAACCAATCTTAAGTAATCACCTGAGATGGTATGATCGGGTTTGTGATTTTATGTCTGACCAAATATGGGAAAGGGAAATTGATCCTAGTAAGAGGTGCAGTACATCGCAAAGGGGAACCGATCCTTGTACGGGGTGCAGCAAGGTTTATAGCAGAAAGGGGAACCGATCCTATGGACATGTGCAACAGGTTTTTAGGAAAAGGAGAACCGATCCTATGGACATGTGCAACACATACAAGTTAGATACTATATATATGTGGGGAACCGATCCTAGTACCTAGTCAACCAAATTTTGGAAATCTAGTGTGACTATGCACAGTACTCACATGGAAGGTAGAATCGAAACTTGTTTTGTTAGAACCGTTAGACCCATGATTGTGATTGAATGTTTGTTTGATCAATCGCATAGTTCTTGAAAGTCAGATGAACCAATTCCAAACTTGTTAGGAAGTGTGGCAAATCGGTTTCAAGGTTGTAAGTGTGAAATAGAACTTACAAAGTAAGGATGTCGACATACTTTAAACACATGCTATGAATGTTTATTTCTTTAATTGTTCAAAGTTATTCCTTAATAGCTAAGGGAAGAGAATCCCAGGATCGAAACATAAGTAAGTTAAGAATCTTTTAATTAAGGTTATTAATTTCATTTTGTAGGGAAATATAAGAATTAGTAATGTGCATTTACTAATTAGATTTTATGAGAGATTTCAATCGTTATTTTTGGGCAGAGCATTTCCAGGAATTATGGAAACAGAATTTGTGCTTTAATGGATATCTTGAGAATATTTTCGGTTTTGGAAATTCCTTGGTGTCCAAACTTCCTTGTCTATAAATACTTGAAGTTTGCCTTTCTAGTAAACTGATCCTTTGTAACAACATACTTCCTCTTTTGTTGTTGTTACTGGTATAACCGCCTATTCGGAGAGGAGAGTAACCTAATTAGGCGAAATCTCTTACGGCCGCTCAGTTTAAAGTCTTCTTTGGGATTGAGAAGCTCTAGCGTGTACCGTTGGTGGGAAATTAGATAATTGCGGTTTATCTTTTGTTTACATTGATTTGATTGACTAACGGTGGTTGAAATCTGATTGCACCTAGTTTGTTTATGCTTGAGAATCTTCTCTTCTGATATAAGATTCACTCGAACTAGTTCAGAGTTTCGACAGGGATCTTTAGACTGTTGTTAGTTCTAAAGACGATCTTGTGATAATCCATTGTTAACAGATCCGTTCTATGTGTGATTGATTACAAGAGATTCAAGTGATTGTGTGCAGGTTTTTATTGAAGATTTAAGAAGATTTTAAGACAAAGAAGATATTGAAGATCTGACTTGGGTTTATAATCTTTGGTGTGCACAATACTTGTTTCGATAAAATAGGATCCAATTAACAATCGGTTTATCCTTGTGGTAGATTGGATTGATTAATTGAGTAGATCGGCATCAACACAATTCTTTGGATTAAGAGTGTTGTTAGCTTAATCTTAAACGATTACTTCAGTAATTGAACATAAGATAGATCTAAGGACCTGCCGAAGGAGTTTATGTTAAGATAAACGGAAAAGCCTTTGTCCGACTCATATCACTTGGTTGAAGAGAGTTGATATCAAACAGATTTGTTGTTCCTTTACTGTTTGGAATACGAACCAAAGAAATTGTTCCAAGTACGTGACTTATTTATAAGTTGGAGGCGTGGGAATACAGACGTAACTAGGTAAACTATAGGTTTAGTTGCTTGGTCTCAACTATACGAAGTTAGGTGTAATTTTGTGTGGCGGATTAATCCTGAGAGTATTCAATTCTGGACAAGGTCCCGGGGTTTTTCTGTATTTGCGGGTTCCTCGTTAACAAAATCTTGTTGTGTCATTTACTTTATATTTCCGCATTATAATTGTTTTATTATAATTAAAGTAAATTACACAAACGTTAATTCCTATTTACTTGATAAGTGAATCCTATTGTGTTTGGTTAAGTCCGAACCTTGTTATCAAGTAACATATTTCGTTGTTGTATTCTCTCGATCTCGTATCCATAGACGATCGCACGAAGTGTGAACCGAGTAGTTGTATTGTCTCGAATCTGTCCATAGACAATCACTTTCGGAGAAAGGACTTATAGGTAGGAAAAGTTTTAGCTTGAGGTATATTTGGGTACCCTCGCCTTTTCATTCTTGTTGTTCACTGAGGTTTCTTCAGTGTTCAAACTTTTAAAGCATGTCTCAAGGGACTTGTCAGCAACCACTTCCTGTTTTTCAAGCTCTTCAACTAGAACTCTGAGTTCAGCAAGAACTCGTCTTGTTCGTTCAATCTTTTCTTTTACCCAATCTTGATGTCGAACAGTCATAACAAGATTGGTTTCCAGTTCTTAAAAACCTTGGATATATTGAGACATACTATTAGAACGAATCCACTTGGTTTTTATTGGATCTTGTTTGTTGTAAGCCAACAGACATGACTCAGCTTGTGATCCAACTAAACTATCAGAATCATAATTAGACATGATATTTGATATGTTTTTCTTCATCCTCTCTGTATTGATTCCTTGACAATCTTTCACCTTTTGAGCTTCCTCCTTATTAGCCTTTGAGACACTGCGAGTTATTGTAGGCATGCTTGCTATATATATATATATATATATATATATATATATATATAAAAGGATTGATCAGGGTATCAGAATACAGACAATAGATTGTTTCCCTTTAAAAAGAGACAACTTTCGGACCGAAAGATATCAGAGGAAACCGAAAATATTAAAAGAAATATATTTCGTTTCCTTTGTATGAACTTCTCAAGTTGGAAGGTTTATTAAAATTCGAAAATTCCAAATAAAACCTATTTTTAGAAGATCATGATAAACATGAACATTTTTAGATTACCATGGATTCGCAGCTATCCATCAAGTGTTACTTTTCTGATAAACAACTACACAAACAAATGTGCTCCTGTTTTATTGTGCCTTTCTCATCCATAACTAAGAGCACGTAAAAGATGAGAGTGCACAATTTTGATACAACTAGGTTGCATCGGAGTAAGCTTTTTCTAGCTTACAATGATTATCAGAAACATAGTTCATGTTTATCTTAGGGAATTTCTGCCCAAAATATTTTCTCTCAAGGCGATGATCTTTTCAAACTCTAGAGATATGATCATGTGGAGAAACTGTAGTGACGTGAGAATTTTCGGAGATAGATAAATCTCTCTTAATTCTTTCAATGTGATATTCATAAGATTTTCTCATTCTAAGGGCTTCCTTATGATTCACATCAGTGTGATTATCTGAAACAATTATCGGAAACTCCTAATTGTTTGTTTTGGCAGAGATTCTCTCTTTCCCTTTCTTCTGGAGTCGTTCTTCATCAAAACAAGGATTGTTTCGATGTGAGTGAGGAGGAACCTTTTTCCAGAAGCGATTATCAACTATTTCCTCTGATCGTTTGAGTTGATCTTATAGGGTAATGGTATAATATGTCTTTCTACTGAGGAATGGTCTTTCAGTTTTTTAAGACAAGAAACTTCCTTAAATAATTTTACCACTGTATGTTGAAGAAGTATAAGTTTCCTGTCAAGTGACTGAAAATTGTATTCCTTAAGATCACTTTCATGGAATCGGTTCAAAGTTTCCTTCGGACAAGATTTCGTTTGATCATCAGTAGATATAGAAGATGGTTTCTTATCCTCTTCTGACTTGATGTAGTTAGGCAAACTACCATCATCTTGATCTATTTCAGATGTGACTAAACCGGTTTTATCATAATCTGTAAAAGTCGAGCAAGAACTTTTAGTTTCCTCAACATCAGAAGAAATCACAACATCATTAGTCAGAGTCATAGGACGTGTCTCTCTATCAAAAGTAAGAGATTTACCAAGAGCTTCTAGTTTGACAGTGAGATCCATATTCTCTTTGGCCAGACAATTAAGTTGAATGTATTTATCTTTGATCTCCTCTTTAAGAAGATTTGTCTCCATCTTTAATAACACTACTTTAGAAGACAAAGATTTTATAGGCTTTAGGAGTTTTACCAACTCTTTAGCAGCCTCTTCTTTTCCATTGGAGATGAACACAGATGTTTTCGCAACTCCTGGATCATGAGTCAACAATGTAGTAACATCTTCAACTTTTGAGTAGTCAAACTCTTGCATAGCGTTAACTGAATCAGACATAGATTAATTTCTTATAGGTTGGATCACACCAAACACAGATTGTTAGATCTTTTCGTGTTTTCCTACTCTGATACCAATTGAAAGGCGAAGGTACCCAAATATACCTCAAGCTAAAACTTTTCCTATCTATAAGTCCTTTCTCCGAAAGTTATTGTCTATGGACTTAGTCGAGACGATAAAACTAATCGGTTCACACTTCGTATGATCGTCTATGGATACGAGATCGAAACAATACACCAATGAAGTATGTTTACTTGATAAAAAGGTTCGGACTTAACCAAACACAATGGGATTGCTTATCAAGTAAATAGGAATTAACGTTTGTGTAATTTACTTGAATTATAATAAAACAATTATAATGCGGAAAATAATAGTAAATGACACAGCAAGATTTTGTTAATGAGGAAACCGCAAATGCAGAAAAAACCCGGGACCTTGTCCAGAATTGAGTACTCTCAGGATTAATCCTCTACACAAAATTAAACAACCTTCGTATAGTTGAGACCAAGCAACTAAACCTATAGTTCACCTATTTCCGTCTGTATTCCCACGCCTCCGACCTATGAATAAGTCACGTACTTCATATTCCAAACAGTAAAGGAACAACAAATCTGTTTGGTAGCAACTCTTTTCAACCAAGTGATATGAGTTCGGCAAAGGCTCTTCTGTTTATCTCAATAAACTCCTTCGTCAGGTTCTTAGATCTATCTTATTCTCAACCACCGAAGTAATTGTTAAGATTTTGCAATCAATACTTTTAATCACAAAGAATTGTATTGATGCCGATCCACATAACCAATCAATCAAATCTACCACAAGGATAAACCGAAACAAGTATTGTGCACACCAAAGATTATGAACCCTAAATCAGAAATCTTCAATATCTTCTTTGTCTTCAAATCCTCTTAGATATTCAATAAACACCTGCACACAACAACTTGAATCTCTTGTGATCAATCACGCACAGAACGGAGTCTGTTAACAATGGATTATCACAAGATGTCTTTAGATCTACAAACAGTCTAAAGATCCATGTCGAAACTTCGATCTAGTTTTAGTGAATCTTATATCAGAAGAGAAGATTCTCAACCATAAACAAACTAGGTGCAATCAAAGTTCAACCACCGTTAGTCAATCAAATCAATCGAAAACACAAGATAAACCGCAATTATCTAGTTTCCCACCAACGGTACTAATAGAGATTCTCAATCCCAAAGAAGACTTTAAACTGAGCGGTCGTAAGATATTTCGCCTAATTAGGTTACTCTCCTCTCCGAAGAGGCGACTTCACCAGTAACAACACAACCGAGGAAGTTTGCTGTCACGAAGGATTAGTTTGCTAGAAATGCAAACTTCAAGTATTTATAGACAAGGAAGTTTGGACACCAAGGAATTTCCAAAATCGAAAATATTCTCAAGATATGCAATATATTCCAAATTCGGTTTCCATAATTCCTGGAAATGCTCTGTCCAAAATAATGACCGAAAATCTCTTTGGAAAATCTTCAACTAGTAAATGCACATTACTAATTCTCATTTTCCTAAAATAAAATTAAAAAACTTAAATAAAAGATTCTTAACTTATTTATCTTTCGATCCTGGGATTTTCTTCCTTTAGCTATTAAGGAATAACTTTGAACAATAAAAGATAAACATTATTGTACGTATTCAAAGTATGTCGACATCCTTACTTTGTAAGTCCTCTTTCATAATTACAACCTAGAAAACGTGTTGCACATGTCCATAGGATCGGTTCCCCTTTCTGCTAAAAACTTGTTGCACCTCATACAAGGATCGATTCCCCTCTTTGATGTGTTGCACCTCTTACTAGGATCAGTTCCCCTTTACCCAGAGTCGGTCTTACAAAATCACAAACTCGACCATACCATCTCAGGTGATTACTTAAGATCGGTTTCACTAATAAAGGTCATACCAATACATAAGTCAGACCTTTGTTAATAGTTTTACCAAGAACATAAACAAGTCATGAGAGGTTATACTAAATCACACATATTGCTTTCTCATAAGATATGCAATGAATAACAGTACCAATAATGCCTGGCGATTTCCTTTTCGATTTACAAAACAAGTTTATGAACTTACTTCCTTAAAACACATGTAAAACATTGGTTCCTATGATGAAATCCTCACCTCATACCCGTACATAATCACAATAGAATTTAGACGATTATGTCGATGTCTTATCTACAAAGTTTGATGGTTAAGCAATAAACCTCGTATTGTATTCCTTAATACTATGTCTATCTAGAGTGTTCATGCTTCGCAGTCTTGTTTTCGATATGCATGACTTGAAAGATACGTTAGGGAATGAAACAGTTCAAGTCAAATGTCACTAACCTGTAGTGGAAGGATGATTTTGTCGTTGTAGCTTCTTCACTTCTTCAAGTCTTCGCAATACTTGTAATGTCTGATATCCTAATACTTTCAAGCTAACCTATACGAAGTTGACTCTAGTACATAATCAAGAGACTCTTTAAATGAGTTTTGATTCACTAAAATATGATAATAAAACTTGACATACCAACTCTTGGTGGGTTCAACCGTGCTATGCTCTAACAAAACCCATTGAAAAGGCGAGGGTACCCAAATATACCTCAAGCTAAAACTTTTCCTACCTATAAGTCCTTTCTCCGAATGTGATTGTCTATGGACAGAGTCGAGACAATACAACAACGAAGTATTTTACTTGATAAAAAGGTTCGGACTTGACCAAACACAATATGATTCACTTATCAAGTAAATAGGAATTAACGTTTGTGTAATTTACTTTAATTATAATAAAACAATTATAATGCGGAAATATAAAGTAAATGACACATCAAGATTTTGTTAACGAGGAAACCCCAAATGCAGAAAAACCCCAGGACCTTGTCCATAATTGAATAATCTCAGGATTAAGACGCTACACAAAATTACACCTAACTTCGTATAGTTGAGACCAACCAACTAAACCTATAGTTCACCTAGTTCTGTATGTATTCCCACGCCTCCAACTTATAAATAAGTCACGTACTTGGAACAATTCATTTGGTTCGTATTCCAAACAGTAAAGGAACAACAAATCTGTTTGGTATCAACTCTCTTCAACCAAGTGATATGAGTCGGACAAAGGCACTTCTGTTTATCTTAACATAAACCCTTCGTCAGGTCCTTCGATCTATCTTATGTTCAATTACCGAAGTAATCGTTTAAGATTAAGCCAACAACACTCTTAATCCAAAGAATTGTGTTGATGGTGATCTACTCAACTAATCAATCCAATCTATCACAAGGATAAACCGATTATTAATTGGATCCTCTTTTACCGAAACAAGTATTGTGCATACATAAGATTATAAACCCATGTCAGATCTTCAATATCTTCTTTGTCTTCAAATCTTCTTAAATCTTCAATAAAAACCTGCACACAATCACTTGAATCTATTGTGATCAATCACGCACAGAACGGAGTATGTTAACAATGGATTATCACAAGATCGTCTTTAGAACTAACAACAGTCTAAAGATCCCTGTCGAAACTCTGAACTAGTTTGAGTGAATCTTATATCAGAAGAGAAGATTCTTAAGCATAAACAAACTAGGTGCAAACATATTTCAACCACCACTAGTCAATCAAATCAATCGAAAACAAAAGATAAACCGCAATTATCTAGTTTCCCACCAACGATACACGCTAGAGCTTCTCAATCCCAAAGAATACTTTAAACTGAGCGGCCGTAAGAGATTTCGCCTAATTAGGTTACTCTCCTCTCCGAATAGGCGGCTACACCAGTAACAACAACAAAAGAGGAAGTCTGTTGTTACGAAGGATTAGTTTGCTAGAAAGGCAAACTTCAAGTATTTATAGACAAGGAATTTTGGACACCAAGGAATTTCCAAAACCGAAAATATTCTCAAGATATTCATTAAAGCACAATTTCGGTTTCCATAATTCCTAAAAATGCTCTATCCAAAAATAATGATCGAAATCTCTCGGAAAATCTAATTAGTAAATGCACATTACTAATTCTTATATTTTCCTACAAAATGAAATTAATAAACTTAATTAAAAGATTCTTAACTTATTTATGTTTCGATCATGGGATTCTCTTCCCTTAGCTATTAAGGAATAACTTTGAACAACTAAAGAAATAAACATTCATAGCACATGTTCAAAGTATATCGACATCTTAACTTTGTAAGTTCTCTTTCAGACTTACAACCTTGAAACCGATTTGCCACACTTCCAAACAAGTTTAGAATTGGTTCATCCGACTTTCAAGAACTATGTGATTAATCAAATAACATTCAATCATAATCATGGGTTTAACGATTCTACCAAAACAAGTTTCGGTTCTACCTTCCATGTGAGTATTGTGCATAGTCACACCATCTTTCCAAAATTTAGTTGACTAGGTACTAGGATCCATGATTTATAAAGGGGGATATCAGTTCTACTAAGTGTTGATACCGTTTCATATAGGACAAAAAGATCCCACCGATCCTGGTCGTTGGATCGATGACATGGTATAGCATTTAGTAGGAATGGTATCCCCCTTTATAAATCGTGCTAGGATCGGTTCCCCACATATATGTATGGTATCTAACTTATATGTGTTGCACATTTCCATAGGATCGGTTCCCCTTTGCCTAAAAACGTGTTGCACATGTCCATAGGATTGGTTCCCCTTTCTGCTACAAACCTTGCTGCATCCCCTAGAAAGATCGATTCCCTTTTGTAATGTACTGCATCTCTTACTAGGATCGGTTCCCCTTTCCCATATTTGGTCATACATAAAATCACAAATCCGATCATACCATCTCAGGTGATTACTTAAGATCGGTTTCACTAATAAAAGTCATACCAATACACAATTCAGGCCTTTGTGAATAGTTTTACAAAGAACACAAACAAGTTGTGAGCGGTTATACTCAATCACACATATTGGATTGTTCATAAGATATGCAATGAATAACAAAACCAATAACGCCTGGAAATTTCCTTTTCGGTTCACAAACAAGTTTATGAACTTAATTCCTTAGAACACATGTAGAACATTGTTTCCTAGGATGAAATCCTCACCTCATACCCATACATAATCACAATAACATTCAAATGATTATGTCGATGTCTTATCTACAAAGTTTAATGGTTAAGCAATAAATCTCTTATTGTATTCCTTAATACTATGTCTATCTAGAATTCAAATATGCTTCGTAGTTTTGTTTTCAATATGCACGACTTGAAAGATATGTTAGGGAATGAAACAGTTCAAGTCAAATATCACTAACCTCAAGTGGAAGGATGATTGTTGTCGTTCTAGCTCCTTGCTTCTTCACATCTTCAAGACTTCGAAATACTTGTAATGTCTCATATCCTAATACTTTCAAGCTAACCTATACTTGTTACTTTCTTTTCAAGATAGGGTAGTGCTCATTAATTCGGTGATTGCTAGCTACTCAGTGCATAACATGGCGGTTTATAAATGGCCTCGTAATTTTATTGATCAATGTGAGAGAGTTATTCGTAATTTTCTTTGGTCAGGGGATTGTGAAGTGATCCGAAAATCTGTTGTTGTTTATGAGAAAGTTTGTTGTCCGGTTAGAGAGGGGGTTTTGGCATTAAAAAGATGGGAGTTACCAACAAGGCTCTTATAACGAAGTTGTGGTGGAATATTCGGTCTTCAAAGAAAAAATGGGCTCATTTTCTTTTCTCCAAGTATACCACAAAAGAGGGTAGAATCAAGATGTATGGTGTGAAATCTTCTATCTTACCAAGGATTAAGCAAGTTTATAATGTTGTGGATCAAAATACAAAAGTTTTGCTAGGTGATGGGCATTCTGCTTCTTTATATTTTGATATCTGGTATGGTTATACTAGCATTGCTGAAATGCTTGGTGAAGAAGGTCTGGAAAACACTATTAAGGTCAGTGATTTAATTAGTAACAATGATTGGGTCATTCCAGATTACATCTTAATAACTTAGAACGTGCTGGGGTGAACTTGGCTGAATTACCGCAACTTTTGGGGGGTGATGATCAGCGAGTTTGGATGCCAAACTTGAAGGGGTGTTTCTCAATGCGTTCTGCTAAGGATATAATTCGCAAGAAGTATATTCAAGAGGATACTTATGCTGTTTTATGGCGTAAAACTGTGCATCCAAATCTGTCAGCACAAAACTGGAAGATTGAAAGGGGGCTTGTGCGATGCTAGACAAGGTTCAAAGTAGATTCAAAATTAATCTGGTGAATAGATGTTACTTTTGTAAGGCAGAGGAGGAGACGCTGGCACATCTTTTGTGGCATTGTCATTTTGCTGCTCAGATCTGGGACTGGATCACCTCTATTTTTAACTTGACTCCTCATTTGAATCTTATTACTTGTTACAAAGCTGCCAAGGGGAAGAGTCGCATGATCAAAGATATTTGGTTAACAACAATTCTGGTTGTACGGGCTTAATTGTGGCTTACTCGCAACAAAATTATTTATGAGAAGAAAACAACAAATCTGGAGTTTTTTAAGAAGCGTGTTTTTCACCTGGTGAATGAACATTCAGTGCGTTTAAAAAGTTTCATGCACAACTCTGTGTATGATTTGAGCATTCTAAATTTCTTTAGAGTGCAGCATAGGAGGGTTAGGAATATCCAGCCTTTGGAGTGTTTTTGGAGTCCTCCACCAAGAGACGTTTTACTTCTATGCTGCGATGGTGCGGCTAAGGGTAATCCAGGTCGTGCGGGAGCAGGTGTGGCTGCTAGGGATGCTGATTGCAATGTGGTTGGTGCTATGAGTATCGGCCTTGGTGTTGCAAATAGCTATATGGCTGAATTATTTGGTATTCTTGTGGGGCTTGAATGGGCTGTACAATGGGGTATGAGACGCATTATTGTTTGATCTGATTCCATAAGTGCCGTCACTGATTTTTCTAATTTGAATGTTCCTTGGATGATCAAGTTTCGTTGGGAGATTCTTCAAGGTTTCTATGACTCAATTTCTTTCGAGCATACTTATAGAGAGGCTAATTTTGCAGCGGATATCATGGAAAAAAGAGGTTGTTTATTAAGAAATGGTCAAGGTCTGAATCATGTGGGAAGACCTGTTTTTCTTTCTTTTATTGAATTTCCTCATGTTTCGTATTTTAGATTCAAGTAGATTATGAGTTTTTTGGGGTCTCTTGACCTCTTTTTCTTGTAACCTCTTTGTACATATTGTTATTTATTAATACAATTTGGACTTACCAAAAAAATCAAGCTAACCTATACGAAGTTGACTCTAGTACATAATCAAACGACTCTTAACATGAGTTTTGATTCACTATAATATGACAACCAAACTTGACATACCAACGCTTGGTGGGTTCAACCTAGACATGCTCTAACACCCATCTTCATTTTCAGGTTCCAATCTTCAATTCTCAGCCACCAGCAGCGATTCAACCAAAACTCCCAACTGCATTGTCTCTTCTTGATTCGAAATAGTAAATCACAGAACCTATTAATTCTTCTGTATTCAAACCTTAGAAACTTCAACTGATTAACAACCTCAGCTCAACGATAGAATCCCCTTTTCAATTATCCCAAATCCAAGAGCATCAGAAACCCTGAATCGGCAGCAGCTCAAACCCTAATTTCTCAATCCACCCGTGAACATCAACAACATCACCTTATTTAGATCCCCTTACGATTTCTCGAACAACTACTGTTCTTCTTCTTCAATTCTTTATCTGAATCTAAAACCAACCCATCAACAATCTTCATCCCTTTATTACAGCAGCAGAAACTCATTTCAATCTTCCATTTCTCACTGTGTTCATCATCAATTTCTCCTTCTCTCGGCTGTTTCAGTACATCACCATATGAAATCTTAGCTTCATTAACCCTTGATTATCACCAACAACGACCATCATAACTCTTAATTTCTCAGATTCTCGATTTGGTCTCTGCAATACAGCAGCCGCTGTTTTCTTTCTATCCTAGTGAAGAAATGAATGAGAAAGAGAAACTCTCGATTTTAGAGTTGGGGTGATTTGGGGTTGGATGGGTACACCCCACTGCTGATACATGGATGCCCTGAATAACTGCTTAGGTGCCTTTATAACAGAATCGGCTACCCCTTAACATAGACTCGGCTCCCAATACTATTTCCTGTGAACGACAATTTTTCCTTTCTTTCTCAATTTTGGATCATTTCTTCTTCTTTTCTTCCGCATGACTCCAAAGTACCTAGTAACTCAAAAACACACGTAAAACACATAATCTACAAGAAAAATAGCAAAAAAAGCATAACCAATAAATAGTAAATTAAGGTGTATTCTACACCTATCATTTCCCAGCTTAAGTCATTTTTATAAATTTACTTACAAATGCTTGAAGTTGAAGGGAATACACTAATGAATTATGAACTGTAGAAGACAGCAACGTAGCTGGCAAATGGAGATAGACCAACCATATGTGCAAACGGCTATGTCCCGGAGTTGAAAGAGTAAGTCATTTGTTATGTTATCTAATTAATCAGTCAAGTGTTATCATGTCAGCAGGAATTGGAATTCCCACTTTCTGTGTTTTGGATGTTTGAGGACATCTGGATGGGTTTTTACTAATATTATTTAGTTTTGCAGATGGGAAATATGTGCACAAGTTAAGGGGGTTTAAAAATTGAGAGAGGAAGAAGTGTATAAAATACAAATCCATATAAACAATATATCCATCACATAGTAAATAGTTTTCTAGGAACGGGAAAACCTCACGAATTCTTGCATCCGAACGGGAATTTTATGAGATACGAACCATTTTGATATACTAAAACATGTCCCTTTCCATTTTATTTAGCCTTATTTGGATCGATATTATCCTCAATTATAATATTAGGTCCGCAAAGTCAAATTTACTTATAGACGTCTTATGCATGATCATACGATCACTTGATAATGGGGACGGTAGAAGACTACCAGCAACTATAAATAAATATATAAAAGAGGTTGAGCCGGGGCCTTAGGCCCCGGTGATTCCCAGGACAAGAGCTGATGAGATTTTTCGATTCGGATGGTTAAGGTTATGCCTTGGCCCTTTACTTTGACTTTGTCGGTTACCTATAGCTATGTGATTTTCTAACTTAAACAAACTTTTACTTAAAGAACGAAACACTGACAACCATGGGTATTCCCTATCTGGAATCTAATACGAAATATTTTCCTAACTGTTTGATTGAATTTGCAAAACGTGAGATGCTTTCCTAAGTTCCTAACTAATTGGAATTTAATTGAACTTGGCAGCTCCCGGGCCTAAGCTGACTTATACAAATTCCTAACTCAAAAGAATGAAACACTTACTAACCCTGGGTAGTCTAATTAGAGATGCTTTCATAACTGGCGTTTAATCAGTTTCGCAGTCCAAAATGCTGTCCTAATTGGAATGTAATTGTAGTAATGTCGGATCCGTCAGGCCCCAGCTAATCCTCAAACTGGAAGGAACTGGACTTCTAGATTATAGAAAACGAAAAACACTTTGAACTATATTAGATAACCACAAATATAATGTGAAATTAATAATGAAAGGTTGAGCCCAGGCCGTAGGCCGGGTGATACCTAGTAAAGATATATAAAGGATTCACAACATCTCTAATATCGCAAAAAGCTTTAAGCTACGAAAACGAATATCTTCACGCACATCATTTCTTCTGATTACTGAAATTTTAGTGGGAACGAGTGAGCACATCATCCCAAAGGGGTGCCCAATGAAACATATAACTTACAATTAAACACTAACATGCTTCACAGTTCTAACAGATAATGAAATTAAAACTAAATAATAGAAGAAAACAGATAACACAATCTACACACAACACGAAGCAGAAGATTGCTTCAATTCTTTTCCTCAGACATTGCGTCCATCGTGAAAATATCCATGAGAGATCCACCACCAGATGGATCTATGATAATATAATTAAATAACCTAAACATATGTTATCCTAACGTCGTCTCACTCAATGGAGAAGAAGATGTAAGGAATAACTCCAGTCTCAAATGATAGCATGAATCCAGGTACCGTAAGATATTATTTTGGAATGCGTACACCTCATAAATACAAATTCCACCATCTAAGTCTAGAATATAATAAGGTTTTGATTACTATGATCTGACCCCGCACAACAGGTTCACAAAAGGCCCAATCATTATTCGTAGACCGAAGTCTCCAAATAATGACCATCTCCAGTCATGAACCTAGAATTTCTTCCTAAGTCAAGGTCATAGTAACCCAGTCATACTACTAAGACTGAACAATCAAGTATGATATGCACATGAGTGGCGTCCAAGAAATATAAAGTGTATATAATAATCAACCGGGGTAAAGCTGGACTACTAAGTAATATTCAACCGGGAAAAAGTCGGACTACTATCTTAAGACGATAAAATGTAATAATATTTAACCGGGATAAAGCCGGCATACTAAGGTAATATTCAAACAACGTAGCATTGCCCTACTAAACTTAACCAAGAGCTATGGGGAAACATGGACACTCTTCGCGGGGAAGCCACACAACGCATATCACACAACATACCCATTTAATTACAAAAAAATATGCTTACACATCATGCACGCAGATGAAAGTAACTTAATGATTACAAGAAGGTTACAAGAGTGTCCACCTGATATTGAAGGCAAATTACGCCTACCTTGAAATCCACAATCCACTTATCCATCCTCTGAATCGTTCGTTGTTAATAACGACCAACTGTTAATCACACAAGTACTCTAAAAAATTAGACAAAAGGCTCATACAAGACGCATATCATATTCTCATAGAAGTCTCTAGTTATATACTAAGTGGAATAACTAATGGCTCTAACTCTATTAATAGTTCTTTAACCTAGTAATAAGTGATTTTAGTATAAAATAATATCTACTTATCCAAATTGGGTCAAATTGGGTATCATCGGAAATCCCTCGAAAAACCCTACAACTTTGTAGAGGAACCGAAAGCTATTTCGGACCATAAAGGGTCCAAAACATCAAAATACTAAATCTGGCTCTAAACCTAGCCCACTGGCCTGATCCGTCCCGGTACACCAACCCGGACCGCTAACCCACATATTGACCCACTGGGTCAACCCACGCCCCGACCCGTTTACCTGGTCCAAGACCCGAACTTGTCTGACTCGTACCGACTCAGTTGAGTCAGAAAACTAACTCGGCTGACTCGCTCATCTTCTTCACTAATAACTCAGAAATATTCTAAGTGTTGGTCACCAAAAAAGTTCGTGTGGTATACTTTGAAGGTCTCTAGTTTACATCCTATGAATCCAAATTAAAAAAAAAAAATAGGGCTCATTAGAAACACGGGAGTACCCTCTGCAATTCTTGCGTACTGAATATTTTCCATTTCTAACTAGAACCTATCTATAAAGTCTCATTGTTATCGACTTTTGCCACTGCTTACACGGAATTACAGTTTCAATGGGTCATTTTCTAGGAAGCATAACTCACTCAATTATCAACCAAATGAAACAAACTTTACATGAACATAAACTATACCCGATGTACTATAGTTTCAGTTTATAGAGCTACATCTAGTTCTTACTATAACAGACCTAAACAAGTGTATAGAAATAAAGCAGAGAGCATACATTGCTTCACATAAATCATGGATTTTTCATGCATCAAGAATATAATTGATTTCTAAGTATTTTCCATATCTAAGAGCTACCCATATATTATAAACGTACTAGGACGAATTTAAAAGGGTTTACCTTGATTGTTTACTAAGTTTTCATCATCTCCATCAACCTTCTCATCGTGTTCCTCATTAATTAATTATCTCCGTTAACAAACTCAACTAAGAACATCATGCGTCATCCCTCAACTATATTTCTATCATACTGAATCTACTCAACCTCTAACTAGACTTTGATATGTCAGATATTATCATCAACTAACATAATCATCACTATTTTTCTATCTATTCTACACAATTTATCTCCAAAAGAAACCTCTAATTCTCCTAATTCTATATATATATATATATATATATATATTTCTTCTACTAAATTCCCAACAACACCACCACCACCTTAGAGAACTCACGCACTCTCAAAATAACACTAAATTGCTACAACACCTGCTAGACAAAACTAAAAGAAGAAGAAGATAAACTTCTTCCCACCCAAAATTCAATTAAATTTAAATTAAAAAGATTTATTATTGGGTATCTAGAACACTACTAAGGGCTGAAAAAAAAGAAATGCAGTCAAATTAAAGGTCCGGTCAAGTCAAAGAAATGGTCAACGGAAGAGTCAACTCCGGTTGACTTTTGTCAAACTTCAATACCCAAATTTCCGAGTGCGATATCTTCTTCACCCGGTGTCCGATTTGCACGTACTTGTAGTCCATTTCACATAAATTTTCGATATCTATCCAATGATACTAGTTTAATGTCCAAATTATTATTTTATTAATTCTTATAAATTAATATCCGTATTTAATTAATTACGTCATTAGCGGCTAATACGTCTCTTGACTAGTCAAATAGCGTTGACGTGCTTGCGGTTCCTTACATTCTCCGCGCCTTATATCATTTTCGTCCTCGAAAATCGAACCGTCCTTTTGAATCTTCAAAATTCCCCACCTTATAAAGAAATACTAACTCTCGACTATATGCAAGTACTGTTCATACTTACAAACGCGCGAAAAATTAACTCATTTCAAATGAGTTCGAAACAATTTTTGAAACAAAACACAAATATATATGTCTTTCCACAACTAATATTTAAAATTTGTAGTTCTAGGTTCGGTAGACTAATTTCTGTTTTAATAGACTATTGGTTCTTAGTACATTGGAAGGTACTCTATCATAAAGGTTCAGTAATCTATCAATCAAAATTATGAATCTCAGGTATACTGATATAAACACTAATAAATAAATAAGTCTAAGTTCTTCACACTAATTCTCTATCTCAATAAATTGATAGCTCTACGTATAAGCCAAGGTACTCAGATAATTCATATGTGACTTTTGAGATCTATCAAATATACTAATATCACTAAAAACAATTATATTGAATTGTCTACATGCACATACTTTTTAAACCAATTATCCTCTATTCTCTATTAGCTTTGCAAAACATAAGATAATTGGTTTACCCTACAATTTTTACTTCACAAAATGTACACACAACCAAACAAACAATTCAGTCAACCAAATAAATCTTTTAGTTATTGATTGCTTTTTGTGATTAAGATTTATCTCTCAGCTCATCCCAGTTTAAACCAATCTAGTTCACCAAATGGTACTAGCTACTATCTATTGTTTCCCATGTAAGATCTAATAATGAGCTTTGATAGCAACTTGTGACGCCCTAACCTAATCACCTGCTTAACTAATAGGATTATAACCTAATTGAAACATCAAACCTATATTACCGATCTTAAGAAACTCAATCACATAAGCCTTTTATAAAAACAAACCCATGCACTCTGATATTGTATAAATAAAGATCTCTCGAGTGATATGAATATATTAATGTGTTGTTTTACAAAATAAATAAAGAATAAAGATATATAAAGGACTCACAACATCTCTAATATCGCAAAAATCTTTAAGCTACGGAAACAAATATCACTACACCAAACCACCTGGATTAGTAACAGGAATTCGTAACGACTTTGGGGCCGTTACAAATTTCCCGTTATAAATGGCCGTTACAAAAATTTCGTAACAGGCTGAAGCCGTTACTAAAATTTAAAAAATTAGTAACAGGTATTAGCCGTTACGAATTTTTTTATAGGAGTGCCACTCACACGCTTGGTCACATTTGGGTCGTCACACCTTGAGTATGTGCGTGTGCGACTCACACACCTAGCATTATATTTCCACCCACGATTAGTTATACGAGAGGATATTTCCTCCCACGAGTGTGTCATTCACGTGATAGCAGTAGTATAACAGATCGAGATTCATTATCCTTATTCTTTTTTCTCTTTTTTCTCTTCTCTCTTTTGCTTCTGCTTTTTCTTTCCTCTCAGGCGATGAAACTAGGGTTTCATCACAGAGATCGTGTTAGCCGAGAAACATCACAGAAATCTCTTAAATCTTTTAAACACCTTTCTGTTAGAGAATTGCTCGGTCGAACTCGCATGCGTTGCTATCTCAAGCATGTTTGTCAATGTTAGTGATCAAAACTATAAGTCTTGATTTCTAGTCTATTATAGGCAAGTCTCGGACTAGGATAGAAAATGTAGTTGAGCTCAAGAACTCCATGGCAATCGTCATATAAGACGAAGGACTACTCAAGGAACTAGTGGATCTTTATCGACTAAAAGGTATGTGGAAACTTGAACTTCTATCACTCAAAAGTCTATCTACTTTATCTCGTATTTTGAGACAAAAGTCGTTTTGCTTTATAGACTTTGATTATACACATTTGTTGTTTCGAGCCGAGTTTATCTCGCCTATCTATTTCTCGAAATATGTGTTGGTAAGCTTTTGCTTTGGCCAAGTTCATCTTTACCTAGTGACGAAAGTCATGACACGTTTCAATCACCTTGAAAATTGCTTACTTTGACGAAATGTCCTCTAAGAATGTTTCAATGGTTGAAATGAGAGTTTAGATTAAATAACCAATGATGGATATAAGCATTGTGTGGAAACACATATATGTATAAGTCCTTTTTCCTTGAACCGAACTTTGCGAACTTTGTTGATCAAGAGAACCGGAACAAGAGCCGTGAACTCAGTCCGCGAACACAGTCCGCGAACTGGCGGAAATTCTCGACCCGAGAAAATCTGCTGGAGTTTGAGAACTCCTTCCGGGAACTTAAGTCCTCGAACTAAGTCTGCGAACTTAAGCCGGTTATATCTAAAGACGATTGTTTGTGAACTTATTTGTATTAACTAAGGAATGCTAAATGCAAACCGTGGCTATATAGTTCATGAACCGATTCGAGTGAATCAAATCGTTTTTGCTTCGATTGTGTCTTGTGTAGTTACATAAGATTTCCTTGCAATTGAACAACTCTCTAACTAGTTCATTTGAGTCATTTGAACTAGTTATGGTGAATAAGAACATGGTTGATATGAAAGTGCTCATATGGCTAACCATTTGGTTAACTATTGTTGAACCAACAAATGCTCATGTTTGGGCACGGTTACATAAACCCAAAATAGTACATTTCATTTGTGTGTAACAAGCTAAGTTTTCGATCCAACGGTTGAAAGATATTAGCTTGAATCTAATCAGGTTTTCATCTAACGGTGAATATTGAATGCTTTCTTACCAAGCTAACATTGATTGCAAACCCTGATTTGAAAGATTATATAAGGAGGAACTCTAGCAACTGGGAAACCTAATCCCCGCACCTCCTGTGTGATACTAGTTGTATTAGCTAGAGTCAATTCTCCTTTAACCTTTGGTTTCTTCTTCAAAACCAGGTTAACGACTAAAGACTTCATTGGGATTGTGAAGCCAGATCGATACTACTTTCTCGTAGTTGTGTGATCTGATGTTGTTGATTCTATCGTTTTGAGTACAATCGTAACGATTGGCTTGAGATATTTATCTCCGATAGGAAAGATAGAAAATTAGTCACAAACATCTTCGTCTCATATTTTGTGATTCCACAATATATTCTTTCGCCGCGTCAATTAAGATTATTGTGAGGTGATTGATAATACTATGCTGTTCTTCGGGAATATAAGTCCGGGTTATCAATTGGTTCATGTTCACCTTGATTTATCAAAAGACGGAACAAAACTTGTAGGTTTATCTGTGGGAGACAGATTTATCTATTCTATAGTGTTAGAGAATTGCTCGATCGAACTCGCATGCGTTGCTATCTCAAGCATGTTTGTCAATATTAGTGATCAAAACTATATGTCTTGATTTCTAGTATACTTATGAATAAGTCTCTGTCTAGGATAGCTAGGAATAGTTGAGCTCCAGACTCCATGGCGATTATCTTGCAAAGACGAAGAACTACTAATGGAACCAGTGGAACTTCATCCGACCAAAAGGTATGTGGAGACTTGAACTCATCTTGTCACTCAAAAGTCTATCTACTCTATCTCCTATTCTTGAGACAATTTTTTTTTTGTTAAGATCTACACTTGAGACAAAAGTCGTATAAGTATGATAGTTTTCATATATACACATTAGCTATTTCGATCCGAGTTTACTCGCCTATCTTTTTTTTCAAAATACGTGTTGGTAAGATTTTGCTTTAACCATCTTCATCTTTACCCGTGACGAAAGTCATGATGACGTTTCAATCTTGAAAATAGCTTTGATGACGATAGTCGATTCTTTATGTCTAACGACTGTTATAACATTATAGAAGAATGTTTCAATGATTGAAATGTAGAGTTGAGAATATATAACCACCTATGGATGTAAGCATATAGTGTGTTCGCACATTAGTGTATAAATCCATGTGCCGAAAACCAAGCGCGTGCATATGTGCATGCGGTATTGGTGAAGGAGACAGGTTGGGTACGCGTACCCGTATGTGTACTGGCGGAAATTCACGTCCGTGAAATTCTGCTGAGTTTGAAGTGTACGAACTCAAAAAACCAGTCACCTTAGGTACGCGTACTGGCGGAACTTTTTCACCCGAAAAGTCTGCTGAGTTTGGAAACTAAAACCAACTCAAAATCCGGTAGCTAAGGTACGCATACCCAAGCTAGTTATTTCTCAAATCGGTAGTTCATGTACTTAAAACAATAAATTATAAGGAATGTATTCTTTGCAAACATGGGTATATTGTTCAGGAATTGATTCAAATGAATCAAACCGATTTTGTTTCAATTGTGTCTATGTATAAAGACCTAAGCAATTGAACAACTCTTGAACTAGTTCTTATGAGTCATTTGAACTAGTTACGAGAAAGATGAATACGGTTAATATGAAAGCACTCATATGGCTAACCATTGGTCAACCATTTGTGAACCAACCAATGTACACGTTTAGGTACGGTTAATTAAACCTAAATGAATACATTTCATTTGTGTGTGACAAGCTAAGTTTCGATCTAAAGGTTGAAAGATATTAGCTTGGATAAATCAGGTTTTTCATCTAACGGTGATTATTGAATGCTTTGTTACCAAGGTAACTTAGATTGCAAACCCTGATTTGAAAACTATATAAGGAAACGTCTAGCAACTGTGCAAAACTAACACCCACACCTCGTGTGTGATACTAGTTGGTTTGCTAGAGTCGATTCTCCTTTAATCATAGGTTTCTTCTCGAGACCCTGTCGATTAACGACTTAAAGACTTCATTGGGATTGTGAAGCCAGACGAAACTACTTCTCTTGTAGTTGAGCGATCTGATCTTGCCATTTTCTGTCGTACGAGTTCAATTGAATAATTGACTTGAGATTATATCTCCGATAGGGCAAGATAAAAAGAAATCACAAACATCTTCGTCTCGTCGTTTGTGATTCCGCAATATCTAGTTTCGCTACCATACGATTTAGATTATTGTGAGGTGATTGATAATACTAGGTTGTTCTTCGGGAATATAAGTCCGGTTTATCAAATGGTTCTTGTTCACCTTGATTTTTATCAAAAGACAGAACAAAACTTTTAGGTTTATCTGTGGGAGACAGATTTATCTATCCTTGTATACTTTTCTGTGTGATACAGATTTGTTTACTAAAGTCTTCGACTTTGGGTCGTAGAAACTCTTGGTTGTGGGTGAGATCATCTAAGGGAATCAAGTGTGTAGTATCTTGTTGGGATCATAGACGTAAGGAGCGCAACTGTACCTTAAATCAGTGTAAGATTGATTAGGGTTCAACTACACTCCAGACCGAAGTTAGTTTGTAGTAGGCTAGTGTCTGTAGCGGCTTAATACAGTGTGGTGTTCAATCTGGACTAGGTCCCGAGGTTTTTCTGCATTTTCGGTTTCCTCGTTAACAAAATTTCAGGCGTCTGTGTTATTTCTATTCCGCATTATATTTTGTTATATAATTGAAATATCACAATTTGTGCGTTGTATCGATCAATAGTAAAATCCAACCTTTGGTTGTTGATTGGATATTGATTGAACCTTGGATATTGGTCTTTGATACCATCCAAGTTTATCTCTCTTGTGTTTAATAGAGACTCGCAGATTGCTTGAGTAAGATTTAAATCTAGAGATAGAGATATTAACTCCTTGATATACTTTTTATTAAGATTGAGTCTGACTGTCTAGTTGATTCTCTTATAAGTATATTAGAGTTAGTCCATACAGATTACTAATCGAAATATTGGGTGAGGTTGTTATACCCCCGCATTTTCAATTGGTATCAGAGCAGGGAAACATGTTCAAGACCTCAAAAGTATGTGTTTGTAGCTATCTGACTTTATGGACAGAGGTTTTATCTCTATGAACGTACCACCAGTCTTCGATGGCTCTAATTACTTATGGTGGAAAATTGTTATGCGAGCGTTTCTTCAAGCGCGTGATTTTCAATCATGGGTATATGTTGTTAATGGCTATGATGTTCCCGTTGTTGCAGTTGGTAACGTTAATGTTTCAAAAAATATAGGCGAATACGATGATGCTGAGATACTTGCTGCAAAGCAAAACTATGACGGTTTGAATGCCATCATACATGCCATTACCCCAAATCTTCAGCACCATGTGTCAAATTTCACTAAAGATGCGTGGGATATCTTAGAAACCGTATTCGAAGGAAATGCCAGTGAAAAGGAAGCTAAGCTTCAAAACCTTAATTCCGATTGGGAAAATCTTCGTATGGAAGATGAGGATTCATTTGATGAGTTTAATCACAAAGTGTCTGAAATTGTTAATGCATCTTTTGCATTGGGTAAGACTATTCCTGAAAAGGACATTGTGATGAAAATTCTCAGATCGCTGCCATCTAGATACGATTTTAAGAAGCATGCCATCGTTGAGGGAAATAACCTTGATACACTTTCCAGAAACTCTCTGATAGGAAAGTTAAATATTCTTGATCTTGACACTGGCAGAACAATTGCGTTCAATGCTGTGATCAAAACAAGTGTATCCTCTCACTTGTCTTGGGCTGATGAATGTTGCTCCAATCATGTTGATCGTGATAAATCACTGATAATCATAAAGGTCAAGGATTTGATAAAGAGGAATGATAGATGTGATGAATATACATCCTCAGTTTTTGCTTCAGATGATTCAATTGAAAAAGATTCTCTCTCCTCTTCAACTTCTGATTCAGAACTTGAGTATGACACAGAGTTTCTTGATCTCTTGAATAAAGAGATTCTTCAAGAGAACCTTCATTTAAAGGCTTCCTTGAAGCAAGTTGAATCATCGCTCCTGACGAAAAATATTGAGATAGAGCGTCTTAATAATAAGTTCGTCAAAACCATGTCTCTCTAAAGGAAGAAGAGACTGATACTCTCAAATATGACCTGCAAAGGTTATCTGGAAGCTCTGACAAAATTACAACAATGTTATTTGGTCATAGATCCTTTGGAAACACTAATGGTTTAGGATTCAAAAGCAAAACTCAAAGCTCAAAGTTGTCCTTTCAAACTAGTCAAGGAACAACGATTATTGGTTATTGTGCTAAACAGGAAAACTCACATAAAGACGAAAAATCCTCATTGATTTGTTCTTTTAGTGGACATTCAAAGCATGATCAGGACTCTTGTTGGAGATCCAGAAGGAGCAATAATAAAATCACCAAACTTCAAGAGAACATGCAGAAAATGAGTCTAGGTCCTGAAAACCAAGTTCTTTTAAAGAAATCGAGATCTAGACGAGGTAAGAAATCTGTTTACACAACAAACAGTGATAAGCCATGAAAAAATAAGAGGCGTGAGCATAAGGCTCACTCAGTCACCAACTAATGATGGTGACTTTCGCATCCTCATTTTTAGCTTGGGAAAGATGAGGATTGGACTAAAAATGGCTCAAGTGGTTGTGATTGTAAATCTTTTTTTATTTGTTAAGAAAATATTCTTCTAAAAAGATGGAAAGCGGATAACACATCTTGAAAGACTTATTGAATGTCTTTTTAGGGTTTTTGAGTTCATAAATCAGTGTATTATTTCTTTATCCTTCCCTTCTCATTCTTTTTCATAAGATACAGCCTCATGGCTCTTGTAACTAAAAGGATCACAAAAAGAGATGCAGTTGAAGCAGTTAATGTGCGTCTTTGTGAAGGAATCTCTTCCTCAAGGATAAAGAAAGCAAATGGAGAAGGTTCTTCCTCTAACTGTCTCTTATCTGTTTGTCATTATGATAATAATTTTAGAGGCATGGTGAAAGATTTCATCAATAAGAGAAATGATTTAAAATCTCAAATCGTTTCCTCTTTGGAAAAGATAACTCACTATGAACTAATGTTTTCTCTAACTAAGAACACCTTGTGTGAACTAAAAAGAGATCTTAGTGAGTTAACTGACATTTCTGAAGATCTAGAGGAATTAAATGATCCCATAATCAATAGTTTCTTCAACAATGAGAAGAAATTCTCAGTAGATGCTCTGAGAAAGCTCTATAATGTCTAGAATTATGAGAATTTATTTCTTATGTCTTAGGAAGAATAACTAGAGTTTGGAATAGCCATTATTTTGAGTACACATAGCTATGTCCATCGTTTTTTTATCTTTATTTTTTAGGTTTATTTATTTAAATTTTAAAAATTGTTTGGAAGATGATTTTTGCAGTATTAATCTTTATGATTTTATATATTGCAATATGTTATGGGATATGTGTGTTTGCGTCCGTGAACTATTATTGTCCCATATGTTGTCAAAAGTTATCTCTTTTATATGTCGATATGCGAGTATTGATACAAGATCGATGAACTTTTGACAAACAAAAGTTAAGCCTATTATGTCAATTATTGATGGAAGATAGGTTAAAATCTTTTGTTTACAAGGATTATGTCTATTGTATGTCATTGTGCAAATAGTGATGGAAAATAGAATGAATCCTTGTATGTGCTGCAGTATTGATCATTCCCTGATCCATATTTTATGTGTATACTGCAATGCTCCAGAAGTTTTTCTTGTGTTGAGCATAAGACGATTGAGTTAATCATTCTTTTATGGTGAACTTAGTCGTAGCTCTGTAAGCTCTCTTATGTCGAGCATTTCCAACTAGATTAATCATAGATTCGTTTGTGGTTATTTTGGTTGTGTATTCCGATTAAATTAATCATGGGTTCTCTTGTGGTTAGTTTAGTTGAGAATTTTGGGTATATAAAATCATTTCTTTATGGTTTTTGGTGTCCAATAAAATCCTTCTTTTCTTGTAAAAGTAAGGTCGCTCTTGTTGTTCTCTTGAAAATGACATCAAATGGGGGAGAGTTCTTTTGAACTTGGGCTTAATTTCCATATCTTTTTGGGGAGTGAGGTTGTGGAATTATTTAGGGGTTATCTTGTATCTTTATAAACTCCTTGATGAATGCATTTAGCCTCGGTTTTATGATTGCATCTAAACAAGTTGATATGTACTTTTCTTTGGTCTTGAAGCGTCTTCGTGGAAATTTCATTAGGATCCCATTTTCGTACCTTTGCCAATTTTATTGACAAAAAGGGGGAGAATTAATGTGTAGTTCACACTACAAATACATATGATTACGTGCTTTACGGGTCATTATGTAAGGGGGAGTGGTTTTCATGTTGAGACGAAAGTATTTACTGAGGGGGAGTGATACATATCACCATAGTATTGTTGTCAAAGTTGTGATATGAGAACTTTGATGTTGTGTAATAATTCTATGACACTGTATAACAATGACCGGGAGCTTTTTTTTTCTCATTGATATGGCTACAGAACTTCAACAGCTATGATGCTGAATTGAACATCCATGGAATCATGAGATTACTTGGAAAAGACGAAGTTTTCAAGTAACATTGAATAACCAAGGAGATCAAGCATGTGGACGAGAAGCTACAAAGTTTTATTTATTTTGTAATCCATATGTATTGATAGTTTTGTCACTAAAATTGACAAAGGGGGAGATTGTTAGAGCATTGCTTGGTCGAACTCCCATGCGTTGCTATCTCAAGCATGTTTGTCAATATTAGTGATCAAAACTATATGTGTTGATTTCTAGTATACTTATGACTAAGTCTCGGTCTAGGATAGTTAGGAATAGTTGAGCTCCAGACTCCATGGCGATTATCTTGCGAAGAGATTGCAAATCCAAAGGAAATTCTGATGTTCGGTCATCGTGTACGTTTTTTGCTTGGGTTTTTTTTAGGGTTTTCCACGTTTTCTCCATTGTTTTATCATCTTTGGATGATCAATAATGGGAGAAAATCATGATACAGGGTCTAGCAACACGACTCTTATGTCTGCATCTTTTGCAGACATGGTTAGAGGTAAAAACTCGCTGAATATTTCCAATATTGATATTTCCTTTTTACCAAACCCTATTTTTTTAGATGATAAACCAGCCATGGAAATACCGTTAGATTTATTCCATGAAGGGTGTGCGGCTTGGAAGTACAACCTTATTGGAAGATTGGTTTTAAAGATCTCGTTTTTACTGCTGCTAAGACATCATTAGAAGATCAATGGAAGTTAGGTCAGGGTAAAGTAAAGTTCACTCCTATGAGCAATGGTTTTTTTATTATCAAGTTTACAATTGAAGAGGATATGATCAAGGTCCGGGATGGAGAGAATTGGAAGGTTAATCAACAGGAGCTTAAGCTTCAAAATTGGTTTCCATGGTTTGATCCCGATAAACAAAATTCTTCTCATGCATCCGTATGGGTAAACTTCCCTGGTTTATATGTGGAGTTATGGACAGAAAAATATTGTTTTCGCTTGGAAAAAACCTAGGCAAACCTATAATGGTGGATAAAAGAACGTTGAACCATGAATATGGTTCTTTTGCAGTGGTCTTGGTTGATATAGATTTTGCAAACAAAGTTCCAGATTGTATTCATTTAACAGTGGGAGGTTGGTCTTTTGATCAGTTTGTAGAACTTCAGAAATATCCAAAATTTTGCGATCATTGCAAAATTGTTGGCCATGTAGATGTTGATTGTAGGAGGAAGGCCAAGAAGAATTCGGTATTTAAACACCAAAAACGTGTTCAAAAAACCATTGAGAAGTGGCAACCAAAAGACAAAGGTGTGGAAGGTATTAACGTTGTAGCTATTCAGAATTCCCATGCAGCTAATGCAAATGATGAGAAGATTGCTTCAGTTGCTTCAACTCAAGCTAGTGGCGAACTGAATTTGATCAAGTGCAAAAACGATACTCAAAAAGCTACTGAATCACGTAGAGATGGTAATTCAAGTTCCAAGCATGATACGGAAGTTGGAAAACCCAAGGAAATCAGGTTCGTATCTATGTCAAAATCTGTGGAAGAGTCCTTGTTTAAAAAAAACTCTACTTTGGAAGGAGATTTTGACGCTGATTTGGAAAACAAGTCTGACCCTGATTTGGAAACCAAGTCTGTGTCAAATAAAAACTCAAATTTAGATGACAAATCCGTGTCCAAAACTGCAGGCAAGTCCGTGGGATTGATTTAAGAGATGATTGGACACAAGTTAAAGGTAAGAACTCAGACACCAAATTTTCTTTTACTCCTATCACTGATGAGTTGCTCAGTTCTTCTGAGTTTGTTTGCAAAAACAAATATGATTCTCTAGGATTAGAATTGGGTTTTAGAGATGATGTTGAGGAAGTTATAGAAAGTGATAATGAAAATTTAGAAGATGAAGATATGCAAGGTAATACTGTTTTGGATGCGGCAACTATGGCAGCTGAAGTTAACAACTTAAAAGAATGGGGTACACTTGTGGATGATAATAAAAACAAGAATAACAAGGTTTATGAGTCTACAGATTCAGTTGGGACTTCAACTAAATCTGTTCAGACTAACAAGGAAACACAACTCGGGCAGGAGGATATTGTTTTTGATATGAATAATATTTTGATTAAAGAGGCACTTGAAGAAGCAAGCAACATTCTGAATAATGATGTGCGTGCTAATTTTATTCGAAATCCAGACTTTAGACAAGATTATTTCAAGGAAAAAAATGAGCTAAAGGATAGAATGTCAACTAAGAACACAACTCAAATTCAAGAGGAGCGTGATAAAATTTTGAAGGAGAAAAGAGAAGTTTCTTTGCAAGCCAAAGCACTTTTGGATGATTTGGAGGCTTCTCGGGATATGGTTAATAATAGACTGGCTTTTAAAGATAAAAATGGTAAATCTCCTGGGCTTAATAAACCTAAGAATGTAAATGTTAATAATCAGTAAGCTCAAACTCCAATTAAGCTAGTTCCAGGTAATTCTACTTCTACTTCTGACGAGGAGGAAGAAGAAAATTTTTTGGATGGTATTCAAGTCTCTAGTATTGAAGTTACAGGCGTTATGGATGTTATTTTTTCCAAGACCAAGAAGAAAGGAAGAATGAGAGGGAGTGCTAAACGCAAATAGAGTCTTCTTTTCTTCGTTTTTTTTTGTTTTATCATTGATATTTGGTTAACAGCCTTTTGGGTTTTTTTAGTGTGTTTTTTTTAAACCCCTTTGGTTTATGGGGGTGGGGGGATTTAGAGTTCCCTTTTGTAATTACTTGTAAATACGTTTTTTTGCTTAATAAACTATTGGACTTAGCAAAAAAAAAGTGATTATCTTGCAAAGACGAAGAACTACTCAAGGAACCAGCGGCACCTCATCCGACCAAAAGGTATGTGGAGACTTGAACTAATCTTGTCACTCAAAAGTCTATCTACTCTATCTCCTACTCTTGAGACAAAAGTCGTATAAGTATGATAGTTTTCATACATCCGCATTAGCTATTTCGAGCCGAATTTACTCGCCTATCTTTTTCTGAAAAATACGTGTTGGTAAGCTTTTGCTTTAACCATCTTCATTTTTACCCATGACAAAAGTCATGATGACGTTTCAATCTTGAAAATAACTTTGATGACGATAGTCGATTCTTTATGTCTAACGACTGTTATAACATTCTAGAAGATTGTCTCAATGATTGAAATGTAGAGTTGAGAAAATGTAACCACCTATGGATGTAAGCATATAGTGTGTTCGCACATTAGTGTATAAATCCATGTGCCGAAAACCAAGTGTGTGCATATGTGCATGCGGTATTAGTGAAGGAGACAGGTTGTGTACGCGTACTGGCGGAAATTCACGTTCGTGAAATTCTGCTGAGTTTGAAGTTTACGAACTCAAAAAACTAGTCACCTTAGGTACGCGTACCCGTACGCGTACTGGCGGAACTTTTTTACCCGAAAAAGTCTGTTGAGTTTGGAAACTAAAACCAACCTAAAAATTCGGTAGCTAAGATACGCATACCCAAGCTAGTTATTCTCAAATCGGTAGTTCATGGACTTAAAACAATAAATTATAAGGAATGCAATCTTTGCAAACCGTGGGTATATTGTTCATGAATTTATTCAAATGAATCAAACCGATTTTGTTTCAATTGTGTCTATGTATAAAGACCTAAGCAATTGAACAACTCTTGAACTAGTTCTTATGAGTCATTTGAACTAGTTATGAGAAAGATGAATAAAGTTAATATGAAAACACTCATATGGCTAACCATTGGTCAACCATTTGTGAACCAACCAATGCACACGTTTAGGTACGGTTACTCAAACCTAAATGAATACATTTCATTTGTGTGTGACAAGCTAAGTTTCGATCTAACGGTTGAAAGACATTAGCTCGGATAAATCGGGTTTTTCATCTAACGGTGAATATTGAATGCTTTGTTACCAAGGTAACTTGGATTGCAAACCCTGATTCGAACACTATATAATGGAGACGTCTAGTAACTGGAAAAACTAATCCCCACACCTCCTGTGTGATACTAGTTGGTTTGCTAGAGTCGATTCTCCTTTAACCGTAGGTTTCTTCTCGAGACCCTGTCGGTTAACGACTTAAAGACTTCATTGGGATTGTGAAGCCATGTGAAACTACTTCTCTTGTAGTTGAGCGATCTGATCTTGCCATTTTCTATCGTACGAGTTCAATTGTAAGATTGGCTTGAGATTATATCTCCGATAGGGCAAGATAAAAAGAAATCACAAACATCTTCGTCTCATCGTTTGTGATTCCGCAATATCTAGTTTCACTACCATACGATTTAGATTATTGTGAGGTGATTGATAATACTAGGCTGTTCTTCGGGAATATAAGTCCTGTTTATCAATTGGTTTTTTGTTCACCTTGATTTTTATCAAAAGACAGAACAAAACTTTTAGGTTTATCTGTGGGAGACAAATTTATCTATCCTTATAGACTTTTCTGTGTGATACAAATTTGTTTACTAAAGTCTTCGACTTTGGGTCGTAGCAACTCTTGGTTGTGGGTAAGATCAGCTATGGGAATCAAGTGCGTAATATCCTGCCGGGATCAAATATGTAAGGAGCGCAACTGTACCTTGAATCAGTGTGAGATTGTTTAGGGTTCAACTACAGTCCAGACCGAAGTTAGTTTGTAGTAGGCTAGTGTCTGTAGCGGATTAATACAGTGTGGTGTTCAATCTGGACTAGGTCCCGGGGTTTTTCTGCATTTGCGGTTTCCTCGTTAACAAAATTTCTGGTGTCTGTGTTATTTCTATTCGGCATTATATTTTGTTATATAATAGAAATATCACAGGTTGTGTGTTGTATCGATCAATAGTGAAATCCAACCTTTGGTTGTTGATTGGATATTGATTGATCCTTGGATATTGGTCTTTGGTACCATCCAAGTTTATCTCTCTTGTATTTAATCGAGTCTCGCAGATTGCTTGAGTAAGATTTAAATCAAGAGATAGAGATATTAACTCCTTGATATACTTTTTATTAAGATTGAGTCTGACTGTCTAGTTGATTCTCTTAAAAGTATATTAGAGTTAGTCCATACAAATTGTTAATCGAAATATTGGGTGAGGTTGTTCTACCCCGCATTTTTATGTAGACTTTTATGTGTGGTACAGATTTGTTTATTAAATTCTTTGACTTTGGGTTGTAGCAACTCTTAGTTGTGGGTGAGATCAGCTAAGGGAATCAAGTGCGTAGTATCATGCTGGGATCAGAGAAGTAAGGAGCACAACTGTACCTTGAATCAGTGTGAGATTGATTGGGGTTCAACTACAGTCCATACCGAAGTTAGTTTGTAATAGGCTAGTGTCTGTAGCGGCTTAATACAGTGTGGTGTTCAATCTGGACTAGGTCCCGCGGTTTTTCTGCATTTGTGGTTTCCTCGTTAACAAAATTCTGGTGTCTGTGTTATTTCTATTGCGCATTATATTTTGTTATATAATTGAAATATCACAGGTTGTGCGTTTGAATCAACCAATTGGAAATCCGACCTTTGGTTGTTAATTGAAATTGATTGATCCTTGAACATTGGTCTTTGGTACCGTTCAAGTGATTTCTCTTGTATTCAATTAGACTCGCAGATTTCTATTTGCTTGAGAAAGAATTGAATCGAGAAAGAGAGATAAAACTCTTTGATATACTTTTTGTAGATTGAGTCTTGGTTATTATCTTAAAAGTATATTGGAGTTTGTCCATACAGATTGCTAAGCGAAATATTGGGTGTGGTTGTTGTACCCCCGCTTTTTCAATTGGTATCAGAGCAGGCAAACGCGTTCAAGACCTTACAAGTATGTGTTTGTAGCGATCTGACTCTATGGACAGAGGTGTTATCTCTATCAACGTACCACCAGTCTTCGATGACTCTAATTACTTATGGTGGAAAATTGCTATGCGAGCTTTTCTTCAAGCACGTGATTTTCAATCATGGGTATATGTTGTTAATGGCTATAATGCTCCCGTTGTGGCAGTTGGAGATGTAAACGTTCCCAAGGATATTGGTGAATACAGCCCTGCCGAGAACTTGTTGCAAAGCAAAATTCCGACGGTTTGAATGCCATTACCCCGAATCTTCAACACCATGTGTCAAATTGCACTAAGTCTAAAGAAGCGCGGGATATATTAGAAACCGTATTCGAAGGTAATACCAGTGAAAAGGAAGCTAGGCTTCAAAACCTTAATTCCGATTGGGAAAACCTACGTATGGCAGATGAAGAAACATTTGATGAGTTTAATCACAAAGTGTCTGAAATTGTTAATGCATCTTCTGCATTGGGTAAGATTATTCCTGAAAAGGACATTGTGATGAAAATTCTCAGATCACTGCCATCTAGATACGACTCTAAAACGCATGCCATCGTTGAGGGAAATAACCTAGAGAATCTCTTCAAAAAAACGCTGGTTGGGAAGCTTAAGATCTTTGATCATGAGCATTCATCCAAATCTAAGGATGTTGTGTTCAAAGAACTAAAATACACTAAATTACTTGATAAAAGTAAAAAAGTGTATATCTCTGAAGACGATCACACTGAGACTGATTCATCAGATGAAGATCTTGACAAATCGATCTCGATGATCACAAGACAGTTTAGGGATCTTCTGTTGAAGAGAAGTAAACGGTTCTCCAGAGATAAGCCTAAAGCATCAGTCAAACCTCATAATCGTGTTCCTCCTAAAATAGAGATATTGATGAAACTGGTGACGAGGATATGCCTCAGTGCTTTAAGTGTAAAGGATTTGGTCATTTTGCAAACGAGTGTCCAAATCGTATAAAATACACTGGAAACAAAGGTCTTACTGCAACTCTTGATGAAATGTCTAGATCCAAGTGATGTTACCAAGCTACATGTTATGAAAGATGCTATGTCTAAGCTAAGTGAGACCCGGCTTCAACACAACACCATGCTTAGGCAAAAATCAAGAAACCAGTGGATTGCGGAGGGTTCAAGCAACTCTTCTTTCTTCCATAATAGTATAAGAATTCGTAGGAGTTCAAATACTATTTCGGAATTAGTTGATAGTACAGGCCAGACTATTTCGGATTATGATCTTTTGCGTGATCATGTGGTGCAATTCTGTGCAGATAAGTTTAATGGCATTGAATCTACTATTGATGATAGTTTATTCAATTATGATCATGTTAGTATCTCGGAGGAAGAAAGTCTTGCCATGGATAGAATTCCTACTTCTGAAGAAATCAAACAAGCCGTTGTTGATTTAAGAGCTGATAGTGCTCCTGGTCCGGATGGTTTTCTGGTTGTTTCTACCGTCATTGCTGGGATATTATTCAGGAGGACTTGATTAAGGCGATTATTTTTTGTTGGAGTACTGGTCATATTCCAAATGGGGTGAATTCTAGCCTTATCATTTTGCTTCCTAAGGTAAGAGGTGCAAATACTCTTCGCAATTTTCTCCTTATTGGTCTTAGTAATTTTTTCTTCAAAATTTTTACTAAGATTCTTGCTACTAGACTTGGTAGTGTTTTGGATAATCTTGTTTCTGAGGAACAAGTAGTTTTTATGAAGGGTCGTAATATCCATGAGAACATTAGTCTGGCTTCTGAAATGGTTAATGAACTGCACATCAAAACAAAGGATGGTAATATTGGCCTAAAACTTGATATCTCCCAAGCTTTTGACACGGTGAGTTGGTCTTTTATCTTGGAAGTTTTTCGTCGTTACGGTTTCTCTGATAAGTGGTGTGATTGGATTCTTAACATATTGAATTCTGCTAGAATCTCTATTCTTTTGAATGGCAGTCCGGAGGGTTATTTCAAAATTGTTAGAGGTTTACGTCAAGGAGACCCCCTTTCTCCTTTGATTTTCTTACTTATTGAGGATGTGCTTAGCAGAAATATTTCGAAGCTTTTTCTTGAAAAAAAGATGTCCCATATGGTTACAAGAGGTGGTATCTCTCCTACTCACCTTTTCTTTGATGATGACATTATGATGTTTTGTAAAGGTAACCTTAAGAGTCTTCAAAATCTCGTAGACTTGTTGGGTAGATATCAAGTTGCTTCTGGCCAAACTGTTTGTAGGCAAAAAAGCAAGATATATTATGGTGGGGGCTCTTTAAGTAGAAGAAATTATCTTGCTGACTATTTGGGTATGAGTGTTGCCACTTTTACTGACCGTTATTTGGGGGTTCAAATTATGCCTAGAACTGTTAGATATCATCACATTTCGGGAGTTGTTGAGAAGATAAAAGATCAACTTGCTGGTTGGAAAGGTTTCTTATTATCTTTTCATGACCGTTTAGTGCTTGTTAAATCTGTTATTGCTAGTTACTCTATTCACAACATGGTCATTTATAAATGGCCTAGTAAATTCATTTTACAGTGTGAAAGAGCAATTAGAAATTTTATTTGGACGGGAGACTCTAATGTTAGTCGAGTTGTTGTTGTTGCTTATGATAAGGTCTGTTTCCCTTTTGAGGAGGGGGTTCTGGGATTAACTCGTTTGGAAACTATGAATACTGCTCTTCTTATGAAACTTTGGTGGAAAATTCGCACTTCAAAAAAGAAATGGGCTGGCTTTCTTCGTGCGAAATGTTTTAATAGAAATGGTTGCATTAAATTGAAAGGTCTGAAGTCTTCAATTCTTCCGGGTATTAGAAATGTGTATAAGACTGTGGAGTCTAATACTAAGGTGCTTATTGGTGATGGTAGAGATACTTCACTGTATTACGATGCATGGTTCTTAGAAAGGTGCTTTGCAAACATTCTAAATGATTATACCCTGGATAGAACGGTTTTGGTAAGTGCAATTTTAATCGATGGGCATTGGGACATTCCTGTGGAGCACTTATCTCGCATGACAGCTGGGGGTTTTGATAGTACCCATTTTCCTACGACGCTGAATGGTGCAGATACGAGAATTTGGAAGCCGTACCTTCATGGAAACTTCACTGTCAGCTCTGCCAAGGAGATTATTCGGCAGAAATATCCTAAGTTTGATGGCACTACTCTTTTATGGAGGAAGGAAGTTCACCCAACCTTAGCTGCGCATAATTGGAAGTTTCTTCGTGGTGCTTGTGCTACGTATGACGTTATTCAGAAGAGGTTTAAAATAAACCTTGCAAACCGTTGTTGCCTCTGTGGAGTGGAAGATGAAAGTCTGGAACATGTCCTTTTCTATTGCTCGTTTGCTGGTCGTGCTTGGAATTGGATCGCTGATATTTTTAATTTAGTTCCTAATGCTAACCTTGTTCTGTCTTGTAAAGCAACAAATGGAAGAAGTGGGATGATACGTGATCTGTGGCTTATTGACAATCTTGTCATCAGATCAGAAATCTGGGCGATGCGCAATAAGGCTGTCTTTCAGCGTCAGCAGCCTAATTGGGGTATATTCTTCAAACGGGTTCTGAAGTTGATTCAAGACTTTGCTGCCAGGCTAAAGGGTTTCATGCACAACTGTGCTGAGGACGTTATTATTCTGTACTATTTCCGAGTGAATTATAGAAGGGTAAAGCTTCACCAACCGTTAGAATGCTTTTGGGAACCTCCGGAGATAAAAGAGATTCAAATTTGATGTGATGGGGTGGCGAGAGGGAATCCAGAAGTTGCTGGTGCTGGTGTGGTGGCGCATGACGCGAGTTGTTCAGTCATAGGAGTTATGTCTATTGGCCTTGGGGTTACTACTAACTACTTGGCGGAGCTATATGGCATTATTGTTGGCATGGAATGGGAAGTTCGATGGGGAGTTAGGCGAATTTGTATTCAGACTGATTCTTATGGAGTATTGGAAGCCTTTAAGAGTAAAAATATACCTTGGTTTGCAAAACTAAGGTGGTTGGCAGTTTGTAGACAATATGATGCAATTCGGTTTGTTCACACATATAGGGAGGCTAATTTCTCTGCGGATTCTATGGCTAAGAGAGGTTGTCTTCTTAATGAGGAGATGAGTTTACATTATGATGGAAGACTAGATTTTTTGATTTCAGTTGAATATCCAAATGTTGCTTATTTTAGATTCAAATAGTTTACAAGTTTTTGGGGTTGTTGTGACCTCTTTTCTTGTATACTATTCTTTGTAAATTTGTTATCTATTAATACAAATTTTTGACTTATCAAAAAAAATCTTAATGAAATGTCTGACAGCTATGATTCTAATGAAGACGAAAAAATCAAGTGTTGCACTTCTTGGTGAAAATATGGATTTTGATAATTGTAGCAATACATACATCAATCTTGATATTCTTTCAGAAGAAAACCAACTAATCTGGAAGAAAAAATTTACCCCTTTCTTGGAAACTCTATATGTAATGTTTCAGGTTCCACCATGTGTCTAGCTGCTTGCACATCTCAGAAGCCTGATTTTTATTCTAGATTGACGTGCTCATACTGTTCTCTAAAGGGTCATGAACTTTCAAAGTGTTGCAAGTACAAACACCAATTGAGGCAGTCAACAAACTTCAACGAAGAGCAAATCAATTAGCAAACAAGCTTAAACTTGCTCAGAAGACCGCTGAGGTATGTAGGATTTTATCTTCGTCTAAGAAGTTAGTTTCCAAGGATAAACCAAGACCATTAGAGAAGAAAGTATGGTCAAATCGCTTTGATAGACAGAGGTCTGCGTATTCCTCTTAAGAGGAAAATGGTGGACAAATCGTTGATCACCGCAGCACAACTTGATTGTGTTGATTGGTAAATCCTGTCTCATGTGCCTGATCAAAAGAGACAAGATTGTGTACCTCTCAGGATTTTAAGAAAAGTTTTTTTTCTTTTCTTTTCTTTTCTTAGTTTTGTGTCTATCAATTAAGCATGGCTATTCTCGACAATTTTACTCTCTTTAGGGTTCAGAATTGTGTGTGCACGAACCTGTTAAAGGTTAACCCTGCATTCCTTTTTCCTTCCTTGAAACTTCTTTTTATCTCAAGACCACTTGTTGGGATTGTGATTTCCTCTCACAAGCCCATACGCCTATGGATGCTCCAAGTACCATGTCTTCTGATGGAAAGGATGTTAATATGATTGTCAAGCCACCAATCATGAAGGAAAAAGAGAAATCTCCGTTAGCTCCGACATTGAAAAGAAAAAAAAGGACTGTGAGGAAGCCTAGTTTTTTTTTTTTTTTTTTGATAAGTGTGAGGAAGCCTAGAGTTGTTCCTTCAAATTCTCAGAAGTTTTCTGATGTTCTTGAAGTGTTGAAGGAGATGCGAAAGGAGATTCATCAAATATAGGCTTTTGTGTTTAAGACTCATGAGATTCAGAAGGCCCTGGTTCGACATCAGTCAAGAAGGTTTATTGATATTAACTCCTATCTTCATGAACCTTATGTCCCAATAGCTATTGACGACAAGGAGTTCGGGGACGATAAAAAATTCTTCAAAGGTCTTAACATCTAGTAAATCTTCTATTTTCTTGTTTTGTTTAGAAGAATAACTAGAGTTTGGAATAGCCATTATTGTGATTACACATAGCTATGTCCAACGTTTTCATCTTCATGTTTTTAGATTTATTAGTTTAAATTCTAAAATTGTTTGGAAGATGATTTTTGCAGTATTAATCTTTATGGTTTTATATATTGTAATTTGTTATGGGATATGTGTGTTTGCGTCCGTGAACTGTGATTGTCCCATACCTTGTCGAAAGTTAAGTCCTTTATATGTCGATATGCATGTGTTGATAAATGAAGGAATGAACTTTTGACAAATACAAAAGTTAAGACTATTATGTCAATTATTGATGGAAGATAGGTTAAAATCTTTTGTTTTCAAGGATTATGTTTATTGTATGTCATTGTGCAAATAGTGATGGAAAATAGAATGAATCCTTGCTTATTTCACGGTATAAGGTCGATCTCCGATACACAATCTTTGTGTACATACTGTGTTGTTCCATAAAGTGTCTTATGTTGAGCATAATCGACTGAGTTATTTTTAGCTTAGTTGTTTCTCCGTGAGGTACTTTATGTCGAGCTTGTTCAACTAAATTAATCATTCTCGTTTGGTTATTTAGTTGTTACTCTGTAAGTTCTCTTATGTCGAGCATGACCAATTAAATTGATTACGTTTTGTGGTTAATTTGGTTGTGTATTCCGATTATATTAATTATGGGTTCTCTTGTGATTAATCTAATTGTGTATTTTTGAGTCTCCATAAGTTCACCTATGTTGAGAATTTCCGATTAAATTAATCATGGGTTCTCTTGTGGTTAATTTAATTGAGTATTTTGGATTCAAATTCATACTTGTATGTGATTTGTTATGTCCAAATAAATCCTTCTTTTCTCTTGAAATTAAGGTCGCTCTTGTTGTTCCTTTGAGAATGGCATAATATGGGGGAGAGTTCTTAATTGAACTTGTGCTTAATTGCCAAATCTTTGTGGGGAGTGCGGCTGTGGAATATTAGAGGGGTTATCTTGTATCTTTATAAACTCCTTGATGAATGCATTTAGTTTCGGCTATATGATTGCATCTAAATAAGATGATATGTGCTTTCTTTTGGTCATGAAATGTCTCTTTCGGAAATTTCATTAGGATCCCGTTTTCGTACCTTTGCCAATTTTATTGACAAAAAGGGGGAGAATTAATATGTAGTTCACACTACAAATACATATGGTTTTCGGATCATTATGTAAGGGGGAGTGGTTTCCATGTGAGATGGAGTATTGACTAAGGGGGAGTGATACATATCACCATAGTATTGTTGTCGAAGTTGTGATGCAATTGAACTTTGATACTGTATAATGATACTATGACACTGTATAACAATGATTGAGAACTCTTATTTTCTCGTTGTTATAGCTACGGATTTTCGACAACGATGATGCTGAACTTACAACCTTTGGGATTATCTGTACTTGGAAGTGACGAATATTTCGAGTAATATTGAAGATTAGGCATGTAGAATAGGAGCTACAAAAGTTACTTCATTCATTTTTTGTATTTCATATGTATTGATAGTTCTGTCACTAAAATTGAAAAAGGGGGAGATTGTTAGATCATTGCTCGGTCGAACTCGCATGCGTTTATATCTCAAGCATGTTTGTCAATGTTAGTGATCAAAACTATAAGTCTAGATTTCTAGTCTACTATAGCTAAGTCTCGGACTAGGACAGAAAGCGTAGTTGAGATCAAGAACTCCATGACAATCATCATACAAGACGAAGGACTACTCAAGGAACTGGTGGATCTTCATCGACTAAAAGGTATGTGGAGACTTGAACTTATCTATCACTCAAAAGTCTATCTACTCTATCTTATATTTTGAGATAAAAGTCGTTTTGCTATATAGACTTTGATTATACACATTTGCTATTTCGAGCCGAGTTTATCTCGCCTATCTATTTCTAGAAATATGTGTTGGTAAGCTTTTGCTTTGTCCAAGTTCATCTTTACCTAGTGACGAAAGTCATGACACGTTTCAATCACCTTGAAAATTGCTTACTTTGACGAAATGTCCTCTAAGAATGTTTCAATGGTTGAAATGAGAGTTTAGATTAAATAACCAATGATGGATATAAGCATTTTGTGGCAACACATATATGTATAAGTCTTTTTTCCTTGAACCGAAGTTTGCGAACTTTGTTGATCAAGAGAACCGGAACAAGAGCCGTGAAATCAGTTCGCGAACCCAGTCCGCGAACTGGCAGAAGTTCTCGATCCAAGAAAATCTTCTGGAGTTTGAGAACTCCTTCTGGGAACTTAAGTCCGCGAACTAAGTCTGCTAACTTAAGTTGGTTATATCTAAAGACGATTGTTTGTGAACTTATTTATATTAACTAAGGAATGCTAAATGCAAACCGTGGATATATAGTTCATGAACCGATTCGAGTGAATCAAATCGTTTTTGCTTCGGTTGTGTCTTGTGTAGTTACATAAGATTTCCTTGCAATTGAACAACTCTCTAACTAGTTCATTTGAGTCATTTGAACTAGTTATGGTGAAGAAGAACATGGTTGATATGAAAGTGCTCATATGGCTAACCATTTGGTTAACTATTGTTGAACCAACAAATGTTCATGTTTGGGTACGGCTACATAAACCCAAAATAGTACATTTCATTTGTGTGTAACAAGCTAAGTTTTCGATCCAACGGTTGAAAGATATTAGCTTGGATCTAATCAGGTTTTCATCTAACGATGAATATTGAATGTTTTGTTACCAAGCTAACATTGATTGCAAACCCTGATTTGAAAGACTATATAAGGGAGAACTCTAGCAACTGGGAAACCTAATCCCCATACCTCCTGTGTGATCTAGTTGTATTAGCTAGAGTCGATTCTCCTTTAACCTTTGGTTTCTTCTTAAAAACCAGGTTAACGACTTAAAGACTTCATTGGGATTGTGAAGCCAGACCGATACTACTTTCTCGTAGTTGCGTGATCTGATCTTTCTGATTCTATCGTGTTGAGTACAATCGTAACGATTGGCTTGAGATCTTTATCTCCGATAGGCAAGATAGAAAAGTAGTCACAAACATCTTCGTCTCATCGTTTGTGATTCCACAATATCTTATTTTGTCGCGTCGATTAAGATTATTGTGAGGTTATTGATAATATTAGGTTGTTCTTCGGGAATATAAGTCCGGGTTATCAATTGGTTCCTGTTTACCTTGATTTATCAAAAGATGGAACAAAACTTGTAGGTTTATCTGAGGGAGACAAATTTATCTATTCTGTAGACTTTTCTGTGTGATACAGATTTTTTTATTAAACATTTCGACTTTGGGCCGTAGTAACTCTTAGTTTTGGGTGAGATCAGCTAAGGGAATCAAGTGCGTAGTATCCTGCTGGGATCAGAGACGTAAGGAGCGCAACTGTACCTTGAATCAGTGTGAGATTGATAGGGGTTCAACTACAGTCCAGACCGAAGTTAGTTTGTAGTAGGCTAGTGTCTGTAGTGGCTTAATACAGTGTGGTGTTCAATCTGGACTAGGTCCTGGGGTTTTTCTGCATTTGCGGTTTCCTCGTTAACAAAATTCTGGTGTCTGTGTTATTTCTATTCCGCATTATATTTTGTTATATAATTAAAATATCACAGGTTGTGCGTTTGAATCAATCAATTGGAAATCTGGCCTTTGGTTGTTGATTGAAATTGATTGATCCTTGAACATTGGTCTTTGGTACCGTTCAAGTGATTTCTCTTGTCTTCAATTAGACTCGCAGATTTCTATTTGCTTGAGAAAGAATTGAATCGAGAAAGAGAGATAAACTCTTTGATATACTTTTTGTAGATTGAGTCTTGTTGATTCTCTTAAAAGTATATTGGAGTTTGTCCATACAGATTGCTACGCGAAATATTGGGTGTGGTTGTTGTGCCCGCGCTTTTTCACTTTCAATCATCGATCTGTCTAAGTGTTAATCGTTATAAGTTTTTCGATTTTTAGGGTTTCATCTTTTTTTTAATCGATCTGTTTTTTAGGGCTTCATTTCATTTTTGGTTTTAGTTTTTCCATTTCTTAATCCGTGAATCTAAAACGATTTGTTTCTTATGTGTTTTGTTTTGTTAATCTTCTTCATATAAATCTAATTCGATTTTTTTCTAATTTCCTGTTAGGGTTTGAAGAATTTTGAAGATTTGAAGATTGAAGAATTTTGAAGACTTAGAAGGTATAAGTTTCGAAAGATTGAACTGATTTTAGGGTTTTATGTTAATTTCGAAAATTTTAATTTTTTTCTACTTTGCAACCTAATTTCTAGTTTGTAACCTAATTTTAATAAGTTTTAGTTTATAAGCTATTGGTCATTAGCTTCATTTGTATGTTCTAGTTTTTGATCCACTAGTCCTCCTGTGTAAAGATGCATACTGCTGTTAGATATGGTGTAGTTTTTTTGCCTTAGAAGCATACTAAATTGAGTAGCCAGAGTGCTACCTGATAAAGGTACACTAATGAATGTGCCCATTGAATTTTAATATTCATTGCTAAAGTCTTATATATTCTTGGAATGTTTGATGAGAGCTAGAGCACTCTCTTTCTTATGAGTAAGTCAATTGCTTAAGAAGAAAGCAATTGCTTCGCTCATAAGAAAGTGAGTGCACCGGCACTCTCTAAATTCCAGTTTGTATGGGCTTAGATGACTTATATTGCTTATTCTAGTTTTGGTTGAGTTGGCGCAGCTAGGAAACGTGTTGATTATATTCGTTAAGTTGCTATGTTTTACTATTATCTGAAGATTTTTTCAATAAGTGTCATAATGAACTTCAAGTGTGAGACTATAGAGTTTCTTAGTTGGGATAAAATGCTAGTTACAACAGCTGTCCATGATGAGTACTGGAATACGCATTAGTGTGTGTTGTTGTGACATATGCTTTGGGTTTATCATTGCAAAATAAATGGATGATTATAACTTCACAATGTTGAATAATGTTCTATATCTTCAAAAGATCTTCAAAGTCGATACATTTTAAAAGTTGGCTAATGTTGTTCTGTATCTTGGTCTTTGCAGAGCCAGAAGAGGATCCTTTTGGCAAGAGACAAACAGAAAAGAAGCACCGGTTACGGAATCTGAAACAAGCTGTGAAAGTTAGTGCTTTGCCAAGGTTTGACTTGATATACTTCATTGAGATAGATACATATACTTTTTAGTTTAGCTATATACTTCAGTGATTCTGTAATAAACATACCTTGTAGTTCAGCTATTAGTAACCTAAATTCCAGTTTGTATGTTCCATAAATATGCTCATCATGATTTGAACTTTAGATTACAGACAAGGACTAAGTTATTTTATTTGGTTGATTATAATAAAAGTTGGTATTAGCATGATTATAATATTCTGGTTTTATGTATGTATGTTAAGTTGTGTATAAATGAGTCTGGTTTTATGTACTCTGTGAGCAGGATGATAACAGTCCTAGTGGTTATTCGCAAACGCTACTTGTAGCTCATTCTCTCTTCTTTGAGGGGATGTTTCTGTCTCTAACTTGCAGGGCTTCGACAACCATATACCACTAGGATTAAGTGATTTTTGTTTGATATTGTAAAATATCTATTTTGAAGGGTAATATGTCAAATGATGTGGACAAGAAATGGATGAAGTGTCCCCGTAAATCTATAGATTACATACAAGGTGTGAAGTCATTCATAGAGTTTTCCAGGATTAATAGTGGTGGGAGTACTTTGTTTTCATACCCTTGTCGACATTGTATGAATGCTAAAGGTTTACTTACACTGGGTGAGATCTCATTTCATTTGCTGAAATATAGTGTGCAAGAGGTGTACACAACATGGCGCTATCATGGGGAAAGTTCAGAAGCAACACGTAACACTACAACTGAATATGTAGCCGATAATGATGTTACAACAGGTTTGAATGAGAGTATTACAACAGATGTGGATGAAAATGTTAGGGCATGGATGGATGAGAATGCAGAAGCAGGTGTTGATGAGAATTTTGGAACCAGTAGGTGTTATCAGAAAAAGAAATCAGCGGCTGAGCAAGCAAGAGAACCATTGTATCCTTCATGTCCTAAAGGAAAGTCAGCAATGTACGCTGCGATTATGGTGAACAACATAAAGACTCAGTTTGGAATTTCAAACAATGGTATTACCGCAATGTTAGAATTGATGAAAGAGATTCTTCCCGAAGGTAACACCCTGCCATCCAAGTTTCCAGATATCAAGAAGATTATTAAAGAGTTGGGTATGGATTATGTAACTTATGATGCTTGTGTAAATGAAGGATAATAGTTCATTGGTGAAGTGTCCAATATGTCAAGAACCTCGGTATGTAAGAGTTTTTAATGATGAGAGAAAACTTACACAAGTTGCGCAGAAGACGTTAACGCATTTTCCAATAATTGCAAGGCTGAAAAGACTTTATAGTATACCATGGATAGCAGAGGCGATGCTTTGGCATTCTAGAGCACAAAAAGATGTCAATATAATGTGTCATCCTGTTGATTCTACAGCTTGGCGGTGTGCGGATAACTTTTGTACAGAATTTGCTAAGGAAGCACGTAATGTTACTCTTGGGATAGCAACTAATGGCTTCAACCCAAATGGATGTGTTGGTCTCAATTACAGCTGTTAGCCGGTGATACTGTGTCCGTACAACCTTCCACCTTCGATGTGTATGAAGCACGAATTCTCCATGTTATGCTTGTTGATATCAGGCCCGAGAGCACCAGGTAAAGATATTGATGTGTACTTACAACTATTGATAGAGGAGTTGAAAGAGTTATGGAATGATGGTGTTATGAAATTCGACAGCTTCACAAAGTCTGAATTTCTGTTGAAGGCAAGGTTGTTATGGGTCATTCATGATTTTACGGCATTAGGGACTCTGTCTGGATGTGTGACTCATGGATATTATGCATGTCCTACCTGTGGTGAAGAAACAGTTTCCGAGTGGCTGCCGCATAGTAAGAAAATATGTTAAATGGGACATCGAAGATGGTTGCCATCCAAACACAAGTACAGAGATGACAAGACAAACTTCAGTGGAGGGGTAGAACATGGTAAAGATCCATGTCCACTAACAGGATTGCAAGTTCAAGAAATGGTGAAGGATATGAAAAGCTAACTGGGTAAGGGTAAACCACCAGCAAAGAAACGTAAAAGAGGAGCAGAAGGGGATAGTTTGCAACAAGGTGTCGATGAAGATGTTTCTGACCACTCGCTCTTTTCTCGAAGGTCCATTCTTCATGATTTGTCGAATTGGGGATCGAACACGGTCCGTCATTGTACAGATGTTATGCATACAGAGAAGAACATAACTGAGCATATCGTTAACACTCTCATGGGTAACAGTAAGTCAAAAGATGGTGTAAATGCACGTAAAGATATGGAAGCTATAGGTATTAAGAAGCGGTTATGGTTGAAAGAGGATAGTGCAACTGGTAAGAAAACAATGGAGGATGGATCTTTTTCCTTAACAAAAGAGGGAAAAGTATCTTTTTGTACAGTGATGAAGAACATAAGGGTGCCTTCTAGCTTCTGTTCCAATCTTCGCAACTGCGTGAGCATTTGAAGAATTTCAAGTCTCACGACTACCATGTGATGATGCAATCTCTGTTTCCATTGCTAGTTCATACTCCGACTTCGTTACCTAAAGATCTGCGAGTTTCTCTTCTCCGTATTAGTATATTTTCAACATTTTGTGCGCAAAGGTTATCAACAGAGACGAACTTCTACAAGCAAAATCTAGTCTGGTGGAAGCAATGTGTGTTATGGAAAAATATTTTCCACGATCGTTTTTTGTTATTAGTATCCACCTGATGATTCATCTGTCCGATGAAGCTCTAATCTGTGGTCCGGTCAGATTTAGGTGGATGTACCCCTTTGAGAGGTAAATACAACCCCTTATGTTCTTGTTTAATTTATAAGTTGAGAATTGGTATTACTGAACTATTAATCTTCATTGCTGATCTGTTAACTTTTCTGTGTAGGTTAATGAAAGGATTTAAAGTATTGGTGTGCAATAAAAGGTACATTGAGGGGTGCATTGCAAGAGGATATGCGTTGCGAGAAGCTAGCTTATACCTTATGGAGGACATATCAGATGATGGTGATGGTACTCATAAACATACGCGGCAGGCTTTTTTGGATGATGACTGTGATGATGCTGATGAGATGCCTCTAAGTACTGCAACCCCGATTACTCTTACTCAAGCACAATTTGAACAATGCCGCAACTGGATCCTCTCTAAGTATGTTGGAATAGATGACTGGCAAAGGTAACTTTTACTTAACTCTTTTATGTCTCATTCAATTCTGAATTTTGTTTAGTCTTCCTCCGCATAAATGAAAATATCCATGTTAGAGCCTAGTAGCACAATTCTGACTTAGTGCATTTTGGTAGAATTTGGATTCATGTCTGTTTAGTTTGTGAAACATGATAGAATTTTGCTTGATGAAACTGCTATATGGAAACTTTTGTAAAACATGATTTTGCAGTACCACTCACTCACTGGTCATTATCTTATCAATATATAGCTGTATTTTTGATTTCACATGATCAAAGTAGAAACTATTCTCTCAATTATTCAGTTTAATGGAGACCCACTATCATTTGTCTTTCAAACTTTAATCAGTCTTTCAAATGCAAGATATTTTTCTCAAAAGGAAAAGCACTGGATGACATTGGAGATTTTTTATTTTTCTAATAAAAGTGCAAAATATAGTTGTTCAACCTAGGCCAAAACTCATTTATAAAACAATTATTTTAAGGCAGAGCACTGGATGAATTGGTTTATTATGTTTGTATCATCTGATAGTCTTTGAATTGGTATTTGTCAGTAGGAAGTATGATGTTTATGTTAACGGTGGCACGTCTAATGGTCAGAGCTCAAAGAGTTTTCATCTATGGTTGCGAGACGAGATAATATGTTACTGTAAAGCTTTCACTAGTGGTTTGAGTACAACTTTTTATGGTGGTTGTGATACTGACCCTGCCATGCTCTATTACAGTTGTTAAAGGCCAAAGAAACCGATTCAATACTTTGGAGACTCCTGCAAGGACCACTCTTCAAGGAACAATCATATAAGAAATACCAAGTCAATGGGTTTACTTTTAGCAAACTCAGTTGTGGGGAGAAGAATGTATCACAAAACAACGGTGTGTCAATGAAAGTTGTTACAAGGCTTCAAGCGAAGTCGACCGAAGAAGCAGAAATAACTTATTATGGAGTAATTAAAGATATCATCAACCTGAACTATACTGACTTTGAAGAAACTGTTTTTTATTGTGATTAGGTTAGTGTTGGAGATAAGAATGGTTGCAAAGTTGATGCAGTTTCAAAGGTTGTAAAGGTCAACTTTTCGAAAATGAGAAGCATAAATACAATGGTGGATGAGCCGTTTATCCTTGCATCTGAAACTATTCAAGTGTTCTACTCGAAGGATCTTACTGAAAAGGGATGGTTTGTGGTGTTGCACTCACGACAGCGGTTAACGTCTTCAGTATATAAATTTGAAGTTCCTACATCTTTTCAGTTAGTTCTTACTGATGATGAGAATTTGAAAAAGTTGCTCATTACTGATTCTATAGTTTGAACTGAAACAGTTGCGATGTGTTTTACCTTACCCGTTAATATATACCATGACTGCTACCCTTTCGTGAATTGTTTGGTTTTATTTGTTTGATCACTTATTTTTGAGGCGTTAGGTAGCTCTCTTTTGTTAACGTGAATGATCTCTTTTAGCTCTGTTAGGTTTTCCCTATTTTGATGTTTGAATTTCACGGAGTATGGAAGCAGTAGAGGTCAATGAATATGGACAACCAGTTTCCAGGAACACAATAACATTAGGTCACCGGAGAGGCGCCTTGGCTCGTACAATGTGCCTATTTCATACAAAAGCTAGGATATTGTGGCTCCAAAGTATAAGGAGGATATTTGGAAAACCCTTAAGGTACAATACTTACTCGAGACATGATTTTTGTTCACTCGTCATTTAACTTCTTTTATCATTGTTGCAAATCAGTAAGGAAATAATTTGTTCTGTCTTTCCAGGATGAATTTGATGTACCTGAGACATCAAAGGAACATATTCTGAAGGCCGGTGTTGGTCCATGGAGGAGATTCAAGTCTAATTTATGCAGTGCCTACTATGATTTTCTCCCTACTCATGAAGAAAGGATTCTAAATTTCCACAGTCAACACACAGTCTCAATTGTTCAACACCAAGTGTCAAATCAAAGGATTGGATAAAATTTTGCGAAAATAAAAGAGAAAAGGAAAAGCAAGGTAGAATTGAATATAAGAGGAAAAGAGAACAATTAGGATACACACATTGTAGTGGTCGCAAACCTCATGCTTTGGTGAGAGCTGAACTGGTACGTATATTCGCAACTTCCTCAAACTTTGTTGTATTCACAACTTACCTGTAACTCTATTATATTCACAACTTACCTCAACCTCTTATGGACAACTATATGATTCACATTGTATTTATCAATTTAGGAGGTCGCAAATCCTAATGGAGTGATCACTCCTGAGGATGTGTGGGTTAAAGTTCATACACAAGAAGGTGGTTCTATTTTACCTAGCATGGTGCCGTTCGCTGTGAGTCAATTTACTTTACAGTTATTTCAAATCTTTTAAAACTATGTACTAGGTAGTTAAGATATTAGAATTTACTCGGTTGTTATGCTCAACACTTCATGAGAATCTCAAGAAGGCCCAGGATGAGATCAAAGAAAAACAGGATGCAGGTCTTCCAGTAGAAGAACCTTGTGCAATGACTAAAGCTTTTGGGCGGGATTCTAGAGGACGGGTTCGTTCTGTTGGTCATATATCTCGTATGTAAATCAATCTTTCTGCTCCAGCGCGTCATAAGGTAAATGAACTGAAAGCGAAGGAGGGTGATCTTGGTGGGATGGTGGAAGAAATAGGTGGAAAGGTAGGTGTTCTGATTGATGGCTTTATGAAATTGTGCCACGTAGTGGATGAAATTAAATCTGCAATTCCAGTATCAGTTGGCTCGAATGTCCCCAGCACCTCAAGGGATGTAGCCTCGCATGCTCCATGCGGTGTTTCCGCTTCACCTCACACAGGTTAACATGCTGCGACAAGTTCACCTGTTGGGAATACTGCATCACCAGCTGCGACAAGTTCACCTGTTGGGAATACTGCATCACCAGCTTCACCAAGAGTATCTGGTGGACCACTTTGTTCGTTACTGAACTTCGAGAATGAATTAGTTACAACCAGTGAGCTCTGTACTTGTGCTTTAGAAAATAAGTTTCATGGAGATCCAATACCTATACATCTTTCCAAGGTATGTATCGATGATATTCTCAAGCCAGATGAAATCACTGCGAAAGCTAACAAGTACGCATCAACCTTCAGAGAAGTTGGAATTGGAGGATATGTGCTTCATCCAAAGATGTGCCTTTCAAACAAAGACTCACCATCTCTTATTTTTTTGAGCTAAGAGATCTCATCCTTTTTGAGCATCGCGTAATATCTGTCTTGACTTATACGGATCTTTTTGTTATACTTGTGCAGATCAAACTTTTGTATGTATGTTGACTGATGCGCATACTCTTATGCAATTGTGCATAAAAATTATTTAGGATATTCTTTTGATTTTTTTGGTAGTTCATACTTTTGTACGTATGCTGACTGATGCGCATACTCTTATGCAGTTGTGCATAAAAAGTATCTAGGATTTCTTTTGATCTTTTTTGGCAGTTCACACTTTTGTGTGTGGTGATTGATATGGATACTTCACTTGGTTATACTTGAATTATTGAGTTTAAATTTGTGGATTCGACACTCAGTTTATACTTGCGAGGTACTGCGCTGGTGGGAAGTGAACTGCAGTGGGGTTGGCATCAACTTGTGTACCTACTAGATTACCTGGTAAGTACTTAATTGTAGTTTTAGCACTCATTGTGTGCATTTTTTTTGATTCATGGAGACACTTATCATGTAGTTCGGTGGATTTACTATAGGGTACGAAAAACTGCAGCGGTGGGATGATGCTCTCAGGGGGTGCACTGTAAAAGTAACTCACAAAGTCTGCAATTGCATGTGGTACCTAAATTTTTTATGAAATTTCTTTTTGTTTCTGTGCATCTACTTTTGGTCCTGGGAATTGACTTTGTAATTGCAGACTTTGTGAGTTGCTGGGCTCAGTTGACGATAAATTTTTATGAGAAGCTTCTAGTACCCGGTCTCAAAGTGGATGGGTGAAACTGAGGATCGAGTATTTAAGGGTATGTTATTGTTGGGCCTGACCTAATTATGTTGCTGTTAACGATTTAGAATTTGAATTTTTGTTGAAGATGTTATACATTGTTGGTTGCAGTTCCACTTGAAGCTGTGGTACTTGATTACGCACATTGATGTCTTCAATGGCGAAAACGACCGAGGTCCAGTTTTTGTAAGAAACTTGTTAAACATTGGCCGTTTTCGTCTTTGAAGACATCATTGTAATTGTTTTTTTTTTTGTAATAAGATGCTGGAAACTGACGCCCTCATGCTGCAAGCCTGTAAGGATAAATTCATAACTTGCCGTGTTACCGAAATTTTGTGTTCAAAGACGAAATTTTGTGTTCAAGGATAAATTCATAACTTCCAACATCTAAGTATCCAGAAATTTTGTGTTCACAGGTTATTGAAAATGTTTCTTTGCTTATAAGATGGTGTCGTAACTGGTTGCAGTTGAAGCTGTGGTACTTGATTATGTTCATTGACACCATCATGCTGCAATGGGTTAGTAAATTTTCTATCTGGTGTTACACCTATGTAATTATTGCTTGTTTGCATTTACTTGTTGCGTATTTTGAACATTATTTCTTCCAGTTTACTTGTCATAATAATGCAGCCTGTTGTATTTTGCAAGATTGCCTACATCAAGTTTTTTGATGCCCAAGCTTTCAACAAAAGCAAGCCTGCAAATGATATAAAGCTTAGCTTCTAGGGTGTAGAACAAGGCAGCTTCAAGATTTGTAAGTTGCGGTTATTCAAGTTTTGTAGGCAGTTAGTAAGTTTCTGTGTTCCCTTAGAAGTTTGGAACCTTCCATGTATTCCCTTAGAAATTTTGATACTTAACAAACAAACAAAAAATAGTTTGGTACTTAGAGAAATTTCAAAAAGTTTGGTACTTAGAGAAATTTCAGTTCTTTTGTAATTTATATCTGATATGAATTGAATGAATGTGATATGAATAGATTGAATAAATTGTTGTTGAGTGTGGATGATGAATGTATGCAGGTATTGAATTTAGAATTCCGGCTTATTTCAGGCAGAAAATGAACTGTCAGTCAGGCTTGACCTGGTCAAAATTAGTCAATATTAACCAATTTTGACCAGGTCAAGGTTGACTGGCAGTAAAAAAAATTCTGTTACGAAAAAATTCGTAACGGCTAGCAACCGTTTCAACTTGCCACATAGTAACGACTCTGGCCTGTTACTAACCTTCTACGTAGTAACGGCTCTAAGATGTTACGACGTCTTTGTTACAAAAAAATTTGTAACGGCCCTGAGTTGTTACCACGTGGAAATTTGTAACGACCCTCAGCTGTTACTAAGGCCGTTACAACCAAAATTCGTAACGACTCCATTGTCGTTACAAAGAAAAATGTAACACCCCATTTTGTAACCGGCAGGAGCTGTTACAACCCATTTTAGTAACGGCTCAGTTCTGTTACTAATCCAGGAATTTGGTGTAGTGTATCTTCACGCGCACCATTTCTTTTGATTACTGAAACTGAAGCGGGAACGAGTGAGCACATCATCCCAAAGGGGTGCCCAATAGAAACATATAACTTACAAGTAATCACTAACATGCTTCACAGTTCTAAAAGATAATGAAATTAAAACTGAATAATAGAAGAAAACAAATAACACATTTTACACACAACACGAAGCAGAAGATTGCTTCAACTCTTTTCCCCAGATATTCCGTCCATCGTGGCCATATCCATGAAAGATCCACCACCGGATGGATCTACGAGAATATAATTAAACAACCTAAACATATGTTATCCTAACCTCATCTCACTCAATGTAGAAGAAGATGCTAGGAATAACTCCAGTCTCAAATGATAGTATGAATCCGTTACCGTAAGATATTATTGTGGAATGCGTATACCTCAAAATCCAAATGCCACCACTTAAGTCTAGAATATAATAAGGTTTTGATTACTATGATTTGACCCTGCACAGCAGGTTCACAAAAGGCCCAATCATTATTTGTAGACATAAGTCTCCAAATAATGACCATCTCCAGTCATGAACCTAGAAATTCTTCATAAGTCAAGGTCATAGTCACCCAGTCATACTATTAAGACTGAACAATCAAATATATTATGCAGAGTGACTTCCCCAAAATATAAAGTATATATAATAATCAACCGGAGCAAAGCCGGACTACTATCTTAAGACAATAAAACGTAAATATTTAACCGGGGTAAAGCCGTCCTACTAAGGTAATATTCAAACAACATAGCATTTCCCTACTAAACTTAGCCAAGAGCTATGGGGAAACGAAGACACTCTTGGCGGGGAAACCACACAACGCATATCACACAACATACCCATTGAATTACAAAAAAAATATGCTTACACTTCATGCACGCAGATGAAAGTAACTTAATGATTACAATAAGGTTACAAGAGTTCCCACCTGATATTGAAGGCAAACCACGCCTACCTTGAAATCCACAATCCACTGATCCATCCTCTGAATTATTCGTTGTTAATAACGGTTAATTGTTAATCACACAAGTACTCTAAGAAATTAGACAAAATGCTCATACAAGACTCATATCATAATCTCATACAAGTCTCTAGTTATAGACTAAGTGGAATAACTAATGGCTCTAATTTTATTAATAGTTCTATAACCTAGTAATAAGTGATTTTGGTATAAAATAATATCTACTTATCCAAATAGGGTCAAATTGGGTATCATCGGAAATCCCTCGAAAAACCCTACAACTTTGCAGAAGGAACCGAAAGCTATATCGGACCATTAAGTGTCCAAACAACCAAAATACTAAATATGGCTCTAAACCTAGCCCACTGGCTTGATCCGTCCCGGTACACCAACCCACCCCGCTAATCCACTCACTGACCCATCTGTTCAACCCTCGACGCGACCTGTTTACCCAGTCCAAGACCCGAGCTGGTCTGACTCGCACCGACTCAGCTGAGTCAGAAAACTAACTCGGCTGACTCACTCATTTTCTTCACTAATAACTCAGAAATATTCCAAGTGTTGGTCACCAAAATAGTTCGTGTGGTCTACTTTGAAGGTCTCTAGGTTACATCCTATAAATCCAAATTAAACAAACTAGGGATCATTAGAAACACGGGAATACGCTCTACAATTCTTGCATACTGAATATTTTCCATTTCTAACTAAAACATATTTATAAAGTCTCATTGTTATCGACTCTTGCCACTGCTTATACAGAATTACAATTTCAACGGATCATTTTCTAGGAAGCATAACTCACTCAATTATCAACCAAATGAAACAAATTTTAAATGAACATAGACTATACTCGGTGTACTACAGTTTCATTTTATATAGCCACATCTAATTCTTACTCTAACGGACAAAACAAGTGTATACAAATTGAGCAGAGAGCATACATTAATTCACATAAAATCATGGATTTTTCATACATCAAGAATATAACTGGTTTCCAAGTATTTTTTATATGGAAAAGCTACCCATATATTAAACATACTAGGATGAATTTAAAAGGGTTTACTCTGATTGTTTCACTAAGTTTCCATCACCTCCATCAACCTTCTCATCATGTTCCTCATTAATTAATTATCTCCATTAACAAACTCAACTAAGAACATCATGATTCATCCCTCAACTATATTTCTATCCTACTGAATCTACTCAACCTCTAACTAGACTTTGATATGTCAGATATTATCATCAACAACTAACATAATCATCACTATCTCTCTATCTATTCTACACAATTTATCTCCAAAAGAAACCTCTAATTCTATATATATATATATATATATATATATATATATATATATATATATATATATATATATATATATATATTTTCTACTAAATTCCTAACAACACCACAACCACCTTAGAAAACTCATGATTCACTCTCAAAATAACACTAAATTGCTACAATACCTGCTAGACAAAACCAAAAGAAGAAGAAGATAAACTTCTTCCCACCAAAAATTCAATTAAATTTAAATTAAAAAGATTTACTATTGGGTATCTAGAACACTACTAAGGGCTGACCAAAAAGAGAGGCATAGTCAAATTAAAGGTCTGGTCAAGTCAAAGAAACGATCAACGGTAATGGTCAGCGGCAGAGTCAACTCCGGTTGACTTTTGTCCAACTTCGATACCCAAATTTCCGAGTGTGATATCTTCTTCACCCGGTGTCCGATTTCTGCGTACTTGTAGTCCATTTCTCATAACATTTCGAGATCTATCCAATGGTACTAGTTTCATGTTAAAATTATAATTTCATTAATTCTTATTAATTAATGTCTGTATTTAATTAATTACGTCATTAACGGCTACGTCTCTTGACTAGTCAAATAGCGTTGACGTGCTTGCGGTTCCTTACATTCTCCCCACCTTATACCATTTTCGTCCTCGAAAATTGAACCGTCCTTTTGAATCTTCAAAATTCCCCACCTTATAAAGAAATACTAACTCTCGACTATATGTTTTTCTACAACTAATATTTAAAATTTGTAGTTCTAGGTTTGGTAGACTAATTTCTGTTTTAATAGACTATTGGTTCTTAGTACATTGGAAGATACTCTATCATAAAGGTTCTATATGATTCTGTAATATATCAATCAAAATTATCAACCTCAGGTATACTGATTTAAACACTAATAAATAAATAAGTCTAAGTTCTTCACACTAATTCTCTATCTCAATAAATTGATAGCTCTACGTATAAGCCAAGGTACTCAAATAATTCATATGTGACTTTTGGGATCTATCAAATATACTAATATCACCAAAAAAAATTGTATTGGATTGTCTACATGCTCATACTTCTTAAACCGATTATTCTCTATTCTCTATTAGCTTTGCAAAACATAATATAATTGGTTGCCCTACAATTTTTACTTCACTAAATATACACACAACCAAACAAACAATTCAGTCAACCAAATAAATATTTTAGTTATTGATTTCTTTTCGTGATTAAGATTTATCTCTCAGCTCATCCCAGTTTAAACTAATCTAGTTCACCAAATGGTACTAGCCATTATTTATTGTTTCCATGTAAGATCTAATAGTGAGCTTTGATACCAACTTGTGACGCCCTAACCTAATCACCTGCTTAGCTAATAAGATTACAACCTAATTGAAACATCAAACCTATATTACCGATCTTAAGAAACTCAATCACATAAGCCTTTTACAAAAACAAACCCATGCACTCTGATATTGTATAAATAAAGATCTCTCGAGTGATATGAATATATTAATGTGTTGTTTTACAGAATAAATAAAGAATAAAGATATATAAAGGATTCACAACATCTCTAACATCGCAAAAACCTTTAAGCAACGAATACGAATATCTTCACGCACACCATTTCTTCTGATTACTGAAACTGAAGCGGGAACGAGTGAGCACGTCATCCCAAAGGGGTGCCCAACGGAAACACATAACTTACAAGTAATCACTAACATGCTTAAAAGTTCTAAGAGATAATGAAATTAAAACTGAATAATAGAAGAAAACAGATAACACATTTTACACACAACACGAAGCAGAAGATTGCTTCAACTCTTTTCCCCGGACATTGCATCCGTCGTGGCAATATCCATGAAACATCCACCAATGGATGGATCTACGAGAATTGAATTAAACAACCTAAATATATGTTATCCTAACCTCATCTCACTCAATGGAGAAGGGGATGCTAGGAATAACTCCAGTCTCAAATGATAGCATGAATCCAGGTACCGTAAGATATTATATTGGAACATGTACACCTCATAAATTCAAATGCCACCATCTAAGTTTAGAGTATAATAAGGTTTTGATTACTATGATCTAACCCCGCACAACATGTTCACAAAAGACTCAATCATTATTCATAGACCGAAGTCTCAAAATAATGACCATCTCCAGTCATGAACCTAGAATATCTTCCTAAGTCAAAGTCATAGTAACCCAGTCATACTACTAAGACTGAACAATCAAGTATGATATGCACGAGTGACTTCCCAAAAATATAAAGTGTATTTAATAATAAACCAGGATAAAGCCGGATTACTAAGTAATATTGAACCGGGGTAAAGCCGGACTACTATCTTAAGACAATAAAATGTAATAATATTTAACCGGGGTAAAGCCGGCCTACTACAGTAATATTCAAACAACGTAGCATTTCCCTACAAAACTTAGCCAAGAGCTATGGGGAAACACAGACACTCTTGGCGGGGAAACCACACCACATATATCACACAACATACCCATTGAATTACAAAACAATATGCTTACACATCATGCACGCAGATGAAAGTAACTTAATGATTACAAGAAGGTTACAAGAATTCACACCTGATATTGAAGGCAAACCACGCCTACTTTGAAATTCACAATCCACTGATCCATCCTCTGAATCGTTCGTTGTTAATAATGACTAACTGTTAATCACAGAAGTATTCTAATAAATTAGACAAAAGGCTAATACAAGACTCATATCATAATCTCATACAAGTTTCTAGTTATAGACTAAGTGGAATAACTAATGGCTCTAATTTTATTAATAGTTCTATAATATCTACTTGTCCAAATAGGAACCCTACAACTTTGCAAAAGGAACCCAAAGCTATTTCAGACCATAAAGGGTCTAAAACATCAAAATATTAAATCTGGCTCTAAACCTAGCCCACTGGCCTGATCCGGCCCGGTACACCAACCCGATCCGCTAACCCACCCACTGACCCATCGGGTCAACCCACAATCCGACCCATTTATCCAACCCAAGACCCGAACTGGTCTGACTCGCACCGACTCAGCTGAGTCAGAAAACTAACTCGGCTGACTCACTTATCTTCTTCACCAATAACTCATAAATATTCTAAGTATTGGTCACCATTTCCATTTCTAACTGGAACCTATCTATAAAGTCTCATTGTTATCGACTCTTGCCATTGCTTACACAGAATCACAGTTTCAACGGGTCATATTCTAGGAAGCATAACTCACTCAATTATCAACCAAATGAAACAAACTTTACATGAACATAAACTATATCGGGCGTACTACAGTTTCAGTTTTAGAGATACATCTAATTCTTACTCTAACGGACCTAAACAAGTGTATAGAACACTACTAAGGGCTGACCAAAAAGAGAGTTCCAGACAAATGAAAGGTCCGGTCAAGTCAAAGAAACGGTCAACGGTAGAGTCAACTCCGGTTGACTTTTGTCAAACTTCGATACCCAAATTTCCGAGTGCAATATCTTCTTCACCCGGTGCCCGATTTGGGCGTACTTGTAGTCAATTTCGCATAACTTTTCGAGATCTATCCAATGGCACTAGTCAGTTTAGAAGGTGTTCTGAAGAGGGAAGTGTCCGTATTTACTTAATTACGTCATTAGCAGCTAATACGTCTCTTGACTAGTCAAATAGCGTTGATGTGCTTGCGGTTCCTTACATTCTCCCGAACTTATATCATTTTTGTCCTCGAAAATCGAACCGTCCGTTTGAATCTTTAAAACTCCCCACCTTATAAATAAATACTAACTCTCGACTATATGCAAGTATTGTTCATACTTACAAACGCGCGAAAAAACTAACTCATTTCAAATGAGTTCGAAACAAATTTTGAAACAAAACAAAAATCTATATGTCTTTCTACAACTAATATTTAAAATTTGTAGTTCTAGGTTCGGTAGACTAATTTCTATTTTAATAGACTATTGGTTCTTAGTACATTAGAAGATATTGTAGCGTCCCAAAATCTAGCTGCTGACTAATCCAAGAGATTAACGAATACAGAGGCACTAAGGATCTAAAACATTTACTTAAGCATTCAATTAAGAAATCTGCTACAAAACTTAACCCAGAAACTAGCCCCGCCCTGAAATATATATATAAAAGAACTCCTCTCACATGATACTTATACAATAGTCATTTGGTTTACAAATAGAATATACGACACAATAAACATAGCAGAAGTTAACCAACTAACGAAATCAATCCTTGAAGCTTTCGCTGCGCAACTCTGATCTGTCTCTAAAACTGAAAGTGGGAATGGGTGAGCATATCATCCCTAAAAGAGGTGCCCAATAGAAATAACATTTAACTTTCAAGAAATCATGGGCAAGACTTGGAAAACAATACATGCTTTCCCAAACATTAAACAGTGACCAAGTCACTGAAATAAACAAACACGTATATGGTCAAACCCCTTCTTCAATTATAATATGGTTGTAAATTCCGAACTCGCAAATTCACACCTAATAGTATATATGGAGGTCGTCAATTCCGAACTCGCAAACATACGAACAATATAAACATAAAAGCTCGAAAGTAAGTAGGTATAAATGTGAAGGAGCGTATCCTATATACCACAGGTGGAAATTCTTATTTCGCATAACAATTCATATTTACAAACAAAACATTACAAGTCCTTTCCAAACCATAGAAATATTTAAAAAATCAACAAAACTATCAATCATATAAACTAAACAATGAATGGAATGCACAAACAGACAATGCATGAGTTTGCTAAACATAAACTTTTATAAAAGCAACAATAATGGTTTCAAAAGAGTTAAATGTAAATTCCCACCTCTTTTGATGACAAGCCACGCCTACCTCGAGATCCACGATCCAGTGGTTCATCCTTTTGAATCGACCGTTGTTAAATAGACTAACTGTTAATCATACAAGCACTCTGAGAGTTTAGCCAAAAGGCTCAACATACCCACAACTCAAACTAACACTTTTTAAATAACTAACTTGTACTTCATTAATTCAATTCAACCATATTATACACAAAATATCAACTTCAACTATGTCACTTCAATCATACATTCAAGTTATGTAAGCTTCATAACTAATTCACAACCATAAACTCGGCTTACCTGCAATAGCGGTTACAAGCCTTCATATAGACTACCATCAAGCCGTACAACTACAAATCTAAAAAATACACTTCATCAAATCAAATCTTCATAACTCAATTAAAACTGATAATTCACTGTACGTGCAATTGTAGCTCTATGCAACACCTTCTCTACTAATTCTCATGACCTGCAATAAATACACCACCAATACAGCTCCAATACACCACCAATACTAAGTCCAACTTATACTTATCGAGCCACTAGTCTTTCCTCAACTGCAACTTCTCAATTATGTTCATTAGTAATATCTATAATCACTCATCCATTCTAACTCTCTTAACATATCCAAGATTACGCACTTTCCAAACCATCATTACATGCAACTTCAGTCTCATTCATTCTACAGAACCATCCCTGCATCTCCATCTCTAAACTATACCTTCCTGGCATTTAACCTAAGTTCATATTCATCTCAAACCCAACTGCAATACAGACTCAAACCTAATCTGCAACTTTCATTTTAATCGCACTTCACTCCCAACTGTTATCCAATCCACTCATACCTGTATCACCAGATTATTTATTCTCAACTTAAAAACATAATAATCCTATTACTCTCTTATTCCATATAATTCACCTGTAACTCAAGTCAACCACAAAGTTTATATCTCCATCACATAACCATGATAACTATCTTAACTTTGAGTTCATTAACAATCATACAACTTCAATATAGGAATTAAATAACTTTACTAGAATCACTGAGAAGAACAATTACCTCAAATCTTCTCTGAACTTAAATCAATCTTCGAATCAACACCACTGGTTCTCAATTAAACCCTAATTTCTGTTTTAGTGAAGAGCAGAACCCTAACTCTTCAATTCTTCACAAATAACTCCATATCATCCAATTAATCTTGTCCGGTTCCACAATCAACTAAACCCACTTCTAATCATCTATCGATAACATCAGATTCACTTTCTAAATCTTCTCAGAATTCTTCTCATGAAATCCTAATCCATCGATTCATCACCGAATCAATCTTTAGAATTTTAATTAAACATCAACCCCTTTTGTTGTTCATCACCAACTACTCAAATCCTCTTTTAATTAATCAATTCCTCCATATCTTAAACCCAAATGGAAATCCTAACTTTCTGTTTTATCTACAAATCGTCATCTCTCCTGCATCTCACGATCAAACAACAAGAACACCACCGACAACACTTAATTCTTGATCATTCTCATCTTATCTCAATCTCAGAATCGTTCAAACCATCAGCAGGAATGAACACAAAAGGAAGAATAAGAAAAAAATAAGAAAGAAGAGAAGAAAGAAATAAACGTATCTTCTCGATCTGGTCTTGAGATAAGGCTAAGGGAAAATATTAAGGAACCCATTAAATTGATAAGGGCAGCCATGCGGTCAATGAGAGAAATCACAATCACCCTTCGTACATATCTGATGATATCTCCTTCTTCCGGTATCTGAATGACACGTTCGAGTAGTCCATTCCACGTAACTTTTCGAGACCTATCTAACAATACTAGTTTTGTATCTAAATTGTTGTTAGATTAATTTCTATTAATTAAAGTTTTTGTCAAACTAATCGAGTCACTAGCGGCTAAATCGTATCTTGACCATCGCTAGACCAGTCAAATAGCGTTGATGAGCTTGAGGGTCCTTACATTTTCCCACCTTATTCATTTTTCCTCGAAAATCGAACCACCTTCTAGTCTTCTAAAACTCCCCACCTTATTCAAAAGTACTATCTCCCTCCTATGTATAAGTACTGCACATACTTATAACTGCGCAAAAACTCAATAATGAGTTCGAAACTACAAGAAATGAAACACAAACCTATATGGATTTCTACAACTAAAATTTGCGTCTCTAAGTTCAAAAGGCTATATTCTATTTCAATAAATTACTGGTTCTAAGTACATTAGAAGATGCTTTATAATAAAGTTTCTATATGACATTCAGGATCTATCAAATATACTAATCTCACTGTACTTCTAGTATTGAATTGTCCACGCGATTCTAATTTTTAGACTAATTATTTTTTAATATCTATCAACTATTAGATTATAATACGGCTTATCCTATAATTTATATTCCAATAAGTGTGTCTAAGTTCTTTGCGCTAATATTTATAATCTAATATTTAGTAACAAGATATAGTTTCATGTTTGTTATATATTTATCCATATAACTAATTCAAATTTGATTTCACTTCAATTTATAATATCTAATATTTTAGCTTTACAGTTTTATCATATAAAATTTTTCTAAATATTATCTATTAAAAATTTGCTATCAGCTTAATTATTTAAAATACTATTATCAATTGAGTTATTATTCTCATCACTCTTGCTACTATTGTTATTGATTTGTTGATTGACCAGTTGATATACTAAGTCTTAATCTTTAAATTTCCATTTGACTCTACGTTGTCACAAAAATTGGTATAATTGATTTTATTTATTCCTATTGAATCCGTGTACTACATCTTGTAAAATATATTTTTTTTTGATGCAAAAATAAATTTATTGATAGAATTAAGAGGTTACATGGTTGTCCATATCAATCCACTCATTTACATCATGTGGGAAGGAAGATTGATAGGAAAAAATGACTTAGAAATTCTAGCTTTCTTTGCTAGCTTATCTGCAACACCATTTGCATCTCTTTTGACAGAGTGATAGGTGTAATAAACACCTTGATATTTCTATTGTTTATGCTTTCTTTGCGAGTTTTTTATGTAAATTATGTATCTTATGTGTGTTTTTGAGTTATATAGGTGCAATGGAGTCATCCAGAAAAAAAGATGGAGAAAACGCTCATTTGAAACGACAAGGGCAAAAGGTCATTTCATGGGTGAATGATATCGGGAGCTCATCTGAGAATAAGGGACTACCGGCTGGAGTTTAAGAAGAATTGCTAAAACCACCCATGGGTGTTGATAGCCGTCCCATTGTTATTACCCTAAAACAACTCGAGAAACTTTCACACTGTTCATCCCCAATTTCATTTGTGAGCTGTTGCTATTCAGAATTCATGGAGAGAATTCATGGAGAGATCGAGAAGATGAAGTTGTGTCTGAACTGAGATTGAAAGGAGAAGAAGCTGTTAATATTGTTCTTGTGATTACAAGTTCAGAGATGATGGATTTGGGGTTTCAGAGAAATTAGGTTTTTGTTGATGGAAGAATCGAATAAAGGGTTGTTTAGAAGTTGTAAAGGAAGATGAAAGATGGGTTTCGTTTGAATTTATTATACAGCCAGGATGGGAAGAGATTAATGAATTTGAGAAGATTGTTGGTCATGGAACTGAGAGAGGAGAAATGGGTTGGAAGGTCTGAGCCGATTTCCGGCTGAAATCGAGAGATTAATCAAGGCAGAGGAGAAGACGTTTCTGGTAGAATGGATCTGTGGTCAGTTACGGCCTGAGTCTGAGAACTCAATATTGCAGGCTAGATGCATGTTAGGATTAACAGGTGCAGCTGAGGGTGATTATCAAGGGTTTATGGAGTTGATTTGGGAGTGACGGTGCTGTGGAAGATGCAGCTGAATCGGAAATCAGAGAAGCAGATAGATAGTGGTTGGCTGTGATGGTGAGATTGAGCAGCAATGTGAGCTGTAAGGGCTGTTTAGGAGTTGGTGGCACGGAGATTGCAGAAGGGTAATTGGTTGTGTTGTTGGTGCTGAGAAGAAGTGAAAGAATCAGGGAAAGAAGGGGTTTGGCCGTAGTGGTTTGCAATGCTGCTGCAGTTGTTAGGCAGTGATTGCAATAACAGGATTGCTGTGTCACGGAAGAATAAATCTGGTGCTGTCAAGCAGAATGGGATTGCAGTTGGAAATGGAAGAAGATGAATCTGAGAATATCTCTTAGCTGATGCTGCTACAGACATGGGAAATTTGGTTATGCTGGGGATGAACTGTTGAGAATTGTAGAATGAGTCGCAACTAGAAGTGTAAGACTCAGGAATGGATTATTGTTGTTCAAGGTGGAGATGCTGGTTCTGGTAATTGAGTACTGGTGGTTTGTGGAGATTGAACTTATGTTTGCAGTTGAACTGAAATTGAAGTGAATGGATGTTCGAAATGCTGTGATTTTGGATGGCCAGGGAACTGGTGATTTCAGAATGAGATTGAAGCTGGGATTGAACACACAGAAATAAAGTGTTGCTGCCAAGGGAGGCTGGAAGAAATGTGTTGCTGCCAAGTTTATAAGATTACAGGGAGAGAATGATGCTGATGCTTGAACTGGTGGTATGAAGAAGAGTTGAGTTTGAAATGAAGTTGTTTTCCATGTGGTGTTAGTTCTGTTTTTAAGAGAAATTGAAGCTACACAATGAGCTTAGATAAATGTTGGGATGGATGAATCAGTTGAAGCCTTGTTGGATGAAATTGCAGGTGGAGTTACTGAATTGTAGTAGTCACAAATTTGTTGTTAGGCAGTGGTGGACAAGATGGTGACAGGGTCGTGACCTAGAAAACGCTGAAGCTGAAATGGAGTTGCTGCCATTGTTATAGAGCTGATGATTATTGGAGTTTTACTGAGCTGGAGAATGCAGCAGCGGAAGCAACTGAGACTAATGGGAAGATGGCTACAAGGATTATTGGTACAGGCGGTGGCAAGATAAGTTGGGTTGTAGCATCTTTGGCAAGACTTAGCTGTGGTCCTGGGGTTACTAGATAAAATTGGCTCGTCAGTTCCACAAAACTGACAAGCATATCTAGTATGTTAAGTGAATGGGCTTGGACCGGATCTGCCAAGGTTGTGGGCTACACTGCCTAGGTCTAGAAGTCGGAGGTTGAATCTTTTCACAACAGAGAGCTATAAAAACAACTCCGAGCATCAAAACAAGGGATCTCATCTTTTCTTCTACTTTTGTTCTAGGATTTATACATGAAAATCTTTTCTCTTTCTTCTTGTTATGAATTCCATGAACATGAGCTAGAATTTTATTATTGGTTTGAGGTTGTAGTCGGATTTTGCAAGCATGCTATTTGATTTATGAATTAGTTTTCTCTCAAAATCATCGTTCACTTTCTACGGTTTATAATAATTGCATGATTGATGTATTGCAATATGATTGAATGTTTGTTTGGTTGAGTCTAGAATTGATTGACATACATCCATATTTATAGTTATTTTAGGGTTTATCACCAAGCGATAACCTTGAATACGAGTAGCATGATATGATTACGGTTTGTAGTGATACACTCTTGTAATCATATGTAGAGTTTAACCTTTATCCGAATTGTCATGCGCAATGTGTAACAATTGCATTGATTAGCCTATTTCTGAAACTTAATGCTCCTAGGAATTGAACTTAATTAGCGCAAGGTGTTAGGTTATTCTTTAGGTAGAATTCACATACGCAACTCTAATGTGTGTGTTGATGACTTAGGAAATTTACGGAGTATTCTTGCAATAAGGTATTCTAGGGGTTTTGATGATAGCGAGATTAAATACGAATTTTATTCATACATTCAAATACTTGTTTACAATTGAAGATGAAACCTTTACCCAATATTTCACATCCTTGATTTGTGTATTCACTTTTTATGTTTTGCTTTTATTTTATTTTACTTTACATAAAACAGAAAATCCCCCCTTGTTATTATAGGAAACTGAAACAACTTGACAACCTTGGTCCTCTCTGTGGGAACGATCCTTTCTTGCCCTTGCTATATTATATATTTTGAGTAGTAAGAAAGTGTAATTATTTTTGACGCATATGACATCGATCAAGTTTTGGCGCCGCTGTCGGGAAGGCAGCGGTTGTCACTTGTTTTTGGTTTCTCATTTTTGTTTTAGTTTTATTTTTCTTATTTTCTGGTTCTTAACATAGTTTTGAGAACTCTTGTTTCAGGTACCAATATTTATGGACGAAGCATATTGGAGCAATCAATACGGCTTTCAACCTCAACAACATGACAACTATCACCCTTACGGGGTGTACAATCAAAACCAATCCTTTGGTTATGATCAATACTCCACGTACCCTTTTAGTTATTCTCATACATTCCAACCTTCTTACGGTGGGTATGTAAGTGAGCAACCACAAAGAGGGGATGATACTTGTGCTCCTATTAATATTTCTTCTAGTTTGGTAGATGAAATGCAGCAATTTATGGTCAGCATGGAGTCAATTCATAAACAACCAAGCATGGAACCAGTTTCATCGACCAAATATGCTCATAGTATGTTTTGCCCAATTTATGATCGTAGTTATGATCATTCACCCATTCAAAGGGAAGATAATTGGCCTAGCAATACTGAAGTAAGTGATTCTACTTTTTCCTTGTCGAATGAGCTTTACAAACAAATGGAACACTATATTCAGAATTTGGACGGATCATTCCAAGAACTTCAAAAAGGTGTTTCCAACCTAAGAAAGGGCATTGATGAATACAAAGAGGAAATAAATGATTGTGTTGAAAAGGTCCAACCTTTGGGGTCTCCCGTAGTTAGCTCAACTCTTGATCTTAATAATGATCATTCACCTTTTCAAAAGGATGAGTTAGAGATTACAAACACAAAATTCAGCAATAACCAATTTTATGTCAACTATGAAAGTGACGGTGATTATCGAGATACATTGTTTGAACCAACTCATGGTGACATCTCCGAAGGGTGTACAATGGAATCTTTTTGGGATCAAGATGAAGATGAAGAGGAATATGATGACACTAGTGCAGCTTACCCAAGCATTGATCTTTATAATGATCAAGAACCTATTCAAAGGGCGGAGCTTGAGGATGATGCAATGACCTTATGGACAGAATTGCATCCGCAAAAGAGTATGTGCCGAATAACAAGGAGGAGTATGTTGAGAATGTGACCGTTATGACTAATATTGTGGAAGACCCAATCGAGCTTGCAAAGGATTGTAATGATGATGTTGATGTCGAGACTTTGGTTAAGGCAGAAACTGACAAAGAATGCTTGCAAGGTTTGATAGAGGACCACGATGTGCAAGAGGTAAGTAATTCACGTGAATTCTTTAAGGATGAAGAGGATACCATAACACAAGAGTTGCAAGGTTTGTCTAACCCTTTTGTTATTAATCCTTCTCCTTTACCTCTTATTGGCTTGAATGTATGTTCTTCGAGAATATTGTTAAATGACTTTGTTTCTCGATATCCACCATTAGAAACATTTGATTCTCATACTATGAATGTTTGCAAATAAGAAACCATAGAAATTCCTGATTTTTATGTTCTTTATACACTTCCGAGTATAGAAAAGACAAAGTGTGGGGGAAACTTCTATGGGGCGATAGCTTCAATTTTGTTTTCTTGTACTAATATTTGTGTGAAGATAGTATTTCCAAAACAGGCTACATGGAAGGATCCCCAACTTTTCAGATTGTTGATATATGGGGAATGGATCTTGCAAGGATATAGTCGGGCTGACGACTTTAAACCAAGCGCTAAATGGGAGGCAACCCATAGGATGAGTATTCCTTGTCTTATTTTTATTTTCTTGTCTTGTTTTTAGTTTTTCTTGTCTTGCATTTACTTTTTCTGATTTCTTGTCACATTATCATGTAGGATTTCCCACCTTGACTTACTTTTGGATGACTCAATTTACATTGAGGACAATGTATAGTTTAAGTGTGGGGGAGTGGTTAAGCATTTGCATTGTAAAATTTTCAAAATTTTCAACTTTTGTGTAAATTAGTGAATAAAAAAACTCCAACTTGTAGTTAGTTTAGAGTCACATAGTATACATGTCGCTAAGATTACATCGAGATTCTCATAAGAGTGACTGAACTTAGAGATGACAGAGAACGTGATCGGGTTTCTTACTTGTATGAGAGTTAAAGTTGGATTTAACCATGCAGTGGGAAATAAGGTGCACACTGAATTCGGTATTAGAGTTGTGGTCCCCTATAGTGGAGACTACCCATTGTTACATAATATGAGGCACCGACCTTCAATTCTTTGTACGTGTCTAAATTTGGGCTTTTAGAGTGTGTGTCAACATACGTAAACTCCGGGTAGAATAGTGAGCTACCCAACCTCCCACCAATAGAAGCACTACTTTGATCTCTTGAGTGCTATTTTATCAATCATGATGGTGATATCGAATTGCTAACTTACATACCACTTGTAATCTTGTTCGCAGTTAGCACCATCCACATTATCTCTCTACACCAACAGGTCCATAGAAACACCATCATCATCAACAAGAGGAGCATCACAAATTCGAAGGAAAGTTGAAGACGTTTAAGGTTTACAAGCAACAATACAGAAATGAGCAGATTTCATATTCAAGTAAAGCAACAAAACAAGGAGCAAAATTTTTACAAGTTGAAGACTATTGTACAAGAGCGAAGATTATCAAGATGAGAGTTCAAGAAGTTTATGATATCGAGACATACAAGTTGTGAAGAATCAAGCGGTAAAGTACTTACACCATGGCCTTTGTACTTGCATTTTTATTTTATCTTATTTGTATTTTATTTTCTCTTGTCTAAAAAAAAAAGAATTGGGACATGGTTATCATTATGCTAGGTTCTTTGTTAAATAAAAAATTAAAAAAAATGAAAAGAAAAAAAAATTGAAAAAAAAGAAAAGACGAGGAAATTTCTTTAGGTTAATATTAGTTCTAGTATTTTATTTTGTTTTGTTTTCGTTTTGCATTTGTTTTATTTTTCTTGCCTCAATAAAAAAAAGCCAAAAATAAAATAAAAAAGAGACAAGAAAAATCATCGGAAAATGGGTCATTTGTCCAAATATTTTTAAAACATGGTTCAAATGGACGAGTAAAAATTAGTATGGGTGAAATGGACACTAAAAAAATAGCAAGGATGAAACTGGATTCATTCTGACTTAAACTTAAAAAATAGCAAGGATGAAACTGGATGCATCCTGATGTAAATTAAAAATAAGAAAAAGTATTTGAAAATGGGTAGGATAAAATTGTTTACATCCTGGCTATTTTACATTTTTGTCCATTTAAACAGTATCAAAATCTAAATGTCCTTTTCACCCAGGAATTGTTGATTTTGGTCTTTTTAACCAATTTTGTGAAAAATCATTTGTATCATATTTTGGGTTTATATCATTTTGGTTTGTTTTTAGTTTTGTTCTTCGAATAAAGCCGATGGAAAGAAGGAATATTCATAATGACGTTTCAAGCAACAAGGAATTAGAGGAAAGAATCACATTGTCAAGATTCTACGAAGTCCAAGAGTTATCATCGAGAGTTGAAGACCGAAGACCGAAGATGAAGAAAAAGATTGAAGACCGAAGACGTTTCTATGGATGCTATGAGAGTGTTGCTAACTGCACGCTGAACATATAACGAGGTAAGTAAGCATATTCCCACCTTCGTTAAGTGGTTGATTTCCTTTCTTAGAGATCGTCAGAAAAAAAGGGTTTTCAAAATGAATAAAAGATATGGGTTTTCAAAACAATTCGGAGGGTGTTGCCTTCCTACTATTTAACGTGTCACAGGATTCTCTCTTCATTCCTACTTGGACACATGTGTGACCTATAAAAAGCTATTTATTATTGAGAGCAACTTCATAAAACCCTTTCTTGTGAGGCAAAGTCGAGACTTTCGATCACTCTGAACCCGAATTTCTTTCGATAAGGGATGGTTATTTCTCTCTCAACTTTTAAGGATGAGATTGTGTTCATATATGTGTCTAACTTGTTATGACTAGTGTGTTGAATCTCTATGTATTCTTAGCGCGTTGGATGCTATCATTTCAGAGAACTTGTAAGTTGGAAAGTAGGTTTTGTGGGTATATCTCTAGTAAACCCTCACGAGACTATAACTCGTCCACTAGGAACACCTAGGGGTTTAAAGGATTGTTATACGTGCTAAGTGTGGCCGTAGCCTCGACGATACGGAGTTGTATGTATGTTTTAGAATTTATTTTGTTTGATTTGCTCGAGGACAAGCAAAGTCTAAGTGTGGGGAAATTTGATAGGTGTGATAAACACCTTGATGTTTCCATTGTTTATGCTTTCTTTGCGAGTTTTTTATGAAAATTATGTATTTTATGTGTGTTTTTGAGTTATATAGGCGCAATGGAGTCATCCAGAGCAAAATATGGAGAAAACGCTCATTTGAAACGACAAGGGCAAAAGGTCATTTCATGGGTGAATGATATCGGGAGCTCATCTGAGGATAAGGGACTACCGGCTAGAGTTTAAGAAGAATTGCTAAAAACACCCATGGGTGTTGATAGTCGTCCCATTGTTATTACCCTAATACAACTCGAGAGACTTTCACACTGTTCATCCCCAATTTCATTTGTGAGCTGCTGCTATTCAGAATCCATGGAGAGATCGAGAAGATGAAGTTGTGTCTGAACTGAGATTGAGAGGAGAAGAATCTGTTAATATTGTTGCTGTGATTACAAGTTCAGAGATGATGGATTTGGGGTTTCAGAGAAATTAGGTTCCTGTTGATGGAAGAATCGAATAAAGGGTGGTTTAGAAGTTGTAAAGGAAGATGAAAGATGGATTTCGTTTGAATTTATTATACAGCCAGGATGGGAAGAGATTGATGAATTTGAGAAGATTATTGGTCATGGAACTGAGAGAGGAGAAATGGGTTGGAAGGTCTGAGCCGATTTCCGGCTGAAATCGAGAGATTAATCAAGGCAGAGGAGAAGACGCTGCTGGTAGAATGGATATGTGGTCAGTTACGGCCTGAGTCTGAGAACTCAATATTGCCGGCTAGATGCATGTTAGGATTAACAGGTGCAGCTGAGGGTGATTATCAAGGGTTTATGGAGTTGATTTGGGAGTGACGGTGCCGTGGAAGATGCAGTTGAATCGGAAATCAGAGAAGCAGATAGATAGTGGTTGGTTGTGATGGTGAGATTGAGCAGCAATGTGAGCTGTAAGGGCTGTTTAGGAGTTGGTGGCACTGAGATTGCAGAAGGGTAATTGGTTGTGTTGTTGGTGCTGAGAAGAAGTGAAAGAATCAGGGAAAGAAGGGGTTTGGCCGTAGTGGTTTGCAATGCTGCTGCAGTTGTTAGGCAGTGATTGCAATAACAGGATTGCTGTGTCACGGAAGAATGAATCTGGTGCTGTCAAGCAGAATGGGATTGCAGTTGGAAATGGAAGAAGATGAATCTGAGAATATCTCTTAGCTGATGCTGCTACAGACATGGGAAATTTGGTTATGCTAGGGATGAACTGTTGAGAATTGTAGAATGAGTCGCAACTAGAAGTGTAAGACTCAGGAATGGATTATTGCTGTTCAAGGCGGAGATGCTGGTTCTGGTAATTGAGTTCTGGTGGTTTGTGGAGATTGAACTTATGTTTGCAGTTGAACTAAAATTGAAGTGAACGGGTGTTCGAAATGTTGTGAATTTGGATGGCCAGGGAACTGGTGATTTCAGAATGAGATTGAAGCTGGGATTGAACACACAGAAATGAAGTGGTAGTGATGGTAAGATGTTGTGGGCTCAAGGGAGGCTGGAAGAAATGTGTTGCTGCCAAGTTTATAAGATTACACGGAGAGAATGATGTTGATGCTTGAACTGGTGGTATGAAAAAGAGATGAGTTTGAGATGAAGTTGTTTTCCATGTGGTGTTAGTTCTGTTTTCAAGAGAAATTGAAGCTACACAATGAGCTTAGATGAATGTTAGGATGGATGAATCAGTTGAAGCCTTGTTGGTTGAAATTGCAGGCAGAGTTACTGAATTGCAGTGGTCACAGATTTGTTGTTAGGCAGTGGTGGACAAGATGGTGACAGGGTCGTGACCTAGAAGACGCTGAAGCCGAAATGGAGTTGCTGCGATTGTTATAGAGCTGATGATTATTGGAGTTTTACTGAGCTGGAGAATGCAGCAGGAAGCAACTGAGACTAATGGGAAGATGGCTACAAGGATTATTGGTACAGGCGGTGGCAAGATAAGTTGGGTTGTGGCATCTTTGCCAAGACTTAGCTATGGTCCTGGAGTTACTAGATAAAATTGGCTCGTCAGTTCCAAAAAACTGACAAGCATATCTAGTATGTTAAGTGAATGGGCTTGGACCGGATCTGCCAAGGTTGTGGGCTACACTGCCTAGGTCTAGAAGTTGGAGGTTGAATCTTTTCACAACAGAGAGCTATAAAAACAACCCAAAGCATCAAAACAATGGATCCCATCGTTTTCTTCTACTTTGTTCTAGGCTTTAGGCATGAAATCTTTTCTCTTTCTTCTTGTTATGAATTCCATGAACATGAGCTAGAATTTTATTATTGGTTTGAGGTTGTAGTCGGATTTTGCAAGCATGTTATTTGATTTATGAATTAGTTTTCTCTCAAAATCATCGTTCACTTTCTACGGTTTATAATAATTGCATGATTGATGTATTGCAATATGATTGAATGTTTGTTTGGTTGAGTCTAGAATTGATTGAACATACATCCATATCTATAGTTATTTTAGGGTTTATCATCAAGCAATAACTTTGAATACGAGTATCATGATATGATTACAGTTTGTAATGATACACTCTTGTAGTCATATGTAGAGTTTGACCTTTGTCCGAATTGTCATGTGCAATATGTGTGACAATTGCATTAATTAGCCTATTTATGAAATTTAATGCTCCTACGAATTGAACTTAATTAGCGCAAGGCGTTAGGTTATTCTTTATGTAGAATTCACATACGTAGCTCTAATGTGTGTGTTGATGACTTAGGAAATTTACGGAGTATTCTTGCAATAAGGTATTCTAGGGCTTTTGATGATAGCGAGATTAAATACGAATTCTATTCATACATTCAAATACTTGTTTACAATTGAAGATGAAACCTTTACCCAATATTTCACATCCTTGATTTGTGTATTCACTTTTTATTGTTTTGCTTTTATTTTATTTTACTTTACATAAAACAGAAAATCCCCCCTTGTTATTATAGGAAACCGAAACAACTTGACAACCTTGGTCCTCTCTGTGGGAACGACCTTTCTTGCCTACGACAACGATCACAGAGACACACTTCTAAACCTCTAATTTTCCTAGCAAAAATTTAATATCTAAGATAAAATGTCTATTCATCCAATGAACATATGAAGTTTGCTCATCGATTGACTTAATGACTACCTCACTATCACTCTCAAAAACTACTTTATTATAGTTATTAATGCCTGCAAAAGTAACTGCTGCCAGCATATCTCTGCACTTTAGCTCCTCCACTTCTATTCCTTTCTTCATTCCTCCATCAAAATACTCCCCTTGCACTCCAATGCAGGTACCTGCAAAATCCCTAGCAATTAGACCAATGCCACCTTGAGAATTAAGTTGCTTAAATGAAGCATCTAAATTGATTTTTAAAAATCCAGCATCAGGGGGCATCCATCTTTGAACGTGTAAATGAACATTGTGACTGTTTGAATTATGAGTATTCAAAACTGTTAGAGCATAGCTCGGTCGACCTCGCATGCGTTATTATATCAAACATGTTTGTCAATGCTAGTGACCAAAACTATGAGTCTTAATTTCTAATCTATTATAGCTAAGTCTCGGATTAGGATAGAAAAGTGTAGTTGAGCTCAAGGACTTCATGGCGATTCATCATACAACGACGAAGATCTACTCAAGGAACCGTGGAACTTCATCAACAAAAAGGTATGTGGAGACTTGAACTTATCTATCACTCAAAAGTCTATCTATTCAATCTCCTACTTCTTGTGAGACAAAAAGTCATATGCCATATAGACTGGATCATACACATTTGACATTTCGAACTGAGTATTCACTACTTATCTTTTTCTCGAAATCGTGTGTTGGTAAAGCGTTTCGCTTTGATCAAGTTTATCTTCACCTAGCGACGAAAGTCATGAAAAGTTTCAATTACTTTGAGAATTGCTCTGACGTGAAACGATCTGTGAATAACGGCTATATAACGTCCTCTGAGAATGTCTCAATTATTGGAATGAGAGTTTAGATTACATAACTATGTATTCCTTAATGCGAAGTTTTCGAACTTTGTTGATTGAGAGAAACCGAAAGAACTGGCTTTGCCAAGTCCGCGAACTCAGTTTGCGAACTCAGTCCGCGAACTGACGGAAGTTCTCTTGCCGAGAATTTCTGCTAGGATTTTCCAAAAAATCGTTTGCGTGTTTAGTCCGCGAACTGGCGGAAGTCTCTTTGCCGAGATTTTCTGCTGAGTTTGGAAAACTCTGCCGGTTTCCTTAAGTCCGCGAACTTGTTTGTGAGCTTAAGTGGTTATGATCTAAAGATGTGCTCTGAACATGAAACTTAAATTACTAAGGAATGCTTTATGCAAACCATGGTTATAAAGTTCATGAGCCGATTTAATCGAATCAAATCATCTTTGTTTCAATTGTGTCTTATGTAGTTACATAAGATCTCATAGCAATTGAATAACTCTCTAACTAGTTCATTTGAGTCAATCGAACTAGTTATGGTGAAGAAGAACTAGGTTAATATAAAATACTCATATGGTTAACCTTTTGGGTTACTATGTTGAACCAACATACACGTACACGTTTGGGCACGGTTTTCACAAACCCAGTAAACGTCTACCCAAGTGTGTGTGACAAGCTAAGTTTTCGATCTAGCGGTTGATAAATATTAGCGTGAATCTAAATCAGGTTTTCATCTAACGGTGAATATGGATTGCTTTGTAACTAAGGAAAAACTCTGATTTGAAGGCTACATAAAGGAGACATCTAGCATTGTGAAAAACTAATCCCCACACGTCTGTGTGATACTAGTGCGCTCGCTAGAGTCGATTCTCCTTTAACCTTTGGTTTTCTTCTCTAAAACCAGGTTAACGACTTAAAGACTTCATTGGGATTGTGAAGCCATATCGATACTACTTTTATCGTAGTTGTGTGATCTGATCTTGCATCTTCTATCGTACGAGTAAAATCTATTGATTGGGTTGAGATCGTGAGAGTTCTCCGATAGGCAAGATAAAGAAGTCACAAATATCTTCGTCTCACTGTTTGTGATTCCTCGACAAACCGCTTGTGTAGTCAAGAAGGATTGTTGAGAGGTGATTGATTAATCTAGGCTGTTCTTCGGGAATATAAGAACGGATTATCAATTGGTTCATGTTTCACCTTGATTTTATATCTTAAGACGGAACAAAATCCTAGGGTTTTTCTGTGGGAGACAGATTTATCCTTTGATATACTTTTCTGTGTGAGACAGATTTGTTTATTATCAAGTATGCGATTTTGGGTTGCAGCAACTCTTAGTTGTGGGTGAGATCATCTAAGGGAATCAAGTGCGCAGTATCCTGCTGGGATCAGAGGCGTAGGAGTACAACTGTACCTTGAATTAGTGGGAGACTGATTGGGGTTCAACTATAGTCCAGTTCGAAGTTAGCTTGTAGTAGGCTAGTGTCTGTAGCGACTTAATACAGTGTGTATTCAATCTGGACTAGGTCCCAGGGTTTTTCTGCATTTGCAGTTTCCTCGTTAACAAAACTTCTGGTGTCTGTGTTATTTCTTTTCCTCATTATATTTTTTATATAATTGAAATAATACAGGTTGTGTGTTAAATATCATCAATTAGAAATCCAACCTTTGGTTGTTGATTGATATTGAATGAACCTTGGACATTGGTCTTTGGTACCGTCCAAGTGATCTCTCTTTGATAAAGACTCGCAGATTTCCATTTGCTTGAGTAAAGATCAAATCGAGAGATTGAGATATAAACTCTTTGATATATCTTTTTATTGATTGAGTCAAACTGTCTAGTTGATTCTCATAAAAAGTATATTGGAGTTTGTCCATACAGATTGCTAAGCGAAATATTAGGTGGTGTTGTTAGACCCCTGCTTTTTCAATTGGTATCAGAGCAGGCAAACACGTTTAAGACCTAACAAGTCCGTGTTTGTAGCTATCTGACTCTATGGACAAGAGTACTATCTCTGATAAACGTGTCACCAGTAATAAAGATTTTCTCTTGTCTAAATCCATTAAAGAGAAAAGTTCAATCTCGAATATAGAGAAACCTTGTGGTTCGACGAGACAGACAAACAATGGCATGAGTGTTCATGATTAACCTTCGAAAGAGACCTTCTCTTCCAATGAATGGGATACAGCTGAAGAGAGTAAATTGATTCTAAATCTTGTTAGATTTCAAGCTGTTAAAATGAATCAGTTAAAACACCATGTCAATGCTCTTTTTGGTATTGTAAGAGATTTCAAAGTCCATGGCAACGCTGAAGATCAGTCTTCATGCTTGACTTTTGAGGCCAACCTCAAAAAAGATGCCTTGGATATTGAACGCCGCTTGAGTAAACTCTCCATTCAAGGATGTTCAAAGCAATCTAATGTAACAAGAACTTTTGATGCTTTACATTCAGAAGTAAATACATATGTTCCTAATGTTTCTTCCAATCATGAACTTGGGACATTCTGTAAAAGAGACAACTCTCCTGACGGTACTATTAAGACTACATCCTCCAATCATTCCTATGATCAAAAGGTATGTCTTGTATGTGAGACCAAGTGTTCTGTTAGACGGAAGAGAAACTCCAAGTTGAATAAAGACTCCTTAGTTCAACTTCAACACACCCTAGATTTGATTCTCAAATGTGTGACTGAAATCCGTATGATTGAACCAATTGGTTTTCGTACCTATCCTGTGTATGCAACCAGGAAAGTCAGTACAGTGAATTCCTCCAATGTTCAAGGGCAGAATAGACGTCTTAATAAACATCGTCCTAAGGAAGTTCAACGCTTTGTCTCTAAATGCAACATTGTTCCTGTTGAGAAGATCATTCCAGAAGAAAGGAAAATTGATAAGATAAGAGAGGATATTAAAGAGATAATAGATACAAAGAGCTTGTCAACAAATTATCTTCTTCCTCATGTCAAGGCACTTCTGGTAAGAACTCTAACTATGTCTCTTACATTGACAACATCAAACTTTTTGATAATTTCTCATGTCAACCAGGATCCCTCTCTAACACTAAGAGAAAAAACAAACTTAACCAAAGATATAAACCTCGTGATGAGCCTGTAGGCTCGTACTTGTGTTATATAAAATCATGTTGAGTAAGTTGTGTTAAAAACAGGTATACTTGTTGCTTGCATCTGTTAAGTTAAGCTATTTTATTATTGTCCATAGCTAAACTTGTGTTGACAGATCCGCTAAGATCAAATATTGGTTAAATCAAAAGAAAATGTTGCATACTGTCTTAAAATTTGTTTTTAGGACCTGTTTTCAAATGTTTGAAGGACTTTATTTCTTGGGTATTTGTTGTACTCGAACGGATTCCGTTCTGGCCCGAGTCATCAGTTTATTTGAAAACCTAAATTGTTGTCCCCAAGGATAAAATATCCAACCTCTTAGGGTTACAAGTCACGTACGTGTATCTCTGGTGGTTTTTGGATTTTCAAAGAATGTCTTCTTCCTCTTCTTGCTATGGTGGTTTCAGAAAAGGATTTCTTGACAAAAGTGTTGAGGTTGATTCCAGGAGGAAGAGAACATTTGTAGATGAAGATCATCCCAATGCTTCATGCTTCTTTTCTTATTCTCATGAAGATGTTGAGAAGGATGATATGATCTTTGCTGAAGTCGTTCATGACTTTCTTAAGTACTTTGGGGAAGCAAAAGAACAACTTGTTGATACTTTAAAAGGTCTTGATAAGGTGAAAACTGAGTTGGAAAAGGTTGTGTCTGACCTTGGTCTCATAAAATCTCAAATCAATGATCTTCGTAAAGAGAATCATCTCTCTGATGAAGCAGATAATGCTGGCGTTCACAAGCCCGAAGACTCCATGTCGTGTGAGGATCCTGTACTGCCCATATCCCTATTTGCTGTCAGGAAAATGATGGAGTCTGATTCTCTCTAGCTTGTCTTTTTGTTGCCTAGTATGTCTTCTTTTTGGATTAGTTGGAAGAATAACTAGTGCTTTGAATAGCGAAGATTGTGACTACACATAGCTATTTTTGTTTTCATCTTCTTATGTTTATTTTTTAGGTTTATTGGTTTTTAAATTCTAAAAATATTTGGAGGATGATATTATTGCAGTATTAATCTGTTTTGAAGTATTGCAATATTTTTATGGGATATGTATTGTTTGCGTCCGTGAACTTGAAGGTCCCATATTGTGTCAAAAGTAAAGTCGTTCATAAATTGTTATTCGTATTGATGAAAGGACGAATGGACTTTTGAAAATTATAAAAGTTATGCCTATGCAGTCATTTAATTGATGAAAAATAGGATGAAATCTTTTGTTTGACAAGGATAAAGTCTATTATGTCGTTATGCAAATAGTGATGGAAAATAGAATAGATCCTTGTATGTTATCCACGGTATTGATCTTCATTGATCCATTTTGTTATGTTTTACCGTGAAGGCTCCATTGTGTATCTTATGTTGGGCACCTTACAACTATGTCGATTAATATTGGCCTTGTTGTTTGTTCCATTAGATGCTATATGTTGAGCATTCTTGAACTAAATTAATCATCTTGATTGGTTATTTAGTTATTTGCTCCGAAAGTCTTCTTTTGTCGAGCAAAATCTTTTGAAAATTAAATTGTTTGCTTCAGTGATTAGTTTGGTTGTGTATTCCAATTAGATTAATTATAGGTTCTCTTGTAATTAATCTAGTTGAGTTTTTCATATATTCCACAAGTTCTTGTGTTGAGTATATGAACGGCTATACTAATCATGTTCTATTGGTTGGTGTAGTCGTATATTCCTTAAGGTTTTCCTTATGTTGAGTATTTGAACGATTAAGGTAGTCATTTCCTTGTGGTTATCTTAGTCGTAGCTCCGTGAGTTTTCTTATGTTGAGCACAATCAATTAAATTGATCACTTTTGTGGTTTGATTTAGTTGCGTATTCCGATTAAATTAATCATGGGTTTACTTGTGATTAATTCGGTTGAGTTTTGGATATAGAAAATCATTTCCATGGTTTTTGGTGTCTAATTAAAAAATCCTTCTTTTCTTTCGAAATTAAGGTCGCTCTTGTTGTTCTTTCGGGAATGACATCAAATGGGGGAGAGTTCTTTTGAACTTGTGCTTAATGGTAATATCTTGCGGGGTGTGCGGCTGTGGAATTTTATAGGGGTTATCTTGTATCTTAAAACTCCTTGATGAATGCATTTAGCTTCGGCTTTATGATTGCATCTAAATTAAGTTGGTATGTATTTTTTCTTTTAGTCTATGAAATATCTCTTGTGGAAATTTCATTATGATCCCGTTCTTTTACCTTTGCCAATTTTATTGATAAAAAGGGGGAGAAATAATGTAGTTCACACTACAAATACATATGGTTTTCAGATCATTGTGTAAGGGGGAGTGGTTTCCAAGATTGAGGTGGAGTATTAACTAAGGGGGAGTGATACATATCACCATAGTATTGTTGTTAAAGTCGTGATGCAATTGGACTTTGATGTTATATAATGATACTATGACACTGTATAATAATGATCAAGAATCTCAATTTCTCTCATTGTTACGGATCTTCAACAACGGTGGTGCTAAACTTACAAGCTTTGGGATCATTGGAGTACTTGTAAGGAAGAAGATTTCAAGGAACATTGAAGATTAGGCTATGGAATAGGAGCCACTAAAGTTTATTTTTTTGTATTCCATATCTATTAATAGTTTTGTCACTAAAATTGACAAAGGGGGAGATTGTTAGAGCATAGCTCGGTCGACCTCGCATGCGTTGCAACATCAAGCATGTTTGTCAATGTTAATGATCAAAACTATGTGTCTTGATTTCTAGTCTATTATAGATAAGTCTCGGACTAGGATAGAAAAGTGTAGTTGAGCTCAAGGACTTCATGGCGATTCATCATACAACGACGAAGATCTACTCAAGAAACCATGAAACTTCTTCAACAAAAAGGTATGTGGAGACTTGAACTTATCTATCACTCAAAAGTCTATCTATTTTATCTCCTACTTCTTATGAGACAAAAAGTCGTATGCTATATAGACTGGATCATACACATTTGATATTTCGAGCTGAGTATTCACTACTTATTTTTTTCTCGAAATCGTGTGTTGGTAGAGCGTTTCGCTTTGATCAAGTTTATCTTCACCTAGTGACGAAAGTCATGCAAAGTTTCAATTTCTTTGAGAATTGCTCTGACGTGAAACGGTCTGTGAATAACGGCTATATAACGTCCTCTGAGAATGTCTCAATGATTGGAATGAGAGTTTAGATTACATAACCATATATTCTTTAATCCGAAGTTTTCGAACTTTGTTGATTGAGAGAAACCGGAGGAATTGGCTTTGCCAAGTCCGCGAACTCAGTCCGCGAACTGATGGAAGTTCTCTTGCCGAGAATTTCTGCTGGGATTTTCCAAAAACTCGTTTGCGTGTTTAGTCCGCGAACCTAGTCCGCGAACTGGCGGAAGTCTCTTTGCCGAGATTTTATGCTGAGTTTGGAAAACTCTGCCGGTTGCCTTAAGTCCGCGAACTTGTTTGTGAGCTTAAGTGGTTATGATCTAAAGATGTGCTCTAAACATGAAACTTAAATTACTAAGGAATGCTTTATGCAAACCGTGGCTATAAAGTTCATGAGCCGATTCAATCGAATCGAATCATCTTTGTTTCAATTGTGTCTCGTGTAGTTACATAAGATCTCATAGCAATTGAACAACTCTCTAACTAGTTCATTTGAGTCAATTGAACTAGTTATGGTGAAGAAGAACTAGGTTAATATGAAATACTCATATGGTTAACCTTTTGGGTTATTATGTTGAACCAACATACACGTACACGTTTGGGAACGGTTTTCACAAACCATGTAAACGTCTACCCAAGTGTGTGTGACAAGCTAAGTTTTCGATCTAACGGTTGAGAAATATTAGTGTGAATCTAAATCAGGTTTTCATCTAAAGGTGAATATGGATTGCTTTGTAACTAAAGCAAAACCCTGATTTGAAGGCTATATAAAGGAGATAACTAGCATTGTGAAAAACTAATCCTCACACGTCTGTATGATACTAGTGCGCTCGCTAGAGTCGATTATCCTTTAACCTTTGGTTTTCTTCTCTAAAACCAGGTTAACGACTTAAAGACTTCATTGGGATTATGAAGCCAGACCGATACTACTTTTATCGTAGTTGTGTGATCTGATCTTGCATCTTCTATCATGCGAGTACAATCTATTGATTGGCTTGAGATCGTGAGAGTTCTCCGATAGGAAAGATAAAGAAGTCACAAACATCTTCGTCTCACTGTTTGTAATTCCTCGACAAACCGCTTCTGTAGTCAAGAAGGATTGTTGAGAAGTGATTGATTAATCTAGGTTGTTCTTCGGGAATATAAGACCGGATTATCAATTGGTTCATGTTCACCTTGATTTTATATCTTAAGACGGAACAAAAACCTAGGGGTTTTCTGTGGGAGACAGATTTATCCTGTGATAGAATTTTCTGTGTGAGACAGATTTGTTTATTATCAAGTCTGCGATTTTGGGTTGCAGCAACTCTTAGTTGTGGGTGAGATCAGCTAAGGGAATCAAGTGCGCAGTATCCTGCTGGGATCAGAGGCGTAGGAGTACAACTATACCTTGAATTAGTGGGAGACTGATTGGGGTTCAACTATAGTCAAGTCCGAAATTAGCTTGTAGTATGCTAGTGTCTGTAGCGGCTTAATATAGTGTGTATACAATCTGGACTAGGTCCCGGGGTTTTTCTGCATTTGCGGTTTCCTCGTTAACAAAACTTCTGGTATCTGTGTTATTTCTTTTCCGCATTATATTTTTTATATAATTGAAATAATACAGGTTGTTTGTTAAAGATCATCAATTGGAAATCCAACCTTTGGTTGTTGATTGATATTGATTCATCCTTGGACATTGGTTTTTGGTACCGTCCAATTTATCTCTCTTTGATAAAGACTTGCAGATTTCTATTTGATTGAGTAAAGATCAAATCGAGAGATTGAGATATAAACTCTTTGATATATCTTTTTATTGATTGAGTCTAACTGTCTAGTTGATTCTCATAAAAAGTATATTGGAGTTTGTCCATACAGATTGCTAAGTGAAATATTGGGTGGTGTTATTAGACCCCCGCTTTTTCAAAAACAGTAAGATTGTTAATCCCTGCAACTGAAATATCCCTGTTAGGATTCCTATTCCGAAATATTTTAGTACACTATCCTTCCAAATAGTCCAGGCAGTAACCATAAGAGTTTTGTTTATATCATCCCTAGTAATACCAGAGCCAAACACTAGGTGTGCACCAATTGAGAACCAAGAGATAACCCAGTTCCTAAAAGAGCCATGTTGAGCTAAAAGAGTACTCACATTTATATTAACTGCTAACCAAACAGATCTTGCATAAGGACAATCTAGAAAAAGATGATCACAAGATTCAACTACATGGTTACATAAACTACAGTGTCTCAATGCCATTCTTATATCTAGAAAGCTTGTCTCTAGTTGGAATAATGTCCCTTATACATTTCCAAGCAAACAATTTTACTTTATGAGGAAGTTGAACTTTCCAGAGAGATTTTCGAACCTGAGCTGGGACAGTATTGGAACCTGCGGTAAGATTAGTTCCCCTAGATAAAACATTGTAGACACTTTTAACAGTAAATTGACCCTTTCTGTCTGGTAACCAAATAAGTTTGTCCTTACCAGTAGCAGGCACAGACATATCAATAATTTTTTCAGCACAATCCTTTTCAAACAGATAATAGATTAAATGAACATTCCAGGATCTAGTGTTCTCAATAAAAAGATCAGATACATAGGAGTAAGAAACAGTGTTCACTAAACCTTCAGCTGGAATAGGAGGATGATCTAGTCCAATAACCCAGCAATCAAGCCAAATTTTGGTTTTGGTTCCACACCCAATAGCCCAAAAACTGTTCTCTTTATGATATCAATACATTTATAAATGCCCCTCCAAATCCAAGAGAAATTTTCATTGAGATTAGCCAAATGAAGTATGCTGCAATCTTCAAAATATTTAGCACTTAAAATTTGCACCCACAATTCCTCATCATCTGTGACAATTTTCCGAACTAATTTGCAAATGAGAGCAGTATTAAAAGATTCAAGGTCTCTAAATCCTAAACCTCCTAAATCTTTTGCTTGATTAATACTATCCCAGGCTACAAATTTGATGCCTTTACCTTTCTTATGATCCCTCCAAAAATTTAGCTGGAGAGAATCAAGTTTACTAAGCAAAGTTGTAGGAATTTTAAAGCAAGCCATTTGATAGGTTGGCAAAGAATTTAAAACAGATTTAATCAAAATAGACCTACCAGATTGATTTAGAGTGATACTCACATAATTTTTAAGTCTAGCTTCAAAAGATTGCATAATGGGATCAAAGGATTTCAACTTAGAGTGTCCTAGCAATAATGGAGCACCTAAATATTTCTCAGAATCAGTAACAATAGACATTTGAAGAGCTCCAGCAAGAAAGTCACAGTAATCAGGGCTTAGATTATGGCTGAAATAAACACAAGACTTATCAAAGTTTAGCATTTGACCAGATAAAGCACCAAAATTCTGCAAAATCTTCAAAATTTAATTAACATGATGCATATCAGCTTGACCAAAAATGAGAATGTCATCTGCAAAAAGAAAATGAGAGATAGGTGGAGCTTTCCTAGAAACTTTAACACCAGTTATGGTTTTATTAGTATCAGATATTAATAAGGACCTATAAAGGTATTCCATGGCCAAAATAAAGAGATAAGGAGATAAAGGATCTCCTTGTCTTATACCCCTAGTAGGCTCAAATTGATTGCAAGGAGAACCATTCAATAAAACACTAATACTGGTAGTACTAACATATTGCATGATAAGATTAAAAAAATCAGTATTGAAACCAAAATTCAGTAAAACACCATTTAGAAATTCCATTCAAGTCTGTCAAAAGCTTTTGACAGATCAAGTTTAAGGGCCATAGTTCCAGAGTAACCTTCTTTATGTTTCATGGAATGAATCATTTCATGAGCAATAATGATATTCTCATGAATTGTTCTTCCTGGGACAAAAGCAGCTTGGTAAGGAGAAATCAATTTTTTCAAGTAAGGTTTGATTCTATTAGCTAAGATTTTAGATATAATCTTATAAGAAACATTGCACAAACCTATAGGTCTAAATTCAGAAGGCAATTTAGGATTTTTACACTTAGGAATAAGTGAAATATAAGTCTTATTAAGACTCCTAGGCATGTGACCACATTGAAAAAACCTCTTAACAACTTCAATAATATCCTTACCAACAAGCTGCCACTGAGATTGGTAAAAACCTGCTTGAAACCCATCTGGTCCAGGGGAGCTCCATGCAGGCATGCTCTTAACAACATTCTCAATTTCAGAGTCAGTAGGAATCATGTTCAGAATATCATTATCAGACTCAGTAATGATATTGGGAATCACATCAAAAACATTATTAGTGAAAACAGGATTGGAGGTACTAGCAACTTTACTAAAATGAGTAGTAAGCAAATTACTAATATCTTTTCTATCCCTTAACCAATTACCTTCAGAATCACAAAGCACATTAATAGTATTAGAATGCATTTTTTTATTAACCATAGTATGGAAATATCTAGTATTATTATCTAGTTCAAGACTAGTTTTATCCCTAGATTTTTCTCTATAGAATTCAGACTGAATTTTATACCATTTTTCAAGCTCAGTGGTAAGGAAGTTAATTCTATCATGTTGAGTGTCAGAAAAGGCTTCATTTTGAATAGTTTCCGTACTATCTTGAAGGCTTCTAATATTTTTGTGAATATCTCCAAATTCCATCTTGTTCCACTGAGACAAAGTTATTCTGGCACTATGTTGTTTTTGTTTGAGTTGATGAGCAGGACTGCCATGATATTCTAAATTTCAAGAATTGTCAAGTTGTTCTTTGAAACCATTATGACCTAACCAAGTTCTACAAAACTTAAATGGCCTCCAAAGATGCTTAGGAATGGGATCTGTTATAAGCAAAACAGGACAATGATCAGAAGCAATGAAATTCAAATGAAGTAATTTAGCAGAAGAAAAATTTAGACCCAAATCATTATTACTAAGAACCATATCTAATCTAGCCTTTCTGCTTCCAGTTCCATAAGAGTTACTTGTCCAAGTATAATCCCTTCCTTCATACCCAATATCTAGCAAACCTGTATCATTAACTTTAGTTTGAACCCAATTATCAGAAGTATTATTATTTTTATCCAGATGGAAATTTGAATCCCCTATAACTATCCATGGTTGTTGGACATCATTACTGAATTCAGCCAAAAAATTCCATTGAGTTTTCTTAGGATCAGTATAAGTTGATCCATACATGAAAGTAACTAGGGATTTAGGTTTACTAGGATCCAGCTGAATGACTACATGGATCATATTGTTTTCACAACTTATAATTTCAACATCTATACCATCCTTCCACATAAGAATTAATCCACCAGCAATACCAACTTTGTCAATACAAGTATAATTGAGATAATGGACTGACAGAGCTATTTATATCATTCTACTCTCATATATCTTAGTTTCACAAAGAAAAATGAAATCAAGATTTTGAGTTTTAACCAAGTTTTGAAATTGTTGTTTAGTAAAGTTATTAGCAATACCCTGCGCATTCCAAGAAATAAATTTCATTTTAAAAAATAAGAAACACAACTTTGTCAAATAGAAGAAGGAAAAAAGAGTTACCTTAGCTCCAACAGTGCTTCCAGTTTGCAAATCCCTATATGTGATTATGTTAGTTGTCTGTGATTCCACAAGTTTGTCAGTAACAACTTCATGTTCAAAAACATGAGTAACTGGATTTTCACTTCTCTGCCTTTTTCCAAGTCTTTCCTCCACATAATCATCCTCCTTGTCTCCTCTAGTTATGGATGTAGAACCTATCACATAACCATCTTTAGGAGGAACAAAAACCTTCCCCTTAATGTTCTTCTTTTGAGCAACTGCAGGAACTTGTTCTCCATCTCTAGCAATCACAATCTGCTTCCTAGCACCCATTTTTAGTTCTTCAAAATAATGAAGCTTAGCATGAGCCTTAGATAAGTAATCTGTAGCTGCCTTACATGCATCTTTATTGTGATTAAGAATATAACAATTTGGACATATCTTGTGAGGCTATTTCTCATAGAAAAACTTAATCCAACGAGTTGAACCAACATTTGTTTTTGCCATCACACCTCTTCACAAAGGGAAATTAATATCTACTTGAACACAAGCTTTAACATGTTCACCCTCAACTGGAACACCATCTTCTGGAACAATGGCTAAGACGTCACCCATTATCTTTCCAATCTTAGTTATAGCCTTGACATTCATGTGCTCTGGTAATATTTTTTTATTTGAATCCAGAAACATTGCTTACTCCAATCAAGTTCTTGATAAATCATTCCTGAACTATAGAACCTAAGATTAATAAGAACTCCATTAATACTCTAGGGACGAGAATCAAAAACCTTCTTCTTAGTATCATGGTCTTGAAATTGAAACTCAATGATATTATCATCCAACTCAAAAACTTGAACACCCCCTTCAGGAATGAAACTCTATGTGAAACCAATGTTCCTTTCAACTGTTTTGATACCCATTTTTCCTTCTATTATTATCTTACCAATAAGACTAATTTCTTCAACCTCAGTTGTTTGTTCTTCAGATTCATCAAATTGATGATATACAACTTCATCAACATCACCTAAATCCAATGCAGCTTGCATAAACTTTGAGCTAAATCAGTGATTGATTTCTCACCTTCTGCAGCCATTGTTGAGTGAAATTTTTCCTTGAAAATATTCTTTGTATTTTCAATATTGATAATATAACTTTGATTTGGTATTTTAAACAGAGAAAACCTATGAAAATATGGGTTTGGATTGATTTTTGAAAGATATTCATCCGAAAATCTTGTAATTGAGAGAATATTATTGACTGATTATTCTCATTGAGTAGACGAAGTAAAATGGGAAAGTTAACAGAAAGGGTGTGACTTCCAACGATAATTACGAGAAGAAATAACGGAATAAGTTTATAACGACTGTTTTGAAATTTGAGTTTCCTTTGAACATGGTAACCTGTAACCCACTGAATTGTTGTCGAGAAGAACAGATTTGACAAACTGTGAAATCACAATAGCTTCAAAAAGCATGGTAACAACTTTTGCAAACGCCTGAATCACACCAGCAATCATGGTAAACACCAGTTGGGATATCACAAACTGTAAACACATTAAGGAGAAAAGAGTTAGCAACTCATGGATTTATATAAATCAACTTTTAACATCTAAACACAAATTATCAGAATAGAAAAATAGATAGATTAGATCAGTATAATCATAGGAAACATAAAAAGAAGTAGAGAAAGCGATTATTTCATGAAAATAGATCAAACATTCGTGGAAAATTTTGAAAATCTGAAAACTGAGTTAACTCAGGTCTGTAAAATATTGGCGTTGGTAATTTTATATTTTTTTAATTTGAGTCTACATAAAAAAAATTGTATCCTAATAGTTTTTAGATTTTTCTATTAATATTAAATATTTTGTTAATATATGAATCTATTTTCTTTCAAGTCTAATATTGTTCTAAGCATTCAAATACTATTATTACTAGTTCATGTGTATTTGTTTTACTTTTGTGATTTACTGAACCATTTGCTGGACTAAAGATAATTTGGGTATAAGATTACTAACAAGTTTAATCTTTTAATTTTACACAGTATACCCTCACGTTTTTAAGTCTAATCTAACAAACGTTATATTAACTATCCGGTTGAAATGCAAAATAATGTATTTCTAATTTGTTATTAGTTTAATTTATAAAACTTAACCATAGATAAGCATTAATAATCTTCGATAACTATTTAATCCTAATCATTATTTTATAGCTTTGTATTTTTTAATGAAATTTTAATTTAAGTTATGTTCAATATGATGCTAATTTAAATTCTAATAGTTTAAATTCGTCATAATAATTTTTCATTTCAAAAGATGGTTGATTCTATTTACGAAGAAGGATCCTACAAATCTTTCTAAGTGAAATTATAAATTATCGATTTTCTAATAGAACCATATCATACTTCTATGATCGGTCACCTCTGAATGCAGTTGCCCTGTCAAGGTTGGCCAGTCCTAGCAATGCTTTCCTACGAATAGAGAAAACACAACCTTCACTATTCCCCAGTGCTGGATTATCAAAGTGTTAACTTATTAAAATTAACTAATATCTAAACTTCTATCATAACTAGTGTAACCTAAAATTTTTACTTCATAAAATATATACACAATTAACAAACAAATTAATAAATCAAAAAAATCTTTTAGTTATTGATAATTTTAGTGATTAAAATTTATCTCACAACCCAACCCATTTTTTATCTAATCTAGTTCACTAACTGGCACTGGCTATTCCTATTTTCGCCCATGTAAGATCTAATAATGAGCTCTGATACCAACATTGTAGCGTCCTCGAAGTTAGCAGCTGACTAATCCAAGAGATTAACGAATATAGAGGCACTAAGGATCTAAAACATTTACTTAAACATTCAATTAAGAAATATGCTACAAAACTTAACCCAAAAACTAGCGCCGCTCTGAAATATATATATATATATATATATATATATATATATACAAGAACTCCTCTCAAATTATACTTATACAATAGTCATTTGGTTTACAAGTAGAATATACGACATAGTAAACATAGCAGAAGTTAACCAACTAACGAAATCAACCCTTGAAGCTTTCGTTGCGCAACTCTGATCTGTCTCTGAAACTAAAAGTGGGAATGGGTGAGCACATCATCCCTAAAAGGGGTGCCCAGTAGAAATAACATTTAACTTTCAAGAAATCATGAGCAAGACTTGGAAAACAATACATGGTTTCCCAAACATTAAACAATGCTTTCAAAAAAAATAAAAAAATTAAACAATGACCAAGTCATTGAAATAAAAAAACATGTATATGGACAAACTCCTTCTTTCAATAATTTATAATATGGTTGAAAATTCTGAACTCGCAAATTCACACCTAATAATATGTATGGATGTCGTCAAATCCGAATTCGCAAACTGACGACCAATATAAACATAAAAGCTCGAAAGTAAGTAGGTATAAATGTGAAGGAGCGTATCCTATATGCCACAGGTGGAAATTCTTATTTCCCATAACAATTCATATTTACAAACAAAACATTACAAGTCCTTTCCGAACCATGGAAAGATTAAAAATATCAACAGAACTATCAATCATACAAACTAAATAATGCATGGAATGCATAAACAGACAATGCATGAGTTTGTTAGACATAAAATTTTGTAAAAGCAACAATAATGGTTTCAAAAGAGTTAAATGTAAATTCCCACCTCTTTTGATGAGAAGCCACGCCTACCTCGAGAACTACGATCCGCTGGTTCATCCATTTGAATCGACCGTTGTTAAATATAATAACTGTTAATCATACAAGCACTCTAAGAGTTTAGCCAAAAGGCTTACACAAGGCTTATAACATAATCTTATACAATTCTCTAGTTATAAGTTTAGTTAACTATCCAATGGTTCTAAGCCCATTTATGTTTTCACACCTTTTCATTCTCTTACTTTAGTATGTCTAAAGTTTACTAATTCAAATAGGTTGGTTCTATAGTCCATTGGCCATGTCTTATGAATATCTACAACTTGTAGAAGGAACCAAATGTTAATTCAGACCACAAGGGTCCAATACATACTCATTAGAAAAATTGGCTATAAGCCAAAGTTTACTAAACATGCCCATTAAGCTAAGGTCCAGTCCATCTGAGTCATCTAACGGTCACTAATGGTCAAACTGACAGTCACAGGTCAACTGACAGTCAACATCCAAGTCCAGGTCAAAGTCAAAGTCGAGTCAAAGGATCAAACCCTGGTCAACGATTTGGTCACAAGAGTCAACTCGGTGAGTTGAATCTGGTTTAGACTGAGTTAACTCATTCAGATGATCTAAGCCAAGCCAGGTGAATCGAATCAATCAGACATCTGACTAGTAAAAAGATTCAGGTACATGCCATTGAACATGCCAAACTAAAGCATCAACATACACACAACTCAAACTAACACTTTCTAAATAACTAACTTCTACTTCATTAATTCAATTCAACCATATTATACACAAAAGATCAACTTCAACTATGTCACTTAAATCATACATTCATGGAAGCTTCATAACTAATTCACAACCATAAACTCGGCTTACCTGCAATAGCGGTTACAAAACTTCATAGGGACTGCCATCACGCCGTACAACTACAAATCTCAACAATACGCTTCCTCAAATCAAACCAAATTCTGACGTTGTTTCTTCCCATGATAATCATGTAGTTAACGTGAACAAGAGTGATACGTTAGCTGGTGTTATCTCTTCAGGGGTTGGGGTTTCTTCAAATAAAGAGAAGGGTAAACAAGATCCTATTATACCTTTTATTTCAGAATTTACTGAAGTTAGGAGTGAAAGTTCTATTGGCAATGGTGCTATACATTCTGTAGTAGAAAATGTTCAAGGAAATAAGGTGAAGGATGGTAATGGTAATGTGGTTATTGATCAAGAGTCTGCTGATGATAAACAGTTGGAGGAAGATCTTAATAGTTCTCTTATTGAATACAGGGAAGCTCAGCTCAAATTTATTAGATGTAAAAATGCTATTGTAGCCAAAAAAGATCTAGTTGTACGTAAGAATTTTGTCCATGAAGACCATGCAGATAAAACTCATTCCGAAAAATCTCAGTCTGTGCAAACTAACTCTGAGGTCAGGTCCGTATCTATGTTCGAAGACTGGAGTTGTCAGATAAAGGAAATGCAGATAGTACGCAAGGAAAGTCTACCCAGTCCGTGCAAGATTTGGGAGTACAGTCCGTGAAAAGTTTGGAGTCTGTGTTTCAAACTAATTCAGTGTCAAAACAAACTTCTCAGGATATGAGGACTACTCAGCAACAGTCCGTGAACAAAAAGAATTCTGAAATTATGCCAATTCAGGCCGTGTCTACCAATCAGGGTTTGAATACAAATTTGGAAACTACTTCAAAGCCTGGGTCCGTGTCCAAGCAAAACTCAGGGAATGATAACATTAATATTAGTGTTTTGAACATGGAAGTGACCAGGCCAGTGGATGTTATGTTAGGGGCCAAACTGAATCAGGGTTTGGTAGATTCTGTGTCAAAGTCTGATGGAAGTATAGCTTCTAAGGAGTCTGATTCAACAAAAGATGATTGGAAAATAGTAAAGGGTGAGAGCTCCCCAAACAAAGGTACTCATTTTAAATTTAAATCTTTTGCAACTCCTTTTGTGGATGATATTTTTCAAACAGAATTAGTGGTGAATAACAAGTATGGTGCCCTAGAATCTGAGTTAGGCCTTGATAATCATACTAGTGAGGTTTTCGTGGAGGAGAAACAAGATGATTCTAGTGATTCAGATATTAGTATGGGTTCGAAAGATTGGGGTGAAGTTGATGTTGATATTCTAGAAAGGAAGCAAGCTAGAAAAGTGGCCAAGCAAGCTGCCAAGATCATGGCTATGAATTCAAAGTCTAATGAGGAAAGTCCAGGCCGTGAACATAACAAGGATATTCAAGCAGGGTTGGAGGATAATGTTTTTGATATGGATAATATTTTGTCTAGGGAGGAACTAGAGGAGGCAAGTACTATTCAGATTGATGAAGTGCGTGCTAAATTCATTAGAGATCCAGTTTATAGACAAAATAATTTCAAGGAAAAAAAAAGAGCAACTAGATATAATGTCAACTAAGAAGAAAGCTCAATCTCCTATTAAGCTTGTTTCGGGTGGTAATTATGCTTTAGATGAAAATGAAGAGAATTGTGACTATGCTGAAACTTATCCTGATTACGAAGATGATTACAAAGAGACTTATGGTGACTATGATTTGACTCAAATTATTGCTGGTCTCATTCCCAAGAAGAAGAATTTTAGATTTGGAAATAAGGGGCGAAAACGTTTCTAATTTACCTAGTTTTCTTCTTTATGTTGTTTTTAAGTGTTTGGGAGCTTAATTTATGTGTTTTAAATATTTTTTGCCCCTTTGGTTTATAAGGGTAGGGAGGCCTTGAGCCTCCCATTTTGTAATTCTTGTAATTACGTTTTTTTGCTTTAATAAACCATTTTAACCTAGCAAAAAAAAAGCTTCCTCAAATCAAACCTTGATAACTCAATTACAACTGATAATTAAGTTTACGTGCAATTGCATCTCTATGCAACACCTTCTCTACTAATTTTCATGACCTGCAATACATACACCACCAATACAGCTCCAATACTAAGTCCAACTTATACTTCTCAAGGAAATAGTCTTTCCCCAACTGCAACTTCTCAATTCTGTTCATCAGTAATATCTACAATCTCTCATCCATGCTAACTCTCTTAACATCTCCAAAATCATGCACTTGCCAAACCATCATTACCTGCAACTTCAGTCCCATTCATTCTACAGAACCATCCCTGCACCTCCATCTCTAAACAATACCTTCCTGGCATTCAACCTAAGTTCAGATTCATCCTCAACCCAACTGAAAAACATACTCAAACCTAATCTGCAACTTTCATTTTAATCACACTTCACTCCCAACTGTTAGCCAATTCACTCATACATGTATCACTAGATTATTCATTCTCAGCTTAACAACATAATAATCCTATTACTCTCGTATTCCATATAATTCACATGTAACTCAAATCAACCACAAAATTTATATCTCCATCACATAACCGTGATAACTATCTTAATTTTGAGTTCATTAACAATCACACAACTTCCATATATGAATCAAATAACTTTACTACAATCACTGAGAAGAAAAATTACCTCAAAGCTTCTCTGAACTTGAATTAATCTTCGAATCAACACCACTGGTTCTCAATTAAACCCTAATTTCTTTTTTAGGGAAGAACATAACCCTAACTCTTCAATTCTTCACAAATAACTCCATATCATCCAATTAACCTTGTCCCGTTCCACAATCAACCAAACCCACTTCTAAAATCTATTCATAACATCAGATTCACTTTCTAAATCTTCTCAGAGTTCTTCTCATGAAACCCTAACTCATCGATTCATCACCGAATCAATCTCCAGAACTTCAATTAAACACCAACCCATTTTGTTCTTCATCACCAACTAATCAAATCCTCCTTTAATTAATCAATTTATTCATACTTAATTCTAGATCATTCTCCTTCATCACACAATCAAACAACAAGAACACCACCAACACCAGTTAATTCTTGATCAATGTTTTCTTATCTCGATCTCAGAATCTCTCAAATCATCAGCAGGAATGAACACAGAAGGAAGAAGAAGAAAAGAATGAGAAAGAAGAAAGAAGAAGAGAAGAAGGAAATGAACGTATCTTCTGGATATGGTATTGAGATAAGGCCAAGGGAAAATATTAATGCACCCATTGAATTAATAAGGGCATCCAGGCGTTCAACGAGAGAAATGATAATTCATCATTCGTACATATCTGATGATATCTTCTTCGTCCAGTATCCGAATGATACGTTCGAGTAGTCTATTCCATTTTGATGTTAGCTTTTCATGAGCTTTTAGTATTTTTTGATGTTATTTTTTCTCCCCTTTGGTTTATGGGGGTGGGGAGGCCTTGAGCCTCCCATTTTGTAATTCTTGTAATTACGTTTTTTTTCTTTAATAAACCATTTTGACCTAGCAAAAAAAAAAAGACCAGTCCATTCCACGTAACTTTTCGAGACCTATCTAACGATACTAATTTTGTATCTAAGTCGTTGTTAGATTAATTTCTATTAATTAAAGTTTGTGTCAAACTAATCGAGTCACTAGCGGCTAAATCGTATCTTGACTATCGCTAGACCAGTCAAATAGCGTTGACGAGATTGAGGGCCCTTACAGATACTCTATCATAAAGGTTCTATATGATTCAGTAATCTATCAATCTAAATTATCAATCTCGGATATACTGATTTAAACACTAATAAATAAATAAGTCTAATGTAAAGACCCTCAAGCTCGTCAACGCTATTAGACCGGTCAAGAGTCGATCAAGAGACGAATTAGCCGATAATAACTCGATTAGTTCAACACAAACTTTAATTAATATGAATTAATCTAACAAAAATATAGATACGAAATTAGTACCATTTGATAGATCACGAAAAGTTGGGAGAAATGGACTACTCGAACGTGTGATTTGGACACCGGGCGAAGAAGATATCATTAGATTTATACGAGGGGAAAAATAGTTATTTTGCATCGAAACCGCTTGGATGCCCTTAACAAATTCTTGGGTGCCTTAATAATTCTCGCCAGCCTTATCTCTCACTCGATAACATAAACTCGGATCTTATTTTGTTTCTTCTTTCCTCTTCTGCTTCTCCTCTGTTTCTCTTCTTCTTCATTTTTCTTTTTATCGATTTCAGTTCCGAGGATTTGAGTTTTATAAGAGATGGTGGTGTTGTTGTTTAGTATTGATTAAGATTTGGAGGAGAAGAAATTGATTTTGATGTGCATAAAAGTTTTTGAAGTTAGGGTTTATGTGGGATTGATGACGATTTAGTATTTTTGAAGGATAAAGAACAACTGGGTTGTTGTTTAATTGGAGTTGTAGTGATATTGTGAAGAGTAATTCGAGATTAAAGGAGATTAGAGTTTCTGTGCTTCCCCAATTTGAGAAATTAGGGTTTCGTCCTTGAAGATTGTGGATAAGGAGAAATTATAAGACGTGTTTATTTGATTTGAAGATTTCAATTGATGTTGTGAAGTCAAATTAGAAAATAGAGGATTGAGAATTGGTTTTAGGGTTTCTGAGAATCAGTGAAGATGATGAAGATTGATGTGGTGTTGGATGAACTATATTGGCGGGTTGTTGTAACCTTAAGAAGAATCGCAGAATCCAGTTAAGCAAGAAGAGGAGTTGAATTGTATTTGTTGGAATGGAACTAATCTGAGGTAATTTCATTTCATCAGTAAATTTAGTAAAGTTATTCGATTCATATATTGAAGTTGTATGATTGTTATTGGAATCACGGTTGAGTTAGACAAAAAGGTTGTGTTTGGTTGGAGTTATAATTGGTAGTTGAGTATAACTGAAATCAGATAAAGATGAATGTTTATGGTTATGCATTGGGTGATTTTGAAGTTGCAAGTGTTGTTGAAATATGAATTGCAGTTTAAATTTATCTTATGTTCAGGGATTTGTTATTATGGAGATGACTCAGAAGTTTGGATAATTGAGTTATTAGGGATGTTAATTACATGTAGAAGGGATAGTGATGATATTTCTGGATATTGAATGAGTTGGGTTTGATGACAATGAAAATATATTATAGTGACAATAGTCTTGCAAAGTGAATGGAGTTGGAATTGTTTTGGTGTTGCATATGAGACTTGATGTATGTGTGTTGGAATTGAGATTGAACTGCAGACAATGGTACTGAACAAAGTAAATGGATTAAGGGTGCATGAGTTAGTAATGGAACTCAGTTTGAGCCAGTTTAGTGGGTGTGTAGTTTCCATTGAGATAATACAGGGATTGAGCTTTAGGAACTGGTATTGGGATGTATTGCAGGAAGTGCAAGTGGAAAATGAAGTAGTCTGTGATTTGTGTAGAACTCTTGGAGTTGGTTTGTGCTGTTAAGATGTATAGGCTGAGTTGGTTGTAATGCTGTCATAGCAAAGGGTGTAGTAAAAGCTTGTATTTGCCGATTAAGGTAAATAGACTTTGTAACTGTGCTATAAAGTTATTTGAGATGTTTGAGTTACTGCAATAGAGTTTTTAGTTTAAGCTTGTTAGTCATCCCAGTCTGTTTAGGTGACTGAGTTAACTCAGTGACCAGATTTGACTCAGTTGACCATTGACTTGAACTGGACCTAGATGTTGACTGTTAGTTGACCTTTGACTAGACGTTGACCATTATTGGACTCTGATGGATTGGACTTAGATTAATGGACCGGGTTTAGTGGGTTTGGGATTGGAATCAGTGTTTCTTAACTAGACTTGTTGGACCCTTTATGGTCCGAATTTGCCTTTGGCTTCTTCTACAAAGTTGTAGATACTCATAAGACTTAGCTGTTAGACTATAGAACCAATCTAATTGAATTAGTAAACCTTATATTTGCTAAATTTGCATAAACAAAAGATATAGAACCATAAGTGGGCTTAGAATCATTAGATAGACTTGTATGATTCTTGTGTGATCCATTTTGGCTAGATTCTTAGAGTTCTTGTATGATTAATAGTTAGTCTTATTAACAACGATCGATTCAAAGGATGAACCAATGGATCGTGGATCTCGAGGTAGGCGTGGCTTTTCATCAAAAGAGGTGGGAATACATTTAACTCTTTTGTAATCATTGTTGTTTCTTTTACAAAAGTTTATGTTTAACAAACTCATGCATTGTCTGTTTATGCATTCCATGCTTTATTAAAATTGCATTACTATAATTTGGTTGATTCTGTTAATCTTTTCATGGTTTGGAAAGGACTTGTAATGTTTGTTTCTCTTTATGAATTGTATGGGAAATAAAAATTTCCACACGTGGTATATAGGATACGCTCCTTCACATTTATACCTACTTACTTTCAACTTTTATGCTATGGCTAGGGAGATACACCACAATATTATTATTCGGTGTGGAATTCACGGCATCAATATTATACATTGTTTGAAAGAAGGAGTTTGTTCCATATACATGTTTGTTTGTTTCAGTGACTTGGTCGCTATTTAATGTTTGGGAAAACATGTATTATATTCCAAATCTTGCATATGATTTCTTGAAGGTCAAATGTTATTTCTATAGGGCACCCCTTTTAGGGATGATGTGCTCACCCATTCCCACTTTCATTTTCAGAGACAGATCAGAGTTTCCCAGCGGTAGCTTCGAGGAGTTGAGTCTGTTAGTTGGTTAACTTCGACTATGTTTATTATGTCGTTTATTCTATTTGTAAACCAAATGACTATTGTATATGTATCATTTGAGAGGAGTTCTTGTATATTCAGAGCGGGGCTAGTTTTTGGGTTGAATTTTGTAGCAGATTTCTTAATTGAATGTTTAAATAAATGATTTAGATCCTTAGTGCCTCTTTATTTTAGTTAATCTCTTGGATTAGTCAGCTGCTAGCTTTGGGGGTGCTACAATGTTGGTATTAGAGCTCACTATTAGATCTTAAATGGGAAAAAATAGAATTATCCAGTGCCACTTAGTGAAATAGATTAGTTTAGAATTGCGTTGGGTTTGTGAGATAGATCTTAATCACTAAAAGCTATCAATAATTAAAAGAATTTGATTGATTTGGTTGTTTGGTTGTTTGTATATGTAATGAAGTAAAACTTGTAGGTTACACCAATCAATTTAGCTAATAATGATTTGAGAATAATTAATCTAAAAAGCATCAACACGTAGACAATTCAATACTGAAACTAGTGAGATTAGTATTATTGATAAATCTTGAAAGTCACATAGAAATTTATTGAGTACCTTGACTTATACGCAGGGTCAACAATTTATGATCACATAAATGTTATTAATATTGTTGGGAACTTAATAATATTTGTAACAGTAGTTAGAATAATAGTTCGATCATCAACGTTAATAATAAAATATGATGATAATTATAGATGAGAATAATAGTAATAATAATTTTAATAAAGTAATGTTATAATTTCTCAATTAGTATGATATTGAACTTAACTTAACTAAAATATCATTTAAGATTTATAACCTATGAAAATAATAATCATGATTAAATAGTTATGGAAAATTAATAACACTTATCTACGATTAAAATTTTATAAATTAAACTAATGACAATTATAAATATATGTTTTGCGTTTAAACTAAATAGTTAATATAATACTTATTATACGTTAGACGCAAAAAGATAGGGATATAATGTATAAAAATAAAAAAGACTCAACTTGTTAATAACCATGTATCGAAATTATCTTTAGTCTAAAAAATGATCCAGTAAATCTTTAAAATGAAACGAATATACTGAAGTAGTAATAATAGTATTCGGATATTTAGTGTAATATTATAATTAAAACAAAATAATTAAAAGAAAATAAATTTGTATATTAATTTAATACTTCACACTAGGATGTATTATAAAATTATGCAGACTCAAATTTAAACCATATTAAATTACCAACGCCAATTAATATTTAAAAAGATATAATATACAGGTTTAGTATGAATGAATAAAATTTATTATATCAATTTTTACGTGAATGTAGGATTATATTTAGAAGATTAAGGCTTAACGTATCAATTGGATTATTAACTTAAGAATAATTAAAATGATAATATAGTTAAGACAATGATTTTTGATAAGATAAGCAAATAATAATACTATATAATACTAATTACAATATGTTAGAGCATAGCTCGGTCGACCTCGCATGCGTTGCTATATCAAGCATGTTTGTCAATGTTAGTGATCAAAACTATGAGTCTTGATTTCTAGTCTATTATAGCTAAGTCTCGGACTAGGATAGAAAAGTGTAGTTTAGCTCAAGGACTTCATAGCGATTCATCATACAACGACGGAGATCTACTCAAGGAACCGTGGAACTTCATCAAAAAAAAGGTATATGGAGACTTGAACTTATCTATCACTCAAAAGTCTATCTATTCTATCTCCTACTTCTTATGAGACAAAAAGTCGTATGCTATATAGACAGGATCATACACATTTGACATTTCGAGATGAGTATTCACTACTTATCTTTTTCTCGAAATCGTGTTGGTAAAGCGTTTCGCTTTGATCAAGTTTATCTTCACCTAGTGACGAAAGTCATGAAAAGTTTCAATTACTTTGAGAACTGCTCTGACGTGAAACAGTATGTGAATAACGGCAATATAACGTCCTCTGAGAATGTCTCAATGATTGGAATGAGAGTTTAGATTACATAACCATGTATTCCTTAATCCGAAGTTTTCGAACTTTGTTGATTGAGAGAAACCGGAGGAATTAGTTTTGCCAAGTCCGCGAACCCAGTTTGCGAACTCAGTCCTTGAACTGTCGGAAGTTCTTGTACCGAGAATTTCTGCTGGGATTCCAAATTCGTTCGTGAAGTTCAAGTCCGCGAACTCAGTCCGCGAACCTAATCCGCGAACTGGCGGAAGTCTCTTTGCCGAGATTTTCTGCAGAGTTTGGAAAACTCTGCCGGTTGCCTTAAGTCCGCGAACTTGCTTGTGAGCTTAAGTGGTTATGATCTAAAGATGTGCTCTGAACATGAAACTTAAATTACTAAGGAATGCTTTATGCAAACCGTGGCTATAAAGTTCATGATCCGATTCAATCGAATCGAATCATCTTTGTTTCAATTGTGTCTTGTGTAGTTACAAAAGATCTCATATTAATTGAACAACTCTCTAACTAGTTCATTTGAGTCAATTGAACTAGTTATGGTGAGGAAGAACTAGGTTAATATGAATTTCTCATATGGTTAACCTTTTTGGTTACTATGTTGAACCAACATACACGTACACGTTTGGGCACGGTTTTCACAAACCCAGTAAACGTCTACCCAAGTGTGTGTGACAAGCTAAGTTTTCGATCTAACGGTTGAGAAATATTAGCTTGAATCTAAATCAGGTTTTCATCTAACGGTGAATATGGATTGTTTTATAACTAAGGAAAAACCCTGATTTGAAGGCTATATAAAGGAGAAATCTAGCATTGTGCAAAACTAATCCCCACACGTCTATGTGATACTAGTGCGCTCGCTAGAGTCGATTCTCCTTTAACCTTTGGTTTTCTTCTCTAGAACCAGGTTAACGACTTAAAGACTTCATTGGTATTGTGAAGCCAGACCGATACTACTTTTATCATAGTTATGTGATCTGATCTTGCATCTGCTATCGTACGGGTACAATCTTTGATTTGCTTGAGATCGTGAGAGTTCTCCAATAGGCAAGATAAAGAAGTCACAAACATCTTCGTCTTACTGTTTGTAATTCCTCGACAAACCGCTTGTGTAGTCAAGAAGGATTGTTGAGAGGTGATTAATTAATCTAGGATGTTCTTCGGGAATATAAGACCGGATTATCAATTGGTTCATGTTCACCTTGATTTTATATCTTAAGATGGAACAAAAACCTAGGGTTTTTCTGTGGGAGACAGATTTATCCTTTGATAAACTTTTCCGTGTGAGACAGATTTGTTTATTATCAAGTCTGCGATTTTGGGTTGCAACAACTCTTAGTTGTGGGTGAGATCAGCTAAGGGAATCAAGTGCGCAATATCCTGCTGAGATCAGAGGCGTATGAGTACAACTGTACCTTGGATCGGTGGGAGACTGATTGGGGTTCAACTATATTCCAGTCCAAAGTTAGATTGTAGTAGGCTAGTGTCTGTATCGGCTTAATACAATGTGTATTCAATCTGTACTAGGTCCCGGGGTTTTTCTGCATTTGCGGTTTCCTCGTTAACAAAACTTCTGGTGTCTGTGTTATTTCTTTTCCGCATTATATTTTTATATAATTGAAATAATACAGGTTGTGCGTTAAGATCATCAATTGGAAATCCAACCTTTGGTTGTTGATTGATCCTTGGATATTGGTCTTTGGTACCGCCCAAGTTATTCCTTGTGTTTGATTAAAGAATCGCTATTTTTTTAGCTTGAGTAAATCAAAACAAGTGAGAGATATTGACTCCTTGAGTTACTTTAATCTAGATTGAGTCTGACTGTCTAGTTGATTCTCTAGCAAAGTATTTCGGAGTTAGTCCATACAGATTGCTAAGCGAAATATTGGGTGGTGTTTTTAGACCCCCGCTTTTTCACAATACAATTTAGAGTTATTGTAGATATCATGTGGATAATGATTATAAGATAGTATTAGCAAAATGTAATTTTTATTAACAGTGCAATTTAAGGATTATCTAATATGAATAAAATTAAACTTGATATTGTGATTAAGTACGATTAACTTTTATCGGCCTAAGAAATAAGAAATAAAGGTAATAATAATAAAAAAAAATTAATACGAAACAATTATGAAAAATTGTTAGCGGTTATTTACTTATATCAAATCACATAATAAAATAAACAAATAGATAAAAAATTATATAGTAATATTTGGATAATAATTATAACACTCAGTTATTCTTAAATAGTACATGAATTAAAAAAATAGTTATAATAATATAGTTTCATTTGGAATTAAAATTCGATTTCATTATAATAAATAAATAATAATAATGATTAAATTGCTTAAAATGATGTAAACTATTTATATAATTTATGAAGTAAAATTTTTAAGCTAAATCAGTTGCAATAGAATTTAGAGATTAATTAATCATAATAAGTTAGCATTTAATTAATCCAACACTGGGGAATAGCGAAGGTTGTGTTTTCTCTGTTCGTAGGAAGGCATTGTTGGGTTTGGCCAACTTTAACAGGGCAACTGCATTCAGAGAGGACCGATCATATAAGTATGATGTAATTTAATTTAGAAACACATAGATGTAAGTTCACTTAGAAAGATCCGTAGGATTCTTCCTTCAAGTTAGAGACAAATATATTATAAAACAGAAATAAGTGTAAGAAACTTAGACTTATTTATTTGATAGTTATTAAATCGCCGTAGTTGAACCTAGAGCTACAAGTTTGAATCTTAGTTGTAGAAGACCATTTAGGTTTATGCTTTGCTTTATGTTGTTTGCGCTTAGACAAGAGAGAATTATTCTATAAGGTGGGGAGTTTTGTAGACCAGAAGGAAGGGTTTGATTATGGACGACAAAAATATATAAGGTGGGGAGAATGTAAAGACCCTCAAGCTCGTTAGCGCTATTAGACCGGTCAAGAGTCGATCAAGAGACGATCAATAGGAATTAGCCGATAATAACTCGATTAGTTTAACAAGAATGTTAATTAATAAGAATTAATCTAACAATGATCAAGATACGAAATTAGTACCATTAGATAGATCTCGAAAAGTTGGGTGAAATGGACTACTCGAACGTGTCATTTGGACACCGGACGAAGAAGATATCATTAGATTTATACGAGGGGAAAATAGTTATTTTGCATCTAAACCGCATGGCTTCCCTTAACAAATTCTTGGGTGCCTTAATAATTCCCGCCAGCCTTATCTCTCACTCGATAAGATAAACTCGAATCTTATTTTCTTTCTTCTTCTTTCTTCTTTCCTCTTCTGCTTCTCCTCTGTTTCTCTTCTTCTTCATTTTTCTTTCTATCGATTTCAGTTCTGAGGATTTGAGTTTTATAAGGTGGTGTTGTTTAGTATTGATTAAGATTTGGAAGAGAAGAAATTGATTTTGTTGTGCATAAAGGTTTCTGAAGTTAGGGTTTGTGTGGGATTGATGACGATTTAGTATTGTTGAAGGATAAAGAACAACTGGGTTGTTGTTTAATTGAAGTTGTAGTGATATTGTGAAGAGTAATTCGAGGTTAAAGGAGATTAGAGTTTCTGTTCTTCCCCAATTTGAGAAATTAGGGTTTCGTCCTTGAAGATTGTGGATAAGGAGAAATTATAAGATGTGTTTGTTTGATTTGAAGATTTCAATTGATGTTGTGAAGTCGAATTAGAAAATAAAGGATTGAGAATTGGATTTAGGGTTTCTGAGAATCAGTGAAGAGGATGAAGATTGATGTGGTGTTGGATGAACTGTATTGGCGGGTTGTTGTAACCTTAAGAAGAATCTCAGAATCCAGTTAAGCAAGAAGAGGAGTTGAATTGTGTTTGTTGGAATGGAACTAATCTGAGGTAACTTCCTTTCATCAGTAAATTTAGTAAAGTTATTCGATTCATATATTGAAGTTGTATGATTGTTATTGGAATCACGGTTGAGTTAGACAAAAAGGTTGTGTTTGGTTGGAGTTATAATTGGTAGTTGAGTATAACTGAAATCAGATAAAGATGAATGTTTATGGTTATGCATTGGGTGATTTTGAAGTTGCAAGTGTTGTTGAAATATGAATTGCAGTTTAAATTTATCTTATGTTCAGGGATTTGTTATTATGGAGATGACTCAGAAGTTTGGATAATTGAGTTATTAGGGATGTTAATTACATGTAGAAGGGATAGTGATGATATTTCTGGATATTGAATGAGTTGGGTTTGATGATAATGGAAATATATTATAGTGACAATAGTCTTACAAAGTGAATGGAGTTGGAATTGTTTTGGTGTTGCATATGAGACTTGATGTATGTGTGTTGGAATTGAGATTGAACTGCAGACAATGGTACTGAACAAAGTAAATGGATTAAGGGTGCATGAGTTAGTAATGGAACTCAGTTTGAGCCAGTTTGGTGGGTGTGTAGTTTCCATTGAGATAATACAGGGATTGAGCTTTAGGAACTGGTATTGGGATGTATTGCAGGAAGTGCAAGTGGAAAATGAAGTAGTCTGTGATTTGTGTAGAACTCTTGGAGTTGGTTTGTGCTGTTAAGATGTATAGGCTGAGTTGGTTGTAATGCTGTCATAGCAAAGGGTGTAGTAAAAGCTTGTATTTGCCGATTAAGGTAAATAGACTTTGTAACTGTGCTATAAAGTTATTTGAGATGTTTGAGTTACTGCAATAGAGTTTTTAGTTTAAGCTTGTTAGTCATCCCAGTCTGTTTAGGTGACTGAGTTAACTCAGTGACCAGATTTGACTCAGTTGACCATTGACTTGAACTGGACCTAGATGTTGACTGTTAGTTGACCTTTGACTAGACGTTGACCATTATTGGACTCTGATGGATTGTACTTAGATTAATGGACCGGGTTTAGTGGGTTTGGGATTGGAATCAGTGTTTCTTAACTAGACTTGTTGGACCCTTTATGGTCCGAATTAGCCTTTGGCTTCTTCTACAAAGTTGTAGATACTCATCAGACTTAGCTGATAGACTATAGAACCAATCTAATTGAATTAGTAAACTTTAGATTTTCTAAAGTTGGATAAATAAAAGATATAGAACCATAAGTGGGCTTGGAATCATTAGATAGACTTGTATGATTCTTGTGTGAGCCATTTTGGCTAGATTCTTAGAGTTCTTGTGTGATTAACAGTTAGTCTTATTAACAACGATCGATTCAAAGGATGAACCAGTGGATCGTGGATCTCGAGGTAGGAGTGGCTTGTCATCAAAAGAGGTGTGATTAACTCTTTTGTAACCATTGTTGTTTCTTTTACAAAAGTTTATGCTTAACAAACTCATGTATTGTCTGATTATGCATTCCATGCTTTATTAAAATTGCATTGCGATAATTCTGTTGATTCTGTTAATCTTTCCATGGTTTGGAAATGACTTGTCATGTTTGTTTCTCTTTATGAATTATATGTGAAATAATAATTTCCACACGTGGTATATAGGATACGCTCCTTCAGATTTACACCTACTTACTTTCATCTTTTATGCTATGGCTAGGGCGATACACCGCAATATTATTATTCGGTGTGGAATTCACGGCATCAATATTATACATTGTTTGAAAGAAGGAGTTTGTTCCATATACATGTTTGTTTGTTTCAGTGACTTGGTCACTATTTAATGTTTGGGAAAACATGTATTGTTTTCCAAATCTTGCATATGATTTCTTGAAGGTTAAATGTTATTTCTATTGGGCACCCCTTTTAGGGATGATGTGATCACCCATTCCCACTTTCAGTTTCAGAGACAGAGAGTTGCCCAGCGGAAGCTTCGAGGAGTTGAGTCTGTTAGTTGGTTAACTTCGGCTATGTTTATTATGTTGTTTATTATATTCGTAAACCAAATGACTATTTTATATGTATCATTTGAGCGGAGTTCTTGTATATACATATATTTCGGAGCGGGGCTAGTTTTTGGGTTAAGTTTTGTAGCAAATTTCTTAATTGAATGTTTAAATAAATGATTTAGATTCTTAGTGCCTCTTTATTTTAGTTAATCTCTTGGATTAGTCAGCTGCTAGCTTTGGGGGAGCTACAGTGTTGGTATCAGAGCTCACTATTAGATCTTAAATGGGAAAATATAGAATTATCCAGTGCTAGTTAGTGAAATAGATTAGTTTAGAACTGGGTTGGGTTTGTGAGATAAATATTAATCACTAAAAGCTATCAATAATTAAAAGAATTATTTGATTATTTGATTAATTGATTTGTTTGTTTGTATATGTAATGAAGTAAAAATTGTAGGGTACACCAATCACTTTAGCTAATAAGGATTTGAGAATAATTAATCTAAAAAGCATCAACACGTAGACAATTCAATACTGAAACTAGTGAGATTAGTATTATTGATAAATCTTGAAAGTCACATAGAAATTTATTGAGTACCTTGACTTATACATAGGGTTAATAATTTATGATCACATAAATGTTAATAATATTGTTGGGACTTAATAATATTTGTAAGAGTAGTTAGAATAATAGTTAGATCACCTAGTGATAGGAATATATTAATGTGTTGTTTTACAGAATAAATAAAGAATAAAGATATATAAAGGATTCAAAACATTTTTAATATCGCAAAAAGCTTTCAGCTACGAAAACAAATATCTTCACGCGCACCATTTCTTCTGATTACTGAAACTGAAGTGGGAACGAGTGAGAACATCATCCCAAAGAGGTGCCCAATGGAAACATATAACTTACAAGTAATCACTAACATGCTTAAAATTTCTAAAAGATAATGAAATTAAAACTGAATAATAGAAGAAAACAGATAACACATTTTACACACAACACGAAGCAGAAGATTGCGTCAATTCTTTTCCCCAGACATTGCGTCCATCGTGGAAATATCCATGAAAGATCCATCACCAGATATATCTACGAGAATTGAATTAAACAACCTAAACATATGTTGTAATAACCTCGTCCCACTCAATAGAGAAGAAGATGCTATGAATAACTCAAGTCTCAAATGATAGCATGAATCCAGGTACCGTAAGATTTTATTGTGGAATGCGTACACCTAATAAATCCAAATACCACCATCTAAGTTTAGAATATAATAAGGTTTTGATTATTATGATCTTACCCTGCATAACAGGTTCACAAAAGGCTCAATCATTATTCGTAGACCGAAGTCTCCAAATAATGACCATCTCCAGTCATGAACCTAGGATTTCTTCCTAAGTCAAGGTCATAGTAACCCATTCATACTACTAAGACTGAACAATCAAGTATGATATGCACGAGTGACTTCCCCAAAATATAAAATATATATAATAATCAACTGGGGTAAAGCCAGACTACTAAGTTATATTCAACCGGGGTAAAATCGGACTATTATCTTAAGACTATAAAATGTAATAATATTTAACCGGGATAAAGCCGACCTACTAAGGTAATATTCAAACAACATAGCATTCCTTACTAAGCTTAGCCAAGAGCTATGGGGAAACACATACAATCTTGGCGGGGAAACCAGACAACACATATACACAACATACCTATTGAATTACAAAAAAAAATGCTTACACATCATGCACTCAGATGAAAGTAACTTATTGATTACAAGAAGGTTACAAGAGTTCCCACCTGATATTGAAGGCAAACCACGCCTACCTTGAAATCCACGATCCACTGATCCATCCTATGAATTTTTCGTTGTTAATAACGACTAAATGTTAATCACACAAGTACTCTAAGAAATTAGACAAAAGGCTCATACAAGACTCATATCATAATCTCATACAAGGCTCTAGTTATAAACTAAGTGGAATAACTAATGGTTCTAATTTTATTAATAGTTCTATAACCTAGTAATAAGAGATTTTGGTATAAAATAATATTTACTTATCCAAATTGGGTATCATCGGAAATCCCTCGAAAAGCTTTACAACTTTGCAGAAGGAACCGAAAACTATTTTCGGACCATAAAGGGTCCAAAACATCAAAATACTAAATCTGGTTCTAAACCTAGCCCACTGGAGTATGTATGAATCAATTAGGTTTGTTCACACCTATCGTGAAGCAAAATTTTCTGCAGATAAGTTGGCAAAACAAGGCTGTCTTTTGGCAAAGGGAGTGAGAATTGCCTATGTTGGAAGACCTGTTTTTTTGAGAACAATTGAGTTACCAAATGTATCTTATTTTCGATTTAAATAGTTTTTTAAGTTTTTGGCGTCGCTGTGACCTCTTTTCTCAAAGGCCATATTGCAAATATTCTTTTCATTAATATAATTTTTGGACTTAACAAAAAAAACACAGGGTTGATTCGTCCCGGTACACCAACCCGGCCCGTTAACCCACTCACTGACCCATCGCGTCAACCCACGACCCGACACGTTTACCCTGTCCAAGACCCGAACTGGTCTGACTCGCACCGACTCAGCTGAGTCAGGAAACTAACCCGGCTGACTCACTCGTCACCTTCACTAATAACTCATAAATATTCTAAGTGTTGGTCACCAAAACAGTTCGTGTGGTCTACTTTGAAGGTCTCTAATTTACAGCCTGTAAATCCAAATTAAACAAACTAGAGCTCGTTAGAAACACGGAAGTACCCTCTACAATTTTTCGTACTGAGTATTTTCCAATTCTAACTAGAACCTATCTATAAAGTCTCATTGTTATTGACTCTTGCCACTGCTTACACAGAATTACAGTTTCAACGGGTCATTTTCTAGGAAGCATATATCAACCAAATGAAACAAACTTTACATGAACATAAACTATAACCGACGTACTACAGTTTCAGTTTATAGAGCTACATCTAATTCTTACTCTAACGGACCTAAACAAGTGTATAGAAATAAAGCAGAGAGCATATATTAATTCACATAAAATCATGGGTTTTTCATGCATCAGGAGTATAATTGATTTCTAAGTATTTTCCATATCTAAGAGCTATCCATATATTAAACATACTAGGATGAATTTAAAAGGGTTTACCTTGATTGTTTCACTAAGTTTCCACCACCTCCATCAACCTTCTCATCATGTTCCTCATTAATTAATGATCTCCATTAACAAACTCAACTAAGAGCATCATGCTTCATCCGCAACTATATTTCTATCCTACTGAATATACTCAACCTCTAACTAGGCTTTGATATGTCAGATATTATCATCAACAACTAACATAATCATCACTATCTCTTTATCTATTCTACACAATTTATCTCCAAAAAAAACCTTTAATTCTCCTAATTCTATATATATATTTCTTCTACTAAATTCCTAACAACACCACCAACACCTTAGAAAAATCACGATTCACTCTCAAAATAACACTAAATTGCTACAACACCTGCTAGAAAAAACCAAAAGAAGAAGAAAATAAACTTCTTCCCACCCAAAATTCAATTAAATTTAAATTAAAAAGATTTACTATTGGGTATCTAGAACACTACTAAGGGATGACCAAAAAGCAAGGTCCATTAAAATTAAAGGTCTGGTTAAGTCAAAGAAACGGTCAACGATCAACGGTGACGGTCAACGGCAGAGTCAACTACGGCTGACTTTTGTCAAACTTCGATACCCAAATTTCCGAGTGTGATATCTTCTTCATCCAGTGTCCAATTTGCGCGTACTTGCAGTCCATTTCGCATAACTTTTCGAGATCTATCCAATGGTGCTAGTTTCATGTCCAAATTATTATTTTATTAATCCCTATTAATTAATATCCGTATTTAATTAATTACGTCATTAACGGCTAATACGTCTCTTGACTAATCAAATAGCGCTGACGTGATTGATGTTCCTTACATTCTCCCCACCTTATATCATTTTCGGCCTCGAAAATCGAATCGTCTTTTTGAATCTTCAAAACTCCCCACCTTATAAAGAAACACTAACTCTCGACTATATGCAAGTATTGTTCATACTTACAAACGCGCGAAAAACTAACTCATTTCAAATGAGTTCGAAACAATTTTTGAAACAAAACAAAAATCTGTACGTCTTTCTACATCTAATATTTAAATTTTGTAGTTCTAGGTTCGGTAGACTAATTTCTGTTTTAATAGACTATTGGTTCTTAGTACATTGGAAGATACTCTATCATAAAGGTTTTATATGATTCAGTAACCTGTCAATCAAAATTATCAACCTCAGGTATACTGATTTAAACATTAATAAATAAATACATTTAACTTCTTCACACTAATTCTCTATCTCAATAAATTGATAGCTCTTCGTATAAGCCAAGGTACTCAAATAATTCATATGTGACTTTTGGGATCTATCTGTAGATGGTGGATTTTAGACAAGGGCTAAAATCGTAAACCCATAATTATACGAACCTCTGATCCAACAATCAGACGTGAGTATCGAGACACGAGTCTCTCATCGAATTCTCTGACTGAGAATACTTTCTCTCAGAGTACATGCAGATATGTAGTCTCACGGGACAACGACATATCTCATGAATACTGAACACTTTCAGTGATTATTTCTATATAGTATCACGAGATGGATGGCTCCTAGACAGCTTGCTTTGCTAGTATAGAGCGATAACGTCTTCAGGAACAAACAACGAGTTTACCCTGACTATATAAAGGATATGACTTACCGACAAGCTCATATCGGGATAATTAATGCTCCTAGACAGCTTGCTCTGCTAGTATAGAGCCACAAAGTTAATTATTCCTAATTAAGATTAATTCTGTCGTGACATTCACTACTGAATTCCCAGAATAATCTATTATTGCTCCTATTCCATGGTCGAATCCACGACTGGTCCCATGGAATGGCAATAACAATTGCTCCTATTCCATGGTCGAATCCACGACTGGTCCCATGGAATGGCAATAAACAATTGTTCTGATTCTATGATCGAATCCACGGCTTGATCTCATAGAATAGCAATAACTATATTATCTCATTACTCCGATTTCATGATCGAATCCACAACTGGTCTCATAAATGGTAATAGATAAATCTTAATTACTCTGATTCTATGGTCGAATCTACGATCCCATGGAATGGTAATGCTCACTTATTATTCTGAATTCGTAGTCGAATCCTCAGCTGATCCTATGAATTAATAATAAACATCTTATTACTAAGTTTTGTGAATTATTCTCCACTGAATTCCACAATTAGTAATAAATACTCAACAACCGGGCGTATGAGCTACCTCTAAGTAAGTCCCGATTCAAATGGTGAAAGTGTATTCAACGACGATACACTAACAGTCACCGCACGAACGAGTATTTCAAAATACAACGAAACGATGAACCTATGCAAAATAGGGAAGAAAATAAGAAATAATTAAAAATATTGACCAGGGTGCTGGGAGCATGGACACACGACCGACCGACCGTGTCGTGGTCAATCCCACGCCAGTTTTATATATTTAGTGCATTTTTATTATTTTCCATGATTTGATGAAAATTCTCTCATTTTATCAAATCTCATTCGTCTCGAGGAAACTCCTCGGTTTCATGGTATTTTCATAAATTCGTAAAAAATAATATAAAATTAAGGAAAGAAGTGTGGGACGTGACCGTTGGCCAACCGGCCATGCCTTGGTCCCAGCCGGCCCCACACCTCACGGTTCCTCATTATTTTATTATTATTATTATTTCTCTAATTTCATGAAAAAACTCCTTGATTTCATGGTATTTTGCACAAATCATCAAATAATAAATAAAATTATGAAAACTTGTGGGATCGGGCCACTAACAGGCCGGCCGGCCATGCCCTAGCCGGTCCCACACGCCCCTTGTTGTATTATTTTATTTTATTTTATTTTTCCTTGAATTCATCAAATTCCTTGATTTCATGGTATTTCTCTCAAATTAGGAAAAATTCCCTCAAATCATGAAAAATACTTAAAAAATTATGAAAACTCGTGGGACCGGGCCCCTAGCCGTCCGGCCACGCCCCCACGGTCCCACACACTCGTGTTTTTATTATTTTAACATTTTTTGCTTCCTTGAACTCATGAAAACTCCTTCAATTCATGGAAACTCCCTAAATTCATCAAATTTCTTGAAATTCTTCATAAAATCATCAAAAATATTATAAAATTAAGGAAATGGCACTACAGGGCCGTGGTCACGACCGGCTGACCATGCCTTGGCCTCGGCGGTCCCACGCCTCCTTATTCCTTATTTTATAATTATTTTCCATCATCTCATGTTGTTTTCCTCAGTTTCGTAGAAACCCTAATTTTGACATATTTTCTCAAATGGATGCTCAATGCACGCCAGAAAATATCAAAATTCTCAGGACTGAGACGCGGATGCCTTGGGGACACGAGCACGCTATCTTAACCGACCAAGATTGGATCTTTGGCTTACATAAGCCGGTCCCATCAAGTTTCACAGTTTTGACCTAATTTGCAGAATTGCACGTATTAGGTCCAAGACTCTTCCAAACACATTGGATTTTCATGAAGTGATCATCAGGCGATCACGTGACTACCCACGGCCGGTTTCATGACCCCATGGTCGGTCCCTCACGTCATAATGAATTAGGTTTTCTCACATAAGGCTCAGACGAACAAATGATTAAACCAGCATTTAATCATTCTTTCACCAACAAATCGTCAACTCTTCAGGAGTTCTTTGTATTTTCTCACGTGAGCATATGGATACTACATGGTTGATCCACGGTCCCATGTAGTCGTTCCCTCCTTCGTCCCATGGTTAAACTTCTGACGAACCATGAATTGATCAACAATTGATCAAATTAGGGTTTCTGAATCCAAGGATCATCATTCCATATTCCAACCTTAATAATTTTACGACGACCTCATGGTCATTAATTTTATTAATTATGCTCGGGTCAACGACCAGTATTCTAATTAATATTTTTGGTACGCTGCCAATAATCCATCAGATGAGCAACACATGCTCAGACGATCAAATATTCAACAATTCATCACATGAGCAACACTTGCTCAGATGATAAATATCTTCTAAAACCAAGGAATATTTGTTCAACAATCAATATTCAAAGGTCCATTGAATGAGCAATACTTGCTCACTTCATCGTAAGAACTATACCTCTGTCTCATGACATGTTCAATTCATGAGTTTCAGAACATCATGTTCAACTCAGCAACTACATGGACTCATCAAACCACGAAGTCATCAATTGACTAACAAACCACGAGACGTCAATCGTGTCACTTTGGGGGGGGGGGGGATATCACTTAGGGTTTTGGTCTGGCGGTCTACAACACGTGTGTTCAAACACACGATGGTATGTGAACAAGTCGTGCAATCAGTTGAAGGAATTCACGAGGTAGTGGGTGGAAAATCGATCAAGTCTCCACACGTTGAGCAACTGGTTTCAAACACGATCTCCACTTCCCCACTCCTTGATTCCATCAACTGTCACACTTCATGGGGTCACGGTGTCTAAAATTCCAGAAATATAAATAAGTCTCTGAATCATGATTGAATCATCGGCATCAACAGTATCATCGATCTCACGTCTCATCGACAACACGAGATCATCAACTCATCAATTGAGCAACTACTCTCAATTGAGCAACTACTCTCAATTGAGCAATTTCAATCATTTAGAGCTTATCATATTCAGAATTCACACATCCACAATCTTTGATTACCATTGATTCCACACAATTCCCAGCTTCCCTCCTACAGATCAACCCATCCTCTCTTGTGACCGAATTTACTCTGGAACGGTGATTGTCTTGATTTAGGCCGGAGTACTACAGATTGATCTCTCGAATCTAAAGCACCCCCTTTGCAGCGGTGCATATGTGTGAGGTTTAAAATTTCGCTCGGTTCGAGAAGTCTCCTCCGTACGGTCGTCTCCTCAATTCCTTAAAAACCAGCTAATCGTTTTTCCCCATCTACAGATTGGCGACCACAGTGGAAGATCATTCTCTCGGTTGATATCTCAATTCGGCAGGATGGTCGGTCCTACGTATGGTTCAGTTACCAATCCGGGTTCAACACCCAACTCTAACATTGCAAGTCCTAGTGGTACTCTCAGCAAGTACTACTCCTATTAACGTTGCAGGCTCTAGTGGTAGCGCTAACACCACTCCTCCGGCCAGCAATATCACGTCACATGTTATTATCACTCTTCCAACCACTGGTGCTCCAGAGATCGCCCTTGCAAGTGATGATACTGGCGCTATCAACAATCCACTCTTCGGTTGGTCTCCTGAAGAAACCAGAGGAAATCCTTGATCTCATGAAGGTTCAGACTGACGTGGCTGCAACACAAAGAGTTGTATGCTTATCTCAAAACTCTCACAGACAAGTTTGCGTCTGAACGAACTCAGCCTCAGCGCGAAAAAGGAGAAGCTAAAGAAACATCTTCAACTGCTGATCCTGAAATCTCTCCAATCCATGTTGTACAAGATGAAGAATTCCGCAAAGCTGCAGATGACTCTCCAGCAAAGGAACTTGCAGGCTTCATCGCTCGTGAGGACCTGGAACGCTTCATGGAGGATCGAGGAAAAGACAAAGCATCATCTGTTCATCGTTATCAACCTTCATACCCTGTTGCTACGCAAATAATTTCTTTCCCGAAGGGCTACACTTCCCCAACGTTCGCACTATATAACGGAACATGGAGCGCTCGAGAACACGTCTCTCGATCCCTGGAGGCACTAGGAGAGCATGAACAAAAAAATGATCCCAATCTACAGAGCCTTTCTCTGCGACTCCAGACTCTCTCAGAACTTCATGAAGCAAACGATCAGCGACTACTACACCTGCTTTGCTGAGCAAAGTCTACAAGGTCGAGGAACCTCGGCAGCGCCGCCTGATCAACAAACAATACAATGTCCAACCTTCCATGAACGTTATTGCTCAAGCAAAAGGAAAGCTCCTGCTCAAACATGAGACATCCAACACCATCCTACAAAAGCATCAAGAAAGGATAACCAATCTTACACAAACCTCGATCCGGCATTAACGAACGGGGAGATGATCGGACATACTCAAACTTATCATGAAGCAGTGATCGAGTTACTAGAAGTCTGGGTTCAAGATGGTGCAATCAAATCGCTGCTCATCATAGAGAGCCAACAAGAAAAATGAAGAAACCCAGGTACTGTCACCTTCATAGATTCATCAAATCATCCAACAAGTAACTGCAATATTTTGAAGCAAATTTTCAAAGAGAAGGTTGATCCACAATAGCTTCAACGAGGGACTGAAGGAGTACACAAGAGTCCTCTCCCAATCAGAAGCTTTACACTCTCTCTGAACAACCTATCAAAGAGGCAGTTCAATCCTGGTCGAACGTGAATTGCTCTATCTGTCGAAGGCACGAAGGAGAGACATGTTCACAGCACTGAACACATCATGTCAAGAAGTCCATTCCGAAAATACTTCTTGAGCCTCCATCCACGGACCAAGAGGTGTACGACTGGGGACTGCTTACCACAGTCAATCTCAGAAGAAACGAATTGGGAAGAACGTTGATCGATGCTGACACCGCCATCAACAACATTCCACTGAAAACCATCGGATCCACATGCATCACTCGACAAGAAGATACTCATGCTCCATCTCAATCAGAGACCTTGAAGGAGCGCTCGGAAATACTTATGGCTACATCATTCTCAAAGTGAACATAAGTTCAACCTGGACAGAAACCAAGTTTCACATAATCAGGAAGATCCAGGATATGACACGTCCTTCAGAAGAGCGTGGATCCACGCTGAAAAGATGGGTACTTACAAAGCGCCTTTGGTTACATATCTCTCCAACAAAGAAAGTTCTGATCCAGAAGATTTGACGGACATTCCATCATCAGAGCACTTGGAGGAATTTCGAACTTTGACGAGATTGAAGCAAGAACCTGCAAAAGATGCATAGACATTCATCAAGAGGTTCCACACTCAGGCAAGTCTCATTCCTCCCGTGTCTACGTCATTTATTTCCTCACATGCTATGTAGCATGGGGACTTAATTCTGCTAGCAACTCTGCAAGACGTTATGAATGGTAACTTCACCGCATTAGTATTTTACCAAGTGGTTGAATCTGACATTTCTCTGAATCGATCACTGAGACGTTCATTGCTGAGATGATGTCCAAACATGGCAAAGAACACTTTGGGAGTTTCTACATAGCCTTGCAGGAGCGTCCATGTGTGCCACAAAATTAGAAAGCTCTGACTTCTGCACAAGTGTTGAATCCCACTGCTGCAACGAAAGGAATGCTGAATCAACAGAAGAAAGTCGGGGCCCAGACGATCAAACCTAAGACATGCTCAAGGGGTATGACGCTTCAACGCTCAATCATCTAAGAAGCCTTCAAAATTGTACTCCCAATCAAAGAGTACACCTTCGATAATGGCGCCTCTGGCTTCAACACAAATATCTCGACACTGATTCAACACCAGCACGCACTACATTCGATAAGTCTTCATTATCTCATTATAAGACTTCTGAAGCAGATGCAACATTCACACATGAATGTTACCAACTCCTTCAACATACACTGGGCAACCTGAGGTGATTCCGTGAAACTTCATCGACGGGACTTCTCTACATCACAAAACCCTACATGACTGAGGAACTTGTTCCCTTCACCGATCTAGAACGGAGATTTCTGCTGCTATCTTCCACAACAACGTGGATTCACTTACAAAGCCGCTTCACGATACAGTCATGCTTTCAAGAGCACTCAGGTTGAACTCCCAGTATACCGGATTCTCAACTCACTAACTAGTTCGTGAACGTAAAAGGCTCACTGGATGAAGGAACAAAAATTATATCTATAATCATAGTTCTAGCCTTTTCGGTCTTTAGAGCAACTTCAACCATGGTATCAACATCAACAATAATCTCTAGAGGAACACCATCCATGATCTTAGCATCGACAAGGATATCTGGAGCATAATAATTCATGGTCTCAGCACCAACAACGGTCTCAGGAGCAACATCCTCATGACAAGGCTCCATCAACTAACCATTCTCTGAAGTATTGCTCGAGGAAACGGACTTCTCGAAGCACTAATGATTCATATCAAGGCGTGTAGACATGAAATAGCTCACATGAAAGTCTTTCTGAAGATTGCACGATGGGCGGGCACAACACCAAAGTCTTCTACAAGATGTTCTCATCACCTCTACAAATGAGATACAACATACTTCAGCAAATGGGTTTACAAAAACGTACCAACGAGTGAGGAATGAGACGATACTTCCTCAATAAAATATGTTCTTCTATGTCTCTTATACAACCTACCAAAAGGGCGCATCAATCGGACGTACGAGATGAAAGATATGACCTTTACCGTCAGGTCTACGAAATCAGAAAAATTTGTACGGGATTAAAAATTACAAATGTGCACGCTTCGTTGGATGACCTCTACAACTCCAAATTGAGTGATTCTTGTCTCATGGGATAACTCAGTCTCTTAGCTTCAAAAGTTGGGGTCAAGCATCAAATTCCGACGTCGTATGAGGTTCCGACATCTTCCAGAGCGTATAATATGCAAGCAGCAATTCTTAGACGGTATTCATGACTTCCACAGTCGATCGGTGTCCATCAGGTCTTTCCACTAAGTACTTCATCAAGGTACCTCCAACTTCGACCATCTAGGTATTTACATCAATTTTTCTACGTGGGTCCTCTATCCAAGTCTTGCCAGAAGAAGAGAAAACGAAGAGGAGAGATCTAACCAAAATACTGGGGACTGACGATCCACTGATCATGACGACCAGTTTCACAGTCCAAGACTCGTGGCACCAGACTCTCATATGCTAATCATTCATCATAAAAGTAATGCTACCATAGGGACATGAAACCGTGGTCATTACATCATCCTCTCAAGACCAACCTCAACTATGGTCCCATGACCAGGGTTTCAGAAGCGATGTTTTTACGACTGACAGAAGCAAGATGGCGTTGTAAGCACCATGATCATGTATCAATCAAGGGGTCATGATCTCAAACGAATCAACGACATTAAAATCCTTCACCAACCGTTCAAGATACAAGAGAATGGTCTAAGAACACAACATGAGTGTCTTACAACAAGCTCGGCTGAGATGATTTTACACTGTCCTGTACAAACTGACGATCTGGGAGCAATTGGTGAAGAATCGAGGGATGGGTAATATACCATTCTCTTCGTATGAAGGTCCTCTACAACATATCCAAAATTCAAAGCAATTTGAGAAACGAGCAAAGAGTTGTGGCCAAAACATTGGACCACATGCCAGCTGAAAATTTTCTGAAGGTCTCCTGGAAGTTTACTGTTTCGTCGATTTCACATCCTAAACATGCTCGGAACTCAAAAGGCTTCTTTGCGAAAGTTTGGAAATTTCCTGGGCATGAGGATACATGGGACGACCGCGAAAATCCGACATCGGACGAAGATTCTACAACAATTTCAATGAAGACCTAACTTCTGAATTTTCTGATGACGAAATTCTTTATTCATCCAATCAGGAGCTGCACCATCAACACAAAGCCGAACTTCATCTTCAGCCGATAGTCTCACTTGCTGAAGTCGGCGGTGCTTCTGCTAATGAGGGACGACTCTCGGATGATCGAGAGACATACAATATGTCAGCTTCCAGTGTCTCTGAAAGGTTGATTTGCCTTAGTATGAGCATCCGCAGAAGTCTTCATCTTTGACTTGATATTTTTGGAGCGCTCCATGGAAGATTCCGAAGAGTGGTTGTAACCAGAAGTCACCACTATCTGAGGCGCAAGGCATGGAATCATGGATATACCAATAACAAACGCACAACAAAAATGGTAATCCTCAACTCTTACTTATTTACGGTTTCAAGAACCTAGTGATAATAACGTAAAAACCTCGAAAAACTTGCTCGCTTCTTCAAACTTGCCAAGACGAGCAAAATTCATTATTTAAAGTCAACACATGACTTTGCGTGAAACTATGAATAATTCACATAACCTTTCATGTGAATATTCGCTGATTTTCTACATGTGTGCATACACTATAAAATCGCAAAAATCATACATACATTATTTCATCACGTATACAATTGCTTACTTTCAGCAATTGCTCAAAAATCATGACTTGATTTTCATAAAGTCGTGAACAACCCACGTAAAGTTTTACTATGTGAACACTCACTGATCTTCAAGAATTGTACAGACGTCCATTCTACAATTGTGAAAACCCACATATAGACATTATTTCACCATGTATAATTGTTTAGTTTCAACAGTTGTTCAAAATCAAAACATTGATTATACAAAATATATATATATTCAACGTGAAACTCAGTAAATTTGAAAAATATATCTATATATTTTTGCTCCCTCGCACGAGCATCTGTCTTTGAAGCGAGAGTATATTTTCAAAGATTTCCGAAAGCTCGAAGATAAAAATTTTCATGAAGGCTCATAAACAAAATTTTATTCCTAACAGACGCACGTCTATCAAAAAGAAAAAAAAACTTTTCTCTCGTACGAGCATCCACCTTTGAAACAAGAGTTTATTCCACTTTGTGAAATCTCACGTATTTAAAATATAAAATTCCGGTTTTCGTGAAAGCTCATAGACGAATTCTATATCATTAGACTGAGGTCTATTTTGTTTGTTCCTTAAACTAACGGACGAACGAGCGTCTATTCATAAAACAAGGATTTGTTTTCATGGGCCTATCCCGCGAATCCTAAAACGACCAAGGTCCTGTCGTCCAAATCAGCGGTTCAACGCAAATATATGCTCATCAGACGATGATGCTCTATCATGCCAATGGGATCTTCATTCAAGTCATGGTATGCTCATACTATCGAAATCCGGTAATGTCTTAACTTACGACTAAGTTCAATTACTTATATTGTTTATGACCGGAAAATCACCATTCAATGCTGACTGAGGAACACGGCTTCCCTCACTAAGCAGGGGACTTAATGTAGATGGTGGATTTTAGACAAGGGCTAAAATCGTAAACCCATAATTATACGAACCTCTGATCCAACAATCAGACGTGAGTATCGAGACACGGGTCTCTCATCGAATTCTCTAACTGAGAATACTTTCTCTCAGAATACATGCAGATATGTAGTCTCACGGCTAGACAACGACATATCTCATGAATACTGAACACTTTCAGTGATTATTTCTATATAGTATCACGAGATGGACGGCTCCTAGACAGCTTGCTCTGCTAGTATAGAGCGATAACGTCTTCAGGAACAAACAACGAGTTTACCCTGACTATATAAAGGATATGACTTACCGACAAGCTCATATCGGGATAATTAATGCTCCTAGACATCTTGATCTGCTAGTATAGAGCCACAAACTTAATTATTCCTAATTAAGATTAATTCTGCCGTGACATTCACTACTGAATTACCAGAATAATATATTATTGCTCCTATTCCATGGTCGAATCCACGACTGTTCCCATGGAATGGCAATAACAATTGCTCCTATTCCATGGTCGAATCCACGACTGGTCCCATGGAATGGCAATAAACAATTGTTCTGATTCTATGATCGAATCCACGGCTTGATCTCATAGAATAGCAATAACTATATTATCTCATTACTCCGATTTCATGATGGAATCCACAACTGGTCTCATAAATGGTAATAGATAAATCTTAATTACTCTGATTCTATGGTCGAATCTACGATCCCATGGAATGGTAATGCTCACTTATTATTCTGAATTCGTAGTCGAATCCTCAGCCGATCCTATGAATTAATAATAAACATGTTATTACTTAGTTTTGTGAATTATTCTCCACTGAATTCCACAATTAGTAATAAATAATCAACAACCGGGCGTCTGAGCTACCTCTAAGTAAGTCCCGATTCAAATGGTGAAAGTGTATTCAACGACGATACACTAACAGTCACCGCACGAACGAGTATTTCAAAATACAACGAAACGATGAACCTATGCAAAATAGGGAAGAAAATAATAAATAATTAAAAATATTGACCAGGGTGCTGGGAGCATGGACACACGACCGACCGTGTCGTGGTCAATCCCACGCCAGTTTTATATTTTTAATGCATTTTTATTATTTTCCATGATTTGATGAAAATTCTCTCATTTTATCAAATCTCCTTCGTCTCGAGGAAACTCCTCGGTTTCATGGTATTTTCATAAATTCGTAAAAAATAATATAAAATTAAGGAAAGAAGTGTGGGAAGTGATCGTTGGCCAACCGGCCATGCCTTGGTCCCAGCCGGCCCCACACCTCACGGTTCCTCATTATTTTATTATTATTATTATTTCTCTAATTTCATGAAAAACTCCTTGATTTCATGGTATTTTGCACAAATCATCAAATAATAAATAAAATTATGAAAACTTGTGGGACCGGACCACCAGCCGACCGGCCATGCCCTAGACGGTCCCACACGCCCCTTGTTTTATTATTTTATTTTATTTTTCCTTGAATTCATCAAATTCCTTGATTTCATGGTATTTCTCTCAAATTAGGAAAAATTCCCTCAGTCATAATTAATTAGGTCCAAGACTCTTCCAATTGCACGTATTAGGTCCAAGACTCTTCCAAACACTTTGGATTTTCATGAAGTGATCATCAGGCGGTCACGTGACTACCCAGGGCCGGTTTCATGACCCCATGGTCGGTCCCTCACGTCATAATTAATTAGGTTTTCTCACCTAAGGCTCAGGCGAATAAATGATTAAACCAGCATTTAATCATTCTTTCACCAACAAATCGTCAACTCTTCAGGAGTTCTTTGTATTTGCTCACGTGAGCATATGGACACTACATGGTTGATCCACGGTCCCATGTAGTCGTTCCCTTCTTCGTCCCATGGTTAAACTTCTGACAAACCATGAATTGATCATCAATTGATCAAATTAGGGTTTTTGAATACAAGGATCATCATTCCAGATTCCAACCTTAATAATTTTACGACGACCTCATGGTCATTAATTTTATTAATTATGCTCGGTTCAACGACCAGTATTCTAATTAATATTTTTGGTACGCTGCCAATAATCCATCAGATGAGCAACACATGCTCAGACGATCAAATATTCAACAATTCATCACATGAGCAACACTTGCTTAGATGATAAATATTTGCTCAAACCAAGGAATATTGGTTCAACAATCAATATTCAACGGTCCATCGAATGAGCAATACTTGCTCACTTCATCGTAAGAACTATACCTCTGTCTCATGACATGTTCAATTCATGAGTTTCAGAACATCATGTTCAACTCAACAACTACATGGACTCATCGTCCCATCAAACCACGAAGTCATCAATTGACTAACAAACCACGAGACGTCAATCGTGTCACTTTGGGGGGATATCACTTAGGGTTTTGGTCTGGCGGTCTACGGCACGTGTGTTCAAACACACGATGGAATGTGAGAAAGTCGTGCAATCAGTTGAAGGAATTCACGAGGTAGTGGGTGGAAAATCGACCAAGTCTCCACACGTTGAGCAACTGGTTTCAAACACGATCTCCACTTCCCCACTCCTTGATTCCATCAACTGTCACACTTCATGGGGTCATGGTGTCTAAAATTCCAGCAATATAAATAAGTCTCTGAATCATGATTGAATCATCGGCATCAACAGTATCATTAATCTCACGTCTCATCGGCAACACGAGATCATCAACTCATCAATTGAGAAACTACTCTCAATTAAGTAATTTCAATCATTCAGAGCTTATCATATTCAGAATTCACACACCCACAATCTTTGATTACCATTGATTCCACACATTTCCCAGCTTCCCTCCTACAGATCAACCCATCCTCTCTTGTGACCGAATTTACTCTGGAACGGTCATTGTCTTGATTTAGGCCGGAGTACTACAGATTGATCTCTCGAATCTAAAGCACCCCCTTTGCAGCGGTGCATCTGTCTGAGGTTTAACATTTCGCTCGGTTCGAGGAGTCTCCTCCGTACGGTCGTCTCGTCAATTCCTTAAAAACCAGCAAATCTTTTTTCCCCATCTACACTATCAAATATACTAATATCACTAAAAAAAAAATTGTATTAGATTGTCTACATGGTCATACTTTTTAAACCAATTATTCTCGATTCTCTATTAGCTTTGCAAACCATAAGATAATTGGTTTATCCTACAGTTTTTACTTCACAAAATGTACACATAACCAAACAAACAATTCAGTCAACCAAATAAATCTCTTAGTTATTGATAGCTTTTAGTGATTAAGATTTATCTCTCAGCTCATCCTACTTTAAACTAATCTAGTTCACCAAATGGTACTAGCTATTATCTAATGTTGCCCATGTAAGATCTAACAGTGATTTCTGATACCAACTTGTGCTGCCCCAGCCTAAGCACCTGCTTTTTTTTTGCTAGGTCAAAATGGTTTATTAAGCAAAAAACCGTAATTACAAGAATTACAAAATGGGAGGCTCAAGGCCTCCCCACCCCCGTAAACCAAATGGGAGAAAAAAAAACATCAAAATAGCACTTGAAACTCATAAATAAGCTCCAAAACCGAAATAAATAACAAACTAATAGTCAAATCCTGATCCTTTTGAATAGGTGAATAATTAATAAAATTATTTGGATTTAAACCAGAAATAGTACCATCATTATAAAGCTCAATTGGAGTAACAAATTCCTGATCACTATGCCTAAAAACTTCAGATTCTTCATCAACACTATCCACATCATGATCATCATTATAATTACATGAAAATGATCGAACCTCATCTAAACAAGTAGTGTTACCAATTCTAACCTCGTCATCTTGATTATAAAAATTTTACTCATTTTCAAGGGTACTATTGGAAACACTATATCGAGCATTTTGCGCCTCTAACAAACGATTCTGATTCGACTCACAAGACTTCCTGATGGTATTATGTATAGAAGGTTCACTCTTGGTTACGATAATTTCGTCCATAACTAAGTCATTTGTCTCAGTTGACTCATATGTCAACTCAAGTAACTTACTTGTCGACTCAAGTATCCTACGTGTCGACTCTAGTTGAGGAGAAATATAAGAATCTGGCTCGTATGACCGGTATGCATGTGGATAGTAATTTGGCTCACCATGGTATGACCCATATCCTTCAAAAGGATGGCTTTCCCAACCACTATTCACACTATGGTCACAATAGGAATAATGTCCATGTTGCTCAGTCGGATGATATTCGTTGTGTTGGCTATTATAATACCAGTTCGACATTCTCAACACAAAATAAAACCCACTGACAGGGGATTCGTGGGTGGATAGAGTCTTACCTCCCGTACCAGACGGGCGATGAACCGTTGAAGTCGACTCAGGCCGCCGATTCCTATGTCAGTGTACGAACCTGAGGGGCCGAGATAATATCGTAACTATCGTCCTTCCCTGCAGCAGTTTTATTTAAATTAACCCTTCCTTAGGGTTTTAAAAATAATAATGTCCAAAGTCCCAAACATAAAGTCCAAAAAAATGTCCAAAAATAAAAGATTACAAAAATATAATCCTAATTACAGTTTCTAAAAATAAAATAATAAAAAAAATCTAAAAAATAAATTAACTATATACAAAATATTCTTCTTTACTCCTTTGAATTTTCCTTTTCTTTCCTTCTTTGGCTTCGCTTTACTATTCAACACTTTCTCTTTTTCATAAGCTCCGCACCAAATCTGAAAGCAAACAGAAAATACCAAAACGCGTAAGAAGGAACAAAAATAATAAAATCTAAAAACAAATCTATAAACAAGTCTGCGTCGGCGGCGCCAAAAATTTGATCGAATTTTAGATAGTGGTAACTAGAGTTGTCGTTCACTCAGACTCTGTTGAGATTGATTTTAGGATTAAATAAAAAAAAATACTAGAAATAAGAAAACATATACACAAAATAGTAGCAGGATGGATAGATACTGGGATTCGGGATTTCACTGCCTTTCATATACATGGGTTTTAGAAATTAATCCTTGACAGTTATAGCTCCTAACACAAGAAATATTAACTCTATTCTTTGCCAAAGTAGATTTCATAAAACATTAGTTGTAAGTTGTGAGCATGACACATCAAAAGTAATTAAAACTAAGCATGCAACATCAAACAAAAGAACAAATAATTAATATAAATCATAATTCATTAAAAATCAGTGCAAATAGTAATTAAGGAATTAATTAAATTTACCACATGATGAAATTCAGCTTCGTCCGTCGTCCCAGAGATGGGGTCTAGCTCCTCATTGTAAAAACACACTCAAAAAGATAACTCATAGCTCAAAAGGTGGTTTTATTGAATAAAAATATAACACAGGGAGTTTGCAACGCTTTGCAGGCGTTACAACTCACCGTTACAATATTGTCACAAACTGAAGTTGGTGTCGCGAATCGACTGTTACAGAGTCTATGAAATAATAAGATACTAGAATATAAACGATTGTTGTCTGCAGTCTTATGTTCTTCGTATCTTCTTCTTCGTGCAGCAGCATAGAGAACTCTGCAACTATCTATTCTACACTCTGTTTTCTCCCCCTAACTCTCCATAACCCACAATGATTCCCTTACAGCCTTATGTAGTCACGGAACCAAGAATATCTTCGTAATAAATCTCACATGTTCACGCTGTCAAACCATAAACTCGGGAATATTTTCTTCCCAGATTTATCTTCCCATACGCCTGATTGATGCTAACACACTCCAAACACGAAGAAAACTCTTCTAAGACTGATTCCAACTCGTCGAAGGCATATATATCCACGTAACTTCCAGAAGCACAACTCAGAGAATCCCGTGACTTCTCACAACTCTGTTGTCCTTAATTCCACGTATTCATCCCATTTTGTCCAAACTAAGCCCATTACCAAGCCTGTCTTGGTCAAACAGGTAGGTACCAACTGATTCCCGTGAAACTCTCTAACTGAATCTCATGAAAAATCAATGCAGGTGAAAGATATACTTTCCCGCTAAAAAACAGTATTTGAACGATGAAGAAGGGCTGCCCTGTTTTTGCTTCCACACGGTTTTCCAGCAAAATCCAGCTGATTCTGAAGACCATACCACTCCTGTTAGTCTGATTCAAGTCATCCCTAAAGTTTCAGCCATTGAATCTCCTTGAAACACACTCATACCACAAACCCTAATTCTGTTCTTCCACTACAAGAAATTCCCGCCAAAAATGGAAATCCAAATGAAGAAGAAAGTCAGCCGTTATCCAACAGTTGGGGGTGCGAGTATCAGGTGTGTGCCCCTTAGTAATTGGGGTTCCCCTTATCCAGAATGGGGGTCCGTTTAGCAACTTTTCTCCGGGGTGCAAAAGACCACTTTTCGAGCAATTTTTTCACATTAATTTATTTCCCAAAAAATACCTACAAATACACAAAATACCATAATAAGTACAAAAAACGAGTACCAACAATACAGAAAATTGAGGACAACCTAGACACAAAAATGTGTCTATCAGTATAAGAGCAGGCAAACACGTTCAAGACCACAAGAGTTTGTGTTTGTAGCGATCTGACTCTATGGACAGAGGTGATATCTCAATTAACGTACCACCAGTCTTAAACTACTTATGGTGGAAAATTGTTATGCGAGCTTTTCTTCAATCGCGTGATTTTCAATCATGGGTATATGTAGTTAATGGCTATGATGCTCCCGTTGTGGCAATAGGTAACGTTACTGTTCCAAAGAATATTGGCGAATACGATGTTGTAGAGATACTTGTTGCAAAGCAAAACTCCGACGGTTTGAATGCCATCATACATGCCATTACCCCTAATCTTCATAACCATGTGTCTAATTGCTCTCGGTTTAAAGATGCTTGGGATATCTTATAAACCGTATTTGAAGGGAATACCAGTGAAAAGGAATCCAGGCTTCAAAAACTAAATTCTGATTGGGAAAACCTTCGTATGGAAGATGAAGATTCATTTGATGAGTTTAATCACAAAGTGTCTGAAATTGTTAATGCATCTTTTGCATTGGGTAAGACTATTCCTGAAAAGGACATTGTGATGAAAATTCTCAGATTCGCTGCCATCTTGATACGATTCTAAGAAGCATGCCATCGTTGAGGGAAATAACCTTGATACCCTCTCCAGAAATACTTTTGTTGGGAAGCTAAAGATCTTTGATCATGAGCATACATCCAAATCTAGCAAGGATGTTGCGTTCAAAGCACAAAAAGACACAAAATTACTTGATAAAAGTAAAAATGTGTATATCTCTGAAGATGATCACTCTGAGACTGATTCATCAGATGAAGATCTTGACAAATCAGTCTCGATGATCACAAGACAGTTTAGAGATCTTATTTTGAAGAGAAGTAAACGGTTCTCCAGAGATAAGCCAAACGCATCAGTAAAACCTCATACTCGTATTCCTCCTAAATACAGGGACACAGATGAAACTGATGACGAGGATATGCCTCAGTGCTTTAAGTGTAAGGGTTTTGGTCATTTTGCAAACGTGTGTCCAAATCGCAGAAAATACATTGGGAACAAAGGTCTTGTTGCAACACTTGATGAGATGTCTGACAATTATGATTCTGATGAAGATAAAAAATCATGTGTTGCTCTTATATGTGAAAATATTGATTTTGATAATTGTAGCAATACATACATCAATCTTGATAATCTTTTAGAAGAAAACCCAATCAAGATGGAAGAATCAATTGACCCCTTTATTGGAAACTCTTTTTCTAATGTTTCAGGATCTACCATATGTCGAGCAGCTTGCATATCACAAGCACCTGAATCAGCTTATGTGTTGACATGCTCTTATTGTTCACTCAAGGGTCATGAACTCTCAAAGTGTTTCAAGTATAAACACAAGATGATATATGTCAACAAGCTTCAACGAAGAGCAGATCGTCTTGCAAACAAGCTTAAACTCGCGCAGAAAACCGCTGAGGTATGTAAGATTTTATCTTCTTCAAAGAAGCTAGTTTCCAAAGAGAAGTCTAGACCACTAAAGAAAAGGGTATGGTATAAACCAATTGATAGACATGGAACCATGAATTTCTCTCAAAAAGTTTGTCCACCACAACACAACCTGATTGTGTTGTCCTCGTGCATCTTGTCTCATGTGCCTGATTAAAAGAGACAAGATTATGCACACCTCAGGCTTTAAGAAAAATTTGTTTTGTTTTTCTTAGTTTTTGTTTTTGAGTATGGAATTCTTTCATGTTGGAAGGGATTTTCCTGTTTAATCAAAAAGAAAGGGTTATTATCGACAATTCCACTCTTTATAGGGCTGTGAGATGTGCGTACACAAACCTTTTAAAGGTTTAGAAACCCTACATTCCTTTTTCCTTCTCTGATACTCTTTATATCTTAAGACTGCTTGTTGAGTTTTGATTGTGAATTCCTCTCACAAAACCGTGCGTATATGGATACTCCAAGCATCATGTCTTCTAATGGAAAAGATGTCAATATGATTGTTAAGCCATCAATCACTAAGGAAAAAGAGAGATCTCCATTGTCTCCAACTTTGAAAATAAAAAGAAGGAATGTGAGGAAGCCAAGAGTTGTTCCTTCAAACTCACAGAAGTTTTCTGATGTTCTTGAAGAGTTGAAGCAGACAAAGAAAGAGATTCCTCAAATAAATGCTTGTGTTTTAACATCACTGGAAATTCAGAAGGCCCTGGTTCGACAACTTCAACCAAGAAGGTTCATTGGTATTGACTCCTTCCTCCATGGACCATATGTCCCAATGGCTGTTGACGACAAGGAGTTCGGGGATGACAATGAATTTTTCAAAGATCTTAATATCTAGGAAACTTCTTAAGAGAATTTTTATTCTTGTTTTTGTTTAAGAAGGATAACTAGTGTTTGGAATAGCCATTATTGTGAGTACATATAGTTATGTCAAACGTTTTTCATCTTGCAATGTTTTTAGATTTATTTATTTAAATTCTAAAGTTGATTTGGAAGACGATTTTTGCAGTATTAATATTTATGGTTTTATATATTGCAATATGTTATGGGATATGTGTGTTTGCATCCGTGAACTATGATTGTCCTATACGTTGTCAAAAGTTATCTCCTTCATATGTCGATATGCATGTATTGATAAAAGATCGATGAACTTTTGACAAAACAAAAATTGAACTTATTATGTCGTTATGCAAATAATTGATGGAAGATAGGATGAATTTTTGTCTACACAGATTATGTTTATTATATGTCGTTATGCAAATAGTGATGAAAATAGAATGAATCTTTGTCCATTCCGCAGTATTGATCTTCCATGATCCATATTTTATGTATATATACTGTGCGTCTCCATAAGTCTTCTTATGTGAGCATTTCCAACTAAACTAATCATGAATTCGTTTGTGGTTAACTTGGTTGAGTATTCCGATTAAATTAATCATGGGTTCTCTTGTGATTAATTTAATTGAGAATTTTGGATACAAAATCATTTCCTTTGTGGTTTTTGATGTCCAAAGAAATCCTTCTATTCTTATGAAAGTAAGGTCGCTCTTGTTGTTCTTTCGGTAATGACATCAAATGGGGGAGAGTTCTTTTGAACTTGCGCTTAATTTCCATATCTTTGTGGGGAGTACGGCTGTGGAATATTTTAGGAGTTATCTTGTATCTTTATAAACTCTTTGATGAATGCATTTAGCGTTCTCTATATGATTGCATCTAAACAAAGTTGATATGTACTTTTATTTGGTCTTGAAGCATATCCGTGGAAATTTTATTAGGATCCCGTTTTCGTACCTTTGCCAATTTTATTGACAAAAAGGGGGAGAATTAATGTGTAGTTCACACTACAAATACATATGGTTTTCGGATCATTATGTAAGGCGGAGTGGTTTTCATGTTGAGATGAAAGTATTGACTAAGGGGGAGTGATACATATCACCATAGTATTATTGTCAAAGTTGTGATACAATTGAACTTTGATACTATGTAATAATACTATGACACTGTATAAGAATGATCGAGAGCTTTTGTTTTCTCATTGTTATGGCTACAGATCTTCAACAACTATGATGCTGAACTGAACATCTATGGAATCATGGGATTACTTGGAAAAGACGAAGTTTTCAAGTAATGTTGAAGCACCAAGGAGATCAAACATGTGGACGAGAAGCTACAAAGTTTTATTTATTTTGTAATCCATATGTATTGATAGTTTTGTCACTAAAATTGACAAAGGGAGAGATTGTTAGAGCATTGCTCGGTCGAACTCGCAAGCGTTGCTATCTCAAGCTTGTTTATCAAATTTAGTTGTCAAAACTATATGTCTTGATTTCTAGTCTACTTATAGCTAAGTCTCGGACTAGGATAGTTAAGTGTAGTTGACCTCCAGAATCCACGAGGATGATCTTACGAAGACGAAGAACTACTCAAGGAGCCAGTGGAACTTCAGCCGACTAAAAGGTGTGTGGAGACTTGAACTTATCTATCACTCAAAAGTCAATCTACTCTATCTCCTACTCTTGAGACAAAAGTCGTATAAGTATGATAGTTTTCATACATACACATTTGCTATTTCGAGCCGAGTTTATCTCGCCTATCTATTTCTCGAAATATGTGTTGGTAAGCTTTCGCTTTAACCATTTTCATCTTCACCCATGACGAAAGTCATGATGACGTTTCAATCTCTTGAAAATTGCTTTGATGACAATAGTTGTGAATAACGAATATTATAAAATTATAGAAGAATGTTTCAATGATTGGAATGTAGACTTGAGATTATGTAACCATCTATGGATATAAGCATATATAGTGTGTTCGCACATTAGTTTATAAATCCATGTGCAGGAAACCAAGTATGTGCATATGTGTGCATACGGAATTGGTAAAGGAGACAGGTTGGGTACACGTACTGGCGGAACTTTTCCTCCCGGAAAATTCTACTGAGTTTGTAGTTACAAACTAGTAAACCAGTCACCTTAGGTACGCGTACCCGTACGTGTACTGGCGGAACTTTTCTACCCGAAAAATTCTGCTGAGTTTGGAAACCAAAACCAACTCAATCCGGTTGCTAAGGTACGCATACCCGTACGCGTACCCAAGCTGGTTATTTTCTCAAATCGGTAGTTCATGAACTTAAACAATAAATTACAAGGAATGCAATCTTTGCAAACCATGGATATATTGTTCATGAATTGTTTAAAATGAATCAAACCAATTTTGTTTCAATTGTGTATATGTGTAAAGACCTAAGCAATTGAAAAACTCTTCAACTAGTTCCTTTGAAGTCATTTGAACTAGATATGAAGAAGATGAATACGGTTAATATGGAAGTGCTCTTATGGCTAACCATTGGTTAACTATTTCTGAACCGACTAAGTGTACACGTTTAGGTACGGTTACTCAAACCTAAATGAAATACATTTCATTTGTGTATGACAATCTAAGTTTCGATCTAACGGTTGAAAGATATTAGCTTGTATCTAATCAGGTTTTCATCTAACGGTGAATATTGAATGCTTTGTTACTAAGCTAACATTGATTGCAAACCCTGATTTGAAAACTATATAAAGGCGAACTCTAGAAACTGAAAAAACTAATTCCCACACCTCCTGCTAGTTGGTTTAGCTAGATTCGATTCTCCTTTAACCTTAGGTTTCTTCTCGAGACCCTGTAGGTTAACGACTTAAAGAATTCATTGGGATTGTGAATCCAGACGAAACTACTTCTTTTGTAGTTGAGCGATCTGATCTTGCCATTTTCTATCGTACGAGTTCAACTGAAAGAATTGACTTGAGGTTATATCTCCGATATGGCAAGATAAAAAGAAATCACAAACATCTTCGTCTCATCGTTTGTGATTTTACAATATCTTGTTTCGCTACCATATGATTAACATTATTGTGAGGTGATTGATAATTCTAGGTTGTTCTTCGGGAATATAAGTCTGGGTTATCAATTAGTTCATGTTCACCTTGATTTTATCAAAAGACGGAACAAAACTCGTAGGTTTATCTGTGGGAGACAGATTTATCTATTACCATAGACTTTTCTGTGTAACACAGATTTGTTTATTCAAGTCTTCGACTTTGGGTCGTAGCAACTCTTAGTTGTGGGTGAGATCAGCTAAGGGAATCAAGTGCGTAGCATCCTGCTGGGATCAGAGACGTAAGGAGCGCAACTGTACCTTGAATCAGTGTGAGATTGATTTGGGTTCAACTACAGTCCATACCGAAGTTAGTTTGTAGTAGGCTAGTGTCTGTAGCGGCTTAATACAGTGTGGTGTTCAATCTGGACTAGGTCCCGGGGTTTTTCTGCATTTGTTGTTTCCTTGTTAAAAAAACTTATGGTGTCTGTGTTATTTATATTTCACATTATATTTTGTTATATAATTGAAATATCACAGGTTGTGCGTTATATCGATCAATTGTGAAATCCAACCTTTGGTTGTTAATTGGAATGATCCTTGGATATTGGTCTTTGGTACCGTCCAAGTTTATATCTCTTGTATTTAATAAAGACTCGCAGATTTCTATTTTCTTGAGTATAGATTAAATCAATAGATCGAGATATTAACTTCTTGATATACTTTTTTATTAAGATTGAGTCTGACTGTCTAGTTGATTCTCTTAATAGTATATTAGAGTTAGTCCATACAAATTGCTAATCGAAATATTGGGTGAGGTTGTTAGACCCCCGCATTTTCAACTGAAGTTATCTAGTTTTCCATCAACGGTACTCGTAGAGCTTCTTGATCCCACATAAGTCTTTAAGCGAGCGGTCGTAAGAGATTTCGCCTAATTAGGGTACTTTCCTCTCCGAATAGACGTCTCCACCAGTAACAACACAACAAGGTAGTTTTGCTGGCTCTTAGGATAGTTTTCTCGAAATGCAAACTTGGGTATTTATAGACCAAGGAATTTCCAAAACCGAAAATATTCTCAAGATATGCAATATATTTCCAAATTCGGTTTTCATAATTCCTAGAAATGCTCTGTCCAATATTAACCGAAATCCTACTAGAAAATTTCAAATTAGTAAATGCACATTACCAATTTTTATTTTCCAGAGATAGCATTTTAATTGCTGGTAATTAAAAGTATATAAAATTAACAACCTTAATTAAAAGATTCTCAACTTATTTCGATCCGGGATCTCCTTGAGTTATTAAGGAGATAAGAGTTACTGAACATGTTCAAAGTATGTCGACATCTTATTTCTTTGTAAATCCTCTTTCATGTTTACAATTTTGCTACCGATTATACCACACTTCCAAACAAGTTTAGAATTGGTTCATCTGATTTCCAAGAACTATTTGATTGATCAAATCAACACAGTAATCATGGGTTTAAGGTTCTACCAAACACAAGGATCATTCTACCTTAATATGGTTACTAGGAACGGTTACATCAGTTACCAAATTGGTTACATCAATTACCAGGACCGGTTACCATATTCTCATGGTATTACTTGTGATTGGTCACACTAGTTACCAGGATCGGTTACACCAATTACCAGGACCGGTTACACCAATTACAAGGATCGATTACACATTCTTTTATGATCGGTCAAACCAATTACTAGGATCGGTTACACCAATTACTAAGATCGGTCACACCAATTACAAATATCGATCATACCATCTTAGGTGATTACTTAGGATCGGTTACACTAATAAAAGTCATAGCAATACATAAGTCAGGCATTATGACTAGTTTTACCAAGATACATAACAAGTTATGATGGGTTCTACTAACTCACACATATTGGTAATCCAAAGATATGCAATGAATAACAATACCAATAAGCCTAGAGATTTCTCTTCTGATTCACAAAACAAGTTCATGAATGTACTTCCTTTAAACGAATGTAAACATTGTTTCCTAGGACGAAATCTTCACCCATAGCCATACACATAATCACAATAACATTCATATGATTATGTCGATGTCTTATATACGAAGTTCAAAAGATAAGCATTATACTTCGTATTGTAATTACTTAACACTATGTCTACTAGAGTATAATCATTCACAGCTTCACAGTTATGTTTTCAATATAGCACGACTTGAAAGATACGTTGGGAATGAAACAGTTCAAGTCAAAATATTACTAACCTCAAGAGGAAGGATGATGTCATCGATGTAGCTTGTTACTTCTTCACATTCTTCAAGTCTTCGAGTAATACTTGTATGTCTCATTATCCTAATCTTTATAGCCTAACATATACGAAGTTGTCTCTAGTACATAATCAAGCGACTCTTTAATTGAGTTTTGATTCACTAAAACATGACAACCAAACTTGACATACCAACTCTTGGTGGGTTCAACCGAGCTATGCTCTAACATAATGGGATACTTTCGGATTCTCACACTTACAATATTTTACAAAGAAAAGATTATGTTATGTGACTAATCGGGTAAATTTATTGAAGCACACGACTTCTTACATGAATCAGATAAATTACTTTGGAAATTTAAGATTGAACAACATAATTTCAATTTAATAGTTTTAGATAAATATTGGTACCCGTTGATCTTTTTCCCTATTTTTTTCTCGAGTTCTTATCTTTTCACTCCTTGACCCTCCATAATTATTGGAGTTTCTCTAAAAGAATAGATCATAAAAAATTCTCTGAAAAAAAAAAGAAAAGTGGAAAGAAGAAGAACGGAATCATAGAATTCGTAGAAGTGAAGTAGGAAGAAGAAGAAGATCTTAGTACATCGCCGCATAGAAAATGACTCAAAAGAGAGAAAGTGGATATGGGGGTATTTTAGGTAGTTCCATAAAAATATCTTGACTTTGCCACGTGTATATTTCTGATGACTCAGCTAACCGGGAAACAAATGAAATACTTAACGAAAGGAGGTTTCACTAATTTTATTTCTGTAGGGGAGGTAATGCAAAGGGAGGAAACACAAATTACCCCCATATTAATAGAAATTCTCCCTTCTTCAAGTCTTTACTTTGTGTCTTCTTCTCCCCTTTCTCTATCTTCATTGTTATAAAAAGGTATGAGGTTTGTCTCCATGATGACAAAATCTATCAGAAGGACGACGTTTGACGGGGACCCTCATCTGGCGGTCGGGATATTCCAGATGGTTATTTCCATTGGACGGATGGGAAAATTACGGGACTGTTAAGTGGGTCGGTGTGGTGAACGAAATATGGGTGGGTGGGTGCGAATCCGTCGTCTAAATCCTAATTTTATCCGACACTTCTCCCTTTCGCTCTTTCGCCTCGGTAGGAATCAGAAAAAAAACAGTGTTCTTCAAACGGTGACGTGAAAGTGATGAATCTCAAGCTTGATTACCGAATCTCTCTTATGCTTTGGAAAAAAGCTAAAGAAAATATAAGGATTTGTTTCAGCAAAAGCTTGAATCATCTGCTCAGGTACTAAATATTCTGCTTAATTAATGGATCCAAATTAGGGTTTTTCTTTATTTTGATTGATTATTCGTTGGTGATAGTAATTAGGTGAGATCTGAATCATGAATAGGGTGAATGAGTTAGAAGTGATTAATAAAAAATTGGAGGCAAGAAAAGTGGTGATGGGATGTTGTGCGTTTTTAATATTTTTTGGTATTATCGGCCGACTGAAGGGAGGCCTTCTATAGGATGAGAAAATGCTTCTTGTCCGTCACGAGGAATGTGCAAAAAACTCAAAATCAGTTTTTTAGTTTTCTCAATTTCATGAAATTCAGATGATAACTTATATAAACAATCAAATTGATGGAGAATTTCACTAAGATGCAATCAAACAAACAAATTACCAGGTGAAGATTATTCGAAAAATCCATTGAATCGATCAAAGTTGATCAATTTCTCTATCATTCTCGTCCAAAATTGATTTTTTTATTTATTTTCATTTCTATCATAAACCATTGAATTGATCGAAGTAAACCATTTTATACTTCAGAAACAAATACTAAAAGTTTTCAGTTGAAACATACTAAATATTTAATATTCATTACAGGCTTTTAATCCTTCCAATTTGAAGAAATTAGATGGAAAAAAAAACAGAGAAGAAACTAAGAACAAAACAACTTCAGAATTTCGGGTTAAGAAGACGGAACCTCGGATCGGGTCCACTGAGTCCAAAACTTGAACCCGATATGTAATACCATATCCGAATTTATTTCCACTCTAATAATCGTCAACCAGATTTCTCAATATGTTAATCATCATTTTCTCTCTTAATAATCAGTTAGGTACAACCCTTCAACGACAGCATCATTTTCTTAAGTTAATTGGAATTTCTTTCGTAAGAAGGTTTTCAATCAAATCCATGATTATTCAAGACGTTTGAAGGGGTTCATGTTTAACAGCCAAGACGACTTGCGCGTTCCTATCTACTTTAGAGTACAACATAGAAGAGTGAAGATTTCAGATCCTAAGTAGTGTTATTGGGTTCTTCCGGAGGTTAATGAATTGCAATTTTGTTGTGATGGTGCTTCTAGAGGAAATCCGGATAGAGCTGGTGTCGGTGTGGTGGTTCGTGATTCTGATGCTAATGTTTTAGGAGCTATGAGTGTTGGATTTGGAGTTCGTACGAATTATTTAGCGGAGCTCTTCTGTATTATAGTGGCCTTGGAATGGACTAAATTTGGGATTGGAGATATATGTATTCGTACAGATTCCATGGGAGCGGTGCAGGCCTATAATAGTGATACTTTGGAAATTCCTTGGTTTCTTAGACAAAGGTGGATGGTGGTAGGAGCTAGATACAACAAAATTCGTTTTGTTCACACATATAGAGAGGCTAATTTTTCAGCGGATGTGATGGCTAAGAGAGGTTATTTGCTTGAAGATGGTGAAGGTATTAATTATGATAACAAGCCTGAATTTATTCGCCTAGTTGAATTGCCAAATGTAATTTACTTCAGATTTGATTAATTCTTGTAAGTTTGTAAGTCTTTGGAGTGTTGTGCCTCTTTTCTTACAAATTTATTTGTAAAGTCTTGCTATTTATTTATACTTTTTGGATTTACCAAAAAAAAAAATACTCCGGAAAGAATTTCAAGTTGTTTTGCAGCTGATGAAACCAACCAAACAACTTCTCAAGAAAAATAATAAAAACCTAAACTCTAATTATAGGCGCAAAGAAGAGAGAAAAAAAATACTATGACTGGAAAATACAGGCGCAAAGAAGAAAAAGATGATGTGACTGTGAGACATAAAAAAGAAAATACAGGCGCAAAGAATAACGTGAGTTGAGTTTACGGAGAAGAGCTGCTTTGACTTTTTAGTTTTGTGATGAGAATCGTGTGTTTAAATTGACTATAATAACCTCAAGCTTTACGCTTGGCTTTCATGTGGTATTGCGATTACATACAGCTGTTTGTCCTACGCATGTGGAAAATTATTCAAATGCAACTCTGAGTCTCTGACTTGTTTGTTCTAGTAGTGGTACTGGTGTAACAAATAGATAATTCTAATTTAGTTGCGGAAATAAATCTATGAATAATAGTGTGATGCAGACAACAAGCTGAACTATCATGTATGTGTACAATTTTCTATCCGACCAATTTTTTGGTCGGCCTCCCACTGCTGCAACAGTAACCTAACTAATTGATTTACATCTCAGAATTTGTCAATTGTTGGTCCATCGGTTCCTAGAATTGATGGTAATTTTTTGTCTTACTTGATACGGAAGAATCCCACGTGATGTGAGGTGTGATTTTGCGTTGGAAAGTAATTTTGTTGAATTGAATGAGGAACTTCATTTAGTTTTCATGATTTTGAATTTCAGAGGCATTTAGCACCTTTGCATTCTCCCAAATTTTCGGATTTGTATCTAATTATTTTAAATGTGATGGCAAGATTGTCATTCTGCTAAAATTGAGGTGTTGGAGCTGGATCCTAGTTCCACGGCTTTCATGAGAAAGTTTGTCGCATAATTCAAGTCATTGGATCTTCTGCTCATCCACGCTGAACATCTTTATGTGAGTATCTAATAATTCAAGAAGTTTATTTTTGTTATCCTTCGCAGTTTCTACTTTCTTATGGTGCTATTTTTGTACATGGGATGCAATGAGTGACTACTTTCCTTGAATTGAAACACATTTGATTTTGGTTCTGATTCAACTCTTTCTCAAGTATCTCAATATTGGAGAAGTGGGTTCTCTATATTGATGAAGCTAATTTGTGGATCTTCAAATACGTCTACTACCTCCAGAAGATCGGACATGAAGTAAAGCTTAGAAGTAGAGTATTGAAGCCCTGCGATTATTAATATTTCCCCGCATTGGTTATTATTTTGAAGATTCTTCAATGTTATGTGTAGTTGTGTTTCCTTTACATGTTAGAGATATATGATTAGATTTAGAATGGAAGACAGACCGAAAATTGCGTGAATTTGTGTACATGTTAACAATATTGAACATAAAAAGATCAGTAAATACGTTCATGTTTTCCAAATGAGGAAGACCAGTATATGGAAGTTCATTGAATTGTAAATATAGGTATTGACACTTCCTATACTAAGCACTAAACACCTCTAACAATTTAACTTACAAGTGTGATTTGTGTAAACAATTTGTTCTTTAATCATCATAGCGTACAAAATGGTTGGTTCGCCTAAAGCAGTTAGAGAATTTGGAATCAGTGGGCATAGCCTTACTAGCAAGTTGTTGGGCTTTTAATCTGTAACGCCCTACTCCGAATTCTAGGTCGGCCTCCCTAAAATTTCAAGTGTGGCATACTCATGGACCACTTCATACACTCAAATCGTCAAGCGAACAGATGGAGATCGGGCTATTGTGTGGAGCACGTTGATAACAATCCATAAATAAATGAATTTTACTTAATAAAAGTTATAACATATAATAAATCTTTAGAAATTTAATCTTCCACACGCAGGTCGATCCCCAAAAGTAAACGCTAAGAATTCATTTAAAAGAAGTAAAAGTCTGGTCTTAAAGAAAATAATAAAACATTTAAGCTAATTAAACACCTTAAAAGAGATGACGAAGTAGCTTTTCGGATCAAAAGTGCAATCTACAAGCTAGGTTGTTCCACGGTCACGGTCTCCTGAAAAATAGTAAGTTGGGTTAGACCCCAACTAAAAATAGACTTTCACACCCTTATAACCATTATAGACGATCTAACAAACCCTAAATAATTCACATGTATTATCTAGAAGTTGTATACACATAATTCATCATCTGCCACATGTTGAGGGAACCACACGTGGAAGACACATAACCTTGATACATCAAGATATGATGCCACGTCTCAACACCCAAGGGGCATCTATCATCTACATATACCCATCATCAGATCAATCCAACGACGAAGAATCAAGGGGCACCATAAGAGAAAGCCATCGCGAAGCACCATAGAAGATCAAGAGCTCTACTTTACTTCATTCCAAGGAAGATCCAAGATCAAGGGTTGGGGTGAGTCCCGCCGACAAGGATGTGACGGGGGCATCAAATAGCTGTCTGACGCATGCGGACTGCCCCAACCACCCTCATTAAATACCCTAGACATAGGGTACGTGTCAAACGCCTTGTGGAGAAGAAGAAGGTCCATCTTCGTTCCTACATAATTGTCGTTGGAAGATGCTGGGTCAGAACGAAGATAACATCGGGATGACGCAGTAACCAAGACGATAAGGACAGTTGTACTCGAAGAAAGGGACCCACATGAGCATTCTATAAATACCCCAACCCACTAAGGAAGAGGGGTCGACCATTTTTTAGTGAGAGTGAAAGAGATTGCAGGAGAGAGAAATTGTAAGAGTAAGAGTAAGTATGAGTATTGTTTCCCTCCTAGCTTCGTTCCTCACCCAAAGTCGTTCGACTATCTTTGTAACCTTTAATGCATAGTGAAACACCAACCCCCGTGGACGTAGGCCTTAGTGTTGAACCACGCAAATCATTGTCTCATTTACTTTCTTCACTTTACTCTTCGTATTTAACTGTCATGCACCATTTATGCTCATCGTAGTTTCCATTGTGATGAATGACGAGGACGAGCCCAAAGGCTATGAGTCTCCCTTATCATAGTTCTATTTATATTCTGCCATTTACTAAGCTTTGTTTATATTGCGAATATTGTTTGTGGACACGAAGATACCATCGTTACTTCTGTGTTCATATTCTGGCGCTAGAAACAAGGACTTTTGTCCCGGTAAAAGATATATCTTTTCCTGTGATTTCACTATTTTGTCTCTCAGCACTATTTTTCAAATAATAGTGTTTTGAGTGGCTTATCTTGGTTCTTCCCCAGAACTACTTTAGATCAACGTTTTATATTTATAAAATCTCTTTGGATTTACTTTCGTTTTCGCAAGGACCTTTCGGATCTATGTTTTCTTTAAATATTTCCCAGATCCAAGACCTTTTAATGGACCCTTCAGCAGAGACCTATATTACGGATTTATGGCAGCTCGCCCTTGAAGTTATTTCATGAGAAAATATTCATACCATGTGTTTTTTGACTCTAGTACATCGGATCTGCGCTTTCATGCATGAAAATCCTTGGATCTGCTTATTTTCACAAATTATTTTTAGAACCCTGGGTAGATCTATGTTTATGATTGTTGGATTAACCTCTTTCCTTGAAATTTTTTTTGGATCTACTCCCCAAGCCGAGTTTTCTTTGAAAGTTTTTTGAATTACCATTGCTAACAAAGCTTTCGCGGATATTGTTTCTTCGAAAACGTGTTACTTTTGCAGAAAGAATCGAGGATGGAAAAAGCAAAAGATGTGGGAAAAGCCAAGGCATCGTCAAAAGAAATACCAAGGACGACTCTAGTTATGACACGTAGCAAACAAAAGGGCGAAAAGCTTAAATCAGCAAATAGGAAACAAGATGGAGCAGAAAGCACGATGACATTGGATGCAGGCGCGATAGCAGCGGCAGCGTTGAAAGCAGCAGCAACCAAAGCAGGAGCTTCCAAGGCAGCAACGACAACCCGATCCAATGAACAACGGGAAGGGATGGATGAATCGATGATACAACAACCTCTCTACGGGATTCCACTCACCAATGAGCTGAATCAACTGTTGCTAGCCAACCATCCTCTTCTGATAGCAAACCAACCAGCACAACAGCCGACAGAATTCCCGGCCCCGCCTACTGATCCACCGGTTCCCTTAATACAGGTTGATGAAGATCACATTGTAGCCGCTGGTGGAAAAATTCAAGTGGGAACCCCGAATCAGGGATCGAACCATTCAATCCAGATGATGGCAGAACTCGAAAAGTTGAAGAAAAATCAGAAGGTATACGCTGATGTTGTGTCCCTACTTGCACAAGAGAATCAACAACTCAAGGATAGGATCGCTCAGAGCGCCGAACTAGGGAACTTGCACGCAGAAGCTAATTCCAAAGCACCGCTGCCTAATCAGGACCGAAGGATGGTAGTGTCCAATGTCAATAATTCCAAAGCACCACTGCCTAATCAGTACCGAAGGATGGAAGGGCAACCAGAGGAAACCGATCATCCAATCCGGATTATATCCCCGAAGAGTCAGATTATTTCGATAGTGAGGACCGGAGATCAGGACGATCCACAGTTAGAGAGGACCGCCAGCTTGCAATGGAGAATCTTCGTGCTGTAATGATGGCTGAGATCAAGTAACTGAAGGCCCGACAATGAGGAGGAAGACTAGAGGAAGTGATGAGAGAATCCAGTACCACACCTTTGACTCCACAATTAGCCAGAGCACTCATTCCCCATAAGTGTCTCATCCCAGCGTTCGAATGTTACGATGGATCCAGCGACTCCGCGGCCCATCTTCGGTATTATAATCGTATTTTAGCCAGATGAGATCAAGATGACGCTGTCCTCTGCAGGTACTTCTCTTCGAGCTTGAAAGGATCGGCCCTATCTTGGTTCGATAACCTACCCCCCAAATTCTATCGACTCCTACATCCAGCTCACTGAGAAGTTCTTGAGAACCTACATGTACAACAAGGATGTCAACGCAGGAATGGACAAGCTCTTCTCATTAGCGGTCGCATACAAGGAAACTATCAGGGAATATACCGCTAGGTGGCACAAAATTTGTCAAGCAATAGGAAACGTGGATTCAGTGGTCAGTATCAATTTCTACAAGTGGGGGCTGGATAGGATGAGTACGCTGTTTGTTGAGAATCACGGAAGCGTCCCCACAACCGAAGGAGACCTTCGAGTAATCATCGAAAAACACGCCAGATTTGAGGAGATCCAGCGGGAAAATCTTAGGGACCAAACGCAAAGATCTCATCGGACCAACTCAGTGGAGCAAGCCAGCGGATCCAAGAGAGGTAAATCAGCTAAACGTCCCAACGAAGACAGGAGAGGACGAAGGGATGATCTTCGGCGTGATTATCGCAAATTCGAAGAGATGGTATATACGAAGCTGAACACCAACTATACTCGCATCCTAAGAGAGATTAAGGGTCGTGAGAACCTAGAATGGCCTTAGTCCAAAGGAAAGCATCCCCCAAGGTCCAAGAAGTCAAGAGATTACTATGAATACCACTGCTTCAACGGCCATCAGGCCGAAAAATGCAAGAACCTCAAGATAATGATCCAGAAGCTGATCGACGCTGGCGACCTCAAGAAATACATACAGAAGGCAGAAACCGATGATAGGTATAAACGAAGCAAGCAAGTCCAGCTACCTGAAGGAAACCGAACACTCAATGTTACCTCATGCTCTGAACCTAATGGCCCTTGATTGACAACCCAGATAGGGAAGAGATTGAGAAAGCAGTTTGAGGACTACTGCGAGCTGTACAAAATTGATGGAGTTGAAATCGATGAGCACGAACAATGGATGAACGCACCAATAACATTCGAATCTGAGGATATTGAGAAAGATATGGAGGACCACAACGGTCCTTTAGTTCTTACATTACCGGTTGCAGGATGCAACATCAAGAAGGTTCTAATTGACGGAGGGAGCTCAGTAACGTCTTATTTTATGATACGTTCAAACGGATGGAACTAAATGATGAACAACTAATGTCTTCCTATTGTACCATCTATAGATTCAACGGTGCACCAACGAAGCCCATAGGAGACATCGTGTTAGAAGTTATAACAGGCCCAATGAAAGTCGATACCCGATTCAATGTGGTAGATTCTCCTTTTCCCTACAATGCCATCATTGGCCGACGATGGGTGCACAAACTCAAAGGGGTGGCAGCGACATATCACCAGTACCTTAGATTCCCAACACCCGAACAGGTAATGGAAATTAAGGGAGATCAGGTCACCGCCCGCGAGTGCTAGGCCATGCAGAACCAACTCAATAATGAACAAGATGAACAACAGAAGTCCCGAAGAAGCAGAAACAAAGCAGCCGCCAAGGACAAGGCGATCGACCAGTACCTTGAGGAAACCTCAAGCAAAAATCTAACGAAAGGGTAGCAGAGTCCTAACTAAAAAAGCGGGAGTCTGAAAACACCACCCAATATTTCGCTTAGAAATCTGTATGGACTAACTCCGAAATACTTTGCTAGAGAATCAACTAGACAGTCAGACTCAATCTAGATAAAAGTATCTCAAGAAGTTAATATCTCTCTCTCTTGATTTGATTTTTACTCAAGCTAAAAACAATAGCGAGTCTTTATCAAATACGAGGAATAACTTGGACGGTACCAAAGACCAATATCCAAGGATCAATCAATATCAATCAACAACCAAAGGTTGTATTTCCAATTGATGATCACGAATGCACAACCTGTATTATTTCAATTATATAAAATATAATGCGGAAAAGAAATAACACAGACACCAGAAGTTTTGTTAACGAGGAAACCGCAAATGCAGAAAACCTCGGGACTTAGTCCATATTGAATACACATTGTATTAATCCGCTACAGACACTAGACTACTCCAAGCTAACTTCGGACTGGACTATAGTTGAACCCCAATCAGTCTTCCACCGATCCAAGGTACAGTTGTACTCCTATGCCTCTGATCCCAGCAGGATACTGCGCACTTGATTCCCTTATCTGATCTCACCCACAACCAAGAGTTGCTGCAACCCAAAATCGCATACTTGATAATAAACAAATCTGTCTCACACAGAAAAGTCTATCAAAGGATAAATCTGTCTCCCACAGACAAACCCTAGGTTTTGTTCCGTCTTAAGATATGAAATCAAGGTGAACATGAACCAATTGATAATCCGGTCTTATATTCCCGAAGAACAGGCGGTTTGTCGAGGAATCACAAACAGTGAGACGAAGATGTTTGTGAATTCTTTATCTTGCCTATCGGAGAACTCTCACGATCTCAAGCCAATCAAAGTAGTATCGGTCTGGCTTCACAATCCCAATGAAGTCTTTAAGTCGTTAACCTGGTTTTAGAGAAGAAAACCAAAGGGTAAAGGAGAATCGACTCTAGCGAGCGCACTAGTATCACACAGATGTGTGGGGATTAGTTTTGCACAATGCTAGATGTCTCCTTTATATGGTCTTCAAATCAGGGTTTTGCCTTAGTTACAAATAAATCCATGTTCACCGTTAGATGAAAACCTGATTTAGATTCAAGCTAATATTTCTCAACCGTTAGATCAAAAATTAGCTTGTCACATACAGTTGGGTAGATGTTTTCTGGGTTTGTGAAAACCATGCCCAAACGTGTACGTGTATGTTGGTTCAACATAGTAACCCAAAAGGTTAACCATATGAGCATTTCATATTAACCTCGTTCTTCTTCACCATAACTAGTTCAATTGACTCAAATGAACTAGTTAAAGAGTTGTTCAATTGCTATGAGATCTTATGTAACTACACAAGACACAATTGAAAGAAAAATGATTCAATTCGACTGAATCGACTCATGAACTTTATAGCCACGGTTTGCGTAAAGCATTCCTTAGTAATTTAAGTTTCATGTTCAGAACACATCTTTAGATCATAACCTCTTAAGCTCACAAACAAGTTCGCGGACTTAAGACAACCGGCAGACTTTTCCAAACTCAGCAGATTATCTCGGCAAAGAGACTTTCACCAGTTCGTGGACTAGGTTCGCGGACTGAGTTCGCGGACTTACACGCAAACGAGTTTTTGGAAAATCCCAGCAGAAATTCTCGGTACAAGAACTTCTGTCAGTTGGAGGACTGGGTTCGCGGACTTGGCAAAGCCAATTCCTCCGGTTTCTTTCAATCAACAAAGCTCGAAAACTTCGGATTAAGGAATACATGGTTATGTAATCTAACTCTCATTCCAATCATTGAGACATTCTCAGAGGACGTTATATACATGTTATTCACAGACCGTTTCACGTCAGAGCAATTCTCAAAATAATTGAAAATTTTCATGAATTTCGTCACTAGGTGAAGATAAACTTGATCGAAGAGGAACGCTTTACCAACACACGAATTCGAGAAAAAGATAAGTAGTGAATACTCAGCTCGAAATGTCAAATGTGTATGATCCAGTCTATATAACATACAACTTTTTGTCTCATAAGAAGTAGGAGATAGAATAGATAGGCTTTTGAGTGATAGATAAGTTCAAGTCTCCACATACCTTTTTGTTGATGAAGTTCCACGGTTCCTTGAGTAGATCTTCGTCGTTGTATGATGAATCTCCATGAAGTCCTTGAGCTAAACTACACTTTTCTATCCTAGTCCGAGACTTAGCTATAATAGACTAGAAATCGAGACTCATAGTTTTGATCACTAACATTGACAAACATGCTTGATATAGCAACGCATGCGACGTCGACCGAGCTATGCTCTAACAATCTCCCCCTTTGTCAATTTTAGTGACAAAACTATTAATACATATGGAATACAAAAAAGATAAACTTTAGTGGCTCATATTCCATAGTCTAATCTTCAACGTTCCTTGAAATCTTCGTCCTTCCAAGTACTCCAATGATCCCAAAGGTTATAAGTTTAGCACCACCGTTGTTGAAGATCCGTAGCTATAACAATGAGAGAAATCGAGATTCTCGATCATAATTATACAGTGTCATAGTATCATTATATAACATCAAAGTCCAATTGCATCACGACTTTAACAACAACACTATGGTGATATGTATCACTCCCCCTTAGTCAATACTCCATCTCGATCATGGAAACCACTCCCTATTACACAATGATCCGAAAACCATATGTATTTGTAGTGTGAACTACATTATTTCTCCCCCTTTTTGTCTATAAAATTGGCAAAAGTAAAAGAACGGGATCATAATGAAATTTCCACAAGAGACATTTCATAGACTAAAATAAAAATACATACCAACTTAATTTAGATGCAATCATAAAGCCGAAGCTAAATGCATTCATCAAGGAGTTTTAAGATACAAGATAACCCCTATAAAATTCCACAGCCGCACACCCCGCAAGATATTACCATTAAGCATAAGTTCAAAAGAACTCTCCCCTATTTGATGTCATTCCCGCAAGAACAACAAGAGCGACCTTAATTTCGAAAGAAAAGTAGGATTTTTAAATTGGACACCAAAAACCATAGAAATGATTTTCTATATCCAAACCTCAACCAAATTAATCACAAGAAAACACATGATTAATTTAATCGGAATACGCAACTAAATCAAACCACAAAAGTGATCAATTTAATTGAAGGTGCTCAACATAAGTAAATTTACGGAGCTACGACTAAGATAATCATACGGAGACGACTAACTTAATCGTTCACATACTCAATATACGGAAAAACCTTACGGAATATACGACTACATTAACCAATAGAACATGATTTGTATAGCCGTTCATATACTCAACACAAGAACTTGTGGAATATATAAAAACTCAACTAGACTAATTACAAGAGAACCTATAATTAATTTAATTGGAATACAAACAAACCAGGATATATCCTAATTAACTAGAATATAAAAATATAATTAACTAGGTATGTTTATTACCTAGATAACCACCTAAAATACACAAGATATTTTCTTGGAAACTTGATTTGATCTCCGTCAATATTCTCCACTCCTTGATCTCCGTCGATCTTCTGATAACCAGGTTGATTCTTCACCATTTTATCTTGAACTTGACTACCTCGATATTCATATTCGTCAATATATTCTAACAAAAACAAATTATGAAATCTCACAAATTCGCTCCCGTTTACCGTTTACATCAGCATCATCATTTTGCGACGCACGCCGATAAGGAAAAATTTCCATAATTATTATAATGGAATCTCAAATTATGCATTTTCATATATGTTGTTAAAATCCAATAAAATATCCGCATCTACCCGGTTCATCCGTTCACCCCGCGGATATTGTACCCGTCGGGTAATGGATTGGACGTGGTATATTTTTAATATCAGTCATTTGAATGGATCAGACTCAAGTGATACCAAATCTGCATCCACATATCCTTTGCTCACCCCTATAGACTAAGATTATAAGGAATGCGGTTGTTTGTTTATGCACATGTTTTTGGGCCGAAAAATGATAATGCCATGTTGGGCCGAAATACAGATAATGACATGTACGTAAAATTGTAAATTTACATGTTTTGGGGACGTGTTTTTTTTTTTGCCTGCAAGGGTGTATATTTTTTATTTCTAGAAATACCACAAATAAGAATGCTCCATTGATTTTAGTATTGGTAAACTTTTGCGTAGATTTAGTTGTCTTTTTCTATTTTTTTGGCTAAAACTGCGGATATTGAAACTTCTGGTGTTTAATTATTTTAAACTAATTTAATAATTAAATTTCAGGTGTTTAATTATTTTTTATCTGTAAGCATATGTTGTTGGCTTCATCCTAATCTTTATTGATTTAATAGTTTCAAGACCTGCGAAAACTTGACTGTAATTGATAAAAACAAAAATGAAGAAGGATTACCACTTCCTCCCTTACACGAATTTATATCAACGTATAGCTCAAAATTCTCATCTTCAAGTCTTTAACTGCTAAGTGATCGAAAATGGTAGTCAATAATTGAGCTCGAACTAATATGGAAAATCAAGTTTCCGCAGCCAAGCAGCATGTTTTAATATTATGTAGCTGTGTGTACCCAGTATAAAGTGTAAACAAGTCTATGCACACCGACAAAATTCTCATCCCACATTGTGTTGTCTTAATAGCTTAAATGTTGTTTATGGTCGTTGTATCCGGAGTTTATGTTCGTTGTATCTGGATGAAGATTTGACTTGGACGGCCAAGAATGATAGGATGGGTCACGAGGAATGCCTTTTATAGCTCGGCTTCGGTCCCACGAGTTTTACCATATAAAAATTAGCTCCCAGTCAGACGTTAATTGCAATTTCTTTATAAACGAATTAACAAAAATAGCTACAAAAGGATTAACTCTCTCTTTTCTCAATTTAAAATCGGTGCTGATTTACTGGCATAAAGGATTGAGAAAGAAAGCAATGGGTGTTATGATAATAATTATATTAGCTTTTAGTCTTACACTGGGTGACTGGGTGTCGTGCTTATGACTTGCCAGGTTTAAAATATTAACCTTTTATGAGTTGACATATTAAATTTTAAGATATTAACCTTTTATGAGTTGACATTAATGTGAATCCAGGTGAAGCAAGTCAATGATCATTTCAAGGAACCACATCAATCATTAGAGGATTGGTTCTTTCACGGGGACTGTTGATGTTATCCATTATCGGAACCTCATCAGTCGTGCCCAAAATGGTGAGTTTCATAACAAGAGATATGTGTGCTTATATGCGAAAGGGCATACCATATTAACGAGAACAACACTAAAAAGACATAAATTTTGGCCTACCGTTTTCCCAAGATTGATATGTATATATTATCCATGTAAGTGTATTCTGCCTTTCTATCATGTTAGTTAAGCATCATGTTTCTTTCCATCAGTTCATGTGACAGACTTGCCGCCAAAGCATGATTATCTTAACTTATGTAATAAAAGGTCGATAGGACAATAAAAACGTTGGGAGAGATAAAATGCTTCTCTTACCTCTGTAATAAAAGGTCACCGGACAATGAAAATGATACCGAAAATGATGGAAGAGACAAAGATAACAATGATGGGACATCCTGAATCTAATGCAACCTCTAAAGAAATGGATACCAAATCTACATGTCTCATCTCACACTGTTAACGTATGATTTTGTTGTTTTTGTATAAATACGTTGATATGTGTGTAATTGAGATATATGTGTAGTATAGTTTATTGTTGTAATTGCCGGGCGACATGGTATAATGTATAACTCTATGTTGATTATCTTAGAAATATAGGTAGATTATAATTATCTAAACCCACATAACAACTATCAACAACTAAAATATTTTGTTTGTTAATATATTAGAATCAACAAGTTTTCCAGCAAGCACATCGTATGAAGGAAGACCTACATAGGAGAGATGCATCTACCAAAGAAGTAGACAACATGCACTAACGTTTAATGTCAAAACTGGATGGTGTGATTATTGCAATGAATTCTTAATTCCCGTGTTCTTGAGAAAATGTAATTGTCAATATTAAAGGCTCCCAATTCTAACCAGACACGTACATACTATTAAACAATTTGAATAAGGATATTCTCTCAGAAAGTCTGGTAAGAATCTGAATAAATTATCTATATGAAATTTGTCATTTTCACATGTTCTAGGGATCTATGATATTTGTTTGATTGTGGACCGAAGTACCAAGGAATTCAATAACATACGACAATGTGATTGTTGACACTGGCATATCGAATGTGGGTTCATTTATTAGTACTTTGGGTTAAATATATAGTCAAACATAACCTATAACTCCTAAATTCTTTGGCGTTGTACTTTTTTACTTTCGTCTATATATATCTGGCATAGACTATATAGATATTTGTTACTGTGTACCGATCAATTTCCGCCAAAGCTTTTGTATCGGATGATTCATATGAATTATGTGGTCTATCAGATGATGAAGAATTATGACGCTGAGCATTGTAACTCAGAAAGTTGATTTATACTTATTATTTGTTCCACATTATCTTGGAAAATTTGATTATTAGATATCAACTATGGGGAGTGATACATTGGATCGATGAGAGGTTGTACAGATTATCCAAGAATAACCCAAAATTTGGAAATGTTATCGCCAGGAAAAAGTAATACTTACTTATGTTGCTTGAACTCCCTAGGCACTGAGAGATCTATACGATAGGTCAACATTGATGGCATACTTTGATCATGATTTTAAGAATCCCACTGCTAAACAATATATTTATCAAGAATTTCCACAACATTTTTGTATGGGACAAGAAAAAAAATGGAAAGTAGGGAAACATGGTTTTGCTTTTGCAAGGATATATTTCGTCAGCCCAACGCAAGTGAACCATATTATTTGCTTTACTGCTAACTATTGTATCCGGTGTAAGCTCATTTGACAACTTCAGAAACAATCAGGGGCAATAAAGTTCGAAAATTCCACACTGTGATTAAAGAAGCATGCATTGTGCTTGGAATTTTAGGATATGATGGGGAATGGATTAAGTGTCTACAAAAGGCATCAGTGATGCAGATCGGAGTCCAACTAAGAAAACTTTTCAAAGTTATTCTTTATAATTGTAATCCAATTTAGTATGACATTTTGTGGTCAAAATTTAGATTATTCATATGGGATAGTCCAAATTTTAAACTGCACATGAAATAAAACATTCACCTCGCAGTGCATGATTCCAAAGTCGATGAAAGTAATAGGAAGTTGAACACGGGTAAATCGTCGGCGTACAATGTTTATGGTTGGTTCCATGAGATAAGGTGATGATGCAAAATTTTCCTCAATAGAAGTGCAAGGAAGTGGTAAGACAATTCTATAAAACACAATGACGTCAAGCTCCGCCGAGCTGGGCACATAGTTCTGGCTGCTGTTCCGTTCGGAATTGCTTCACCTCTTTTGGTCAGAGGCCCTACAACACATCCAATGTTTAAGATTCCCACAAGAAATATCCGGGAACAATGTTTATGGATTCAAAAAACAAGATCCACATCCACGCAACATAGATTTTGCGTTGAAGCGGTAGATCAAACACATCGTGATATTAGGGGTAAGAGAAGACCTTTTGGTGGAATTACCTTTGATTACAATTAGTTTCCAACATGAATCCATTTGTTTTTTTGATTTCTCTAATTCGGTCTTCACTAACGATGATTGGATTTAAAACTAACAAGGGATAAATATTGATGAAAATTAAATCAAGTGATTGATGTTTTTTTTTTCGAAAAATATTTTTGTTGGAATTATATGCCTAAATATAGACTGATACTATTAGTACCAATATTATAAAAGTACGGGTACTCTAGAATGATGTAAGTTATCTATTGTTTAGTTGACTAAATTGTAGTATTTTTAAATAATTTAGATACACTATCTAAGTTAATATTCCTTAATGTACGTATTGTTACAACGAAATGAAGTATGCGCACTTAAAACTAAAATGACAGGTTGAGACATGGCCGTAAGGAAATGCTGTGTGCTTTCTCATCAAGTTTTTTTTAGGCTTTGAGCCAAATCATTGCTTACCCTCTTCTGCTAATAAGTTTATTGATCTTTGGTGGTATGAATTGCATGATGGACTGCTTAAAAGGATATTCAGTTGACTCCTTAACTCCTTCCAGCTACTTATATTTTTAGCGACGACATTAGAATTTTGTTGAAACTTTAGTCGATAATTCCAGCTAAAGTTCTTGATTAGGAAAATATTTATATTTATCTCAAGAATGACAACATAATATATTGATTTCGGTGAATAACTTTTTTAAGAATTTTTCGAGTAACTATTTACCACATGAATTTGTGAATTTTATTAAATTTTGATGATTAAAATCAAGTTATAAGGTCAGTACTTCCGGGTGCAAAACTGGCTTCATTGAAATGAAAAACAACGTTAAAAATAATACACCCACATGACACAAATACACTTACATATTTTTTGAGTTAATTAGTAGCTAAAATATTAACGTCCAATACCAACCAGACATACTAAATCCAAAATACGTAGAAAATAAAAAAAACATATTAAACAATCTACACCGTTTCATAAAACTAGACGATTTCCAAATTTAGTCAGAATTCGGTATATACTCACATACGAATCACAAGTCGGTATAAAAAATAGGTTGTATGAACCAACAAAATAACAAAGTTTGTTGTTACATAAACCCGAAAATAACAGAGTTTTCGTACTACGACAAATAAGATATGATTTTGGAGCACAATAGAAAGAAAAAAATATCTCTCCACGACAAGATAGTTTAAATTTCATATCAAAATAGTTCAATAGATGAAGAACATATTGTTATAATGTTAGGTAAGACACAACAACAAAAAAACCTACAGATGGCGCCCTTATTTCCTTATCAAAAAATCTATGGATTCCAAAATAAAATAAAATGAGTTGGAACGACATTTGCAAGGAGAACAATATCATTATGAAATCAGTTTTTCACCGTATTATCCGAATTGAGTTTCATGAATAATTTTTCATATCGACATGTATTTTATGAAATACATGTGAATAACATTGGGTTCTAAGCAACTAAACTGCTTACTATTTGGATACATTGATTAAGATGTAGTCTGTTTTAATGCATGTAAATTGAAGACTATCACGGGAGGTTGAGCCGGGGCCTTAAGGCCCCGGTGATACCTAGTCAAACAAATAAAAAACAGAGTAGAAAAATAGCTTAATGTATATATGTTGTAGATCTGATGTGAGTATTGGGGGCGGTAGCGACGGAGTTGAAAACTTACAAGTCCGACTCCGTGCCATTACTGTGGAACCAAATTGTGAGTACAAATTTAGTTTTGCATCAATTTTTTCGGTCGGCCGTCCCACCGTGGCAGCGGTCATCTAGTAGATTATAGAGTTAGTGTGAGAGAATATCATTAGAGTTTTATTTTTTTTGAAACCTTAGAAGATGATTTCGTGAAAAAAGGAAAAATGACACCCAAATGAAGATAATAATGTATCTAACAAATGGAGAAAACAAATTTTGTTTAAGAAAAAAACTCAAATACTCACTTTGTATGTGACCGTTAGAAAAAAAACTCAATTTTTGAATATATTGAAAGCCATTAACATCTCTGAATCGGCAGATAATTATTATTATTTTGATTGAGAAAGACTTGGTGCTGGCGAGTTCCGAGCACATGCACTGGTATCATCACCCAGTAGCTTTACCATCGGTCATCGTCCGAATCGGTAGATAATAGAGTATGTTATCTACCGATTGCACTTTTCTATTCCAGAATCACTTCATGATTGGTAGTTCGACAACATCTATTACTACCGATTATACAATAAACCCAAATTGATTTGTTTCCTCAAATTCAAAATTTTCTTCTTGTATAACCGGTTGTAAGTGAGGTTAATTATTTTTGATTACGATAGTAGTCCCAAATATAACTTTTTGTCAACTTATGAAATTTTAAATTTTACTATTTATACGATCGATAGTTTCGCAAACATGTATTATTACCGATTACACAATAAGTCCCAAATTGATTTTGTTTCCCGAATTCGAGCATTCTACCATAATTGGTAATAAGTGATGCAAGTTATCTAGTGGTTGTGATAGTAGACCTAAATATAAAATTTCCAAAAGTTATGAAATTTCGGAATTTACTCTTTAAGCAATTGGTAGTTGCGACAATATATATATATATATATATATATTACTACCCATTATACATTAAGCCCCAAATTGATTTTTTTTCTCCAAATTCGAATATTCTTTCCTTCACAATCGGCAGTTCAGTAAATTTATTTACCGATTGTGATAGTAGCCCTAACTACATTTTTTACAGAACTTATAAATTTCGAACTTTTCTATTTTCATAATTGGAAGTCACGGATTCATGTTATATACCAATTGTGAAAGTAGACCCAAATAAAATTTTTGCTAAATTTATAAAATTTCGAATTTTATACTTTCACAATCGGTAGACACGAGTTCATGTTATCTACCGATTATGCTTAATTTTTAGTACAAAAAAACTGAATTTGTTGACACAAAAATAGTCGGTAGATAACAATCAATTTTACGTGACGATTATCGTAACGGACCAGAGATTTTCCTTCTAACGGATTGGATTTCAACCCGTTCAGCAAAGCTAAACCCCCATTACGTCACTCGGAAGTCTAAAATAATATGTAAATTCATTTCACAAAAATAACAAAATGAACTCAAGCTGCAAATCAGTACTATACTATTCTTATAGAATGAAAGGTCAATAATAAATTAAGGTTTACTTAGAAAGAAAATAATATTAAGAAAAATGCTTAACATTAATACAGAAAGTTTTTTATTGCACAAAAGTTATGATAAAACAAGGATATTTGATACTCAACTCTCGTTAACGAAATGAAGTTAACTATGCACAAGTGTTCTACACAAAACTATCATTCAACTGTACCTGATTTTTAACATCCATACCTAAGAAAACTTATAATAAAAATTAACTTCACACTAACACCTAAACACCCCAGTCCATAATATATACAAAAATATATATATATATCACATTGTGTCCATAGCTCCACGTCGTAAGCTTTCCTCAACTTACTACATCGAGTTAGCTCCAAACTCCGTGGGAAAACAAAACAAATCTGGGTGAGCCACATCCCAGTAGGGAATATAACAATAACCGAGTGCCAAGATATAAATCCTACAGTTTCGGAAGATAGAAACAACAACAGAGCATCAAACTGAGATATGAAATTCATATAAAATATTCATTCTTAATTAAACATTTTATATGAAATTCATATAAAATATTCATTCTTAATTAAACATTTTAAGCTGCCATTCATTTAAATACAGATAAAGTTATTCTACTCTTTGTATGTCCGGTGCCAATGACAGAATAGTTCTGATTACCATCCATCATTGCCGCAACGATCTTCCGGGTAGACACTGGTGTGGTGGGGTGCCACTTAGGCCCGACGGTCCTAAAGTAGAGCTCTCTAGTTTCCAAATACGGATGTCATGAAGGAAACATCCACAAAGAAACTTATGAAAACCTCGCAAATCCATAACCAAAGCTTAAACAAGTATTGGCATCGATCATATAAGAACTCAGCAAATAAAAGTGAGAATTACTTACCACAAAGTACAATATATATATAATTCATGATCAATAAAAAGAATTCAAAATACTAGAAATGGGAAGTAATCAACCACCATGTATGCAAAAGAGAGAGTAAGACACTGACTGCAATTCTAGCAAGAATTTAAAACAATGAGAATATACATGGTAGAAAATAAAATCTAAGAGAAATATTCATATAAACAATCCACACCGTCTTTGCTATGTCGTAAAATCCAACAAATCATAGTTCGTTAGAAACTAAAAAAAATCTATCTATCACATAAAAATTATAGAAAAAGTATCAAGGTTTGGAGCTGTCTGGAAAAGCCTCGACAAAACATAATAGGAATCACGTTTCAGAAAAATTTCAGTTTTGACGATGTTCAATCAAAAATTGGTGGAAAATTCATTAGACGACGGAATTGGGAAAGTTTGGTCTCGTTAGATCTTATTTAACATAAAAACGATAATCAGAAGCAATGAGATACATAGTTGTGCAGAAAAATCTCGACAAAATAGGACAGCAACATCATGTTCAGAAAATTTCAGTTTCGTAAGTCTCTAATAGAAAACTCGTTTAAAATTCAAATTTAATCTTGTTGGGAAGATAATAAATTCCTTTCTAACATAAAAATGATAAAATGATAGCACAAATAAATGAGGTCTATATCTATGTCAAAACCGTCTCGATAAACAGAGAAGGAAACATGTTTCAGAAAAATTGCAGTTTCGGCAGGCCCCAATCAAAAATTCGTATAAAAATCATTGGGAGATGGAATTCAGCAATTTTGGTTTCTTTGGAAAGATGAGAAATCCCTCCTCAAGATAAAAATGATAATCAAAAGAAATGGGTTGTGTAGCTGTGTCGAAAAATCTCAATAAAACAGGATAGCAGTACCTTCGAAGGAATTTAAAGTTCTTTTCACAAATACCTAATGGGCTATTTTGGAAACTCAATCGAAGACTTTATTTTTTTGATGAAAATCAGAACTTGAATGACTAAACAATTTAAAAATCTTCAGAAACCATTCTTAAGCATTTGAATTTATATGCAATTCATCATGCACAGATTAAACAAAGAGTAAATATGGAGTTTCAAACCATGCATGTGTGTTGGGTACAAAATCAGCAAAAGCATGGAAAAATTAAAACAAGTTCATGAATGAAGTCGATTAACTTTAGGCTTCACAATCATCCAAAAATACATTTAAAAGATTTCACAAATTGTAAGTACTAAGGAATAAACAGTCCAAATCATCCATCAAAATTGGTTTGGTCTACACAAGTAAAAATAAGAAAATTAAGGGAAGATAAAAACCCATACCTTTAAACAAAAAGAAACACAAACCCCTGTGAATCATTGGGTGACAGAATTCATCAATTTTGTGTTGCTTTTTGATTTTTATGTTAAAAATGAATTTCTTATCTTTCCAACAAGGCTAAATTTGTTGAAATCCAACATTAAATTAATTTTAAACGAATTTTCTATCAGAGACTTAAGAAACTGAAATTTTCTGAACATGATGTTGTTGTCCTATTTTGTCGAGACTTTTCTACACAACTATGTATCTCATTGCTTCTGCTTACTCTCCCAGATTTCCAATGAAACCAAACTTGCCCAATTCCGTCGTGTAATGAATTTTTTACCAATTTTTGATTGAACATCGTCAAAAGTGAAATCTTCCTAAAACATGATTCCTATCATGTTTTGTCGAGGATTTTCCACACAACTACGAACCTCGATACTTTTGCTATAATTTTGATGTAGTATATGGATTTGTTTAGTTTCTAACGAACTATGATTTTCTAGATTTTATCGCATAGCAAAGCCAGTTTAGATTTTTGATTAACGAGATTCAAAAATCAAGTTTATCTAAATATTTATCTTAGATTTTATTTTCTACCATGTCATGATATTCTCGTTATATTAAATTCTTGATAGACTTGCAGTCAGTGTCTTACTGTCTATATTGCATACATGGTGGTTGATTACTTCTCATTTATATTATTTTGAATTCTTTCTATTGATCATGGATTATATATCGTACTTTGTGGTAAGTGATTTTCACTTTTATTTGCTGAGTTCTTATGCAATTGCTGCCAATACTTGTTTAAGCTTTAGTTATGGGTTTGCGAGGTTTTCATAACTTTCTTTGTGGATGTTTCCTTCATGACAACCGTATTTGGAAACTAGAGAGCTCTACTTTAGGAAAGTCGAGCCTAAGTGGCACCCCACCACATCGGTGGCTACCCAGAAGAACGTTGCAGCAACGATGGCTGGTAATCAGAACTACCCTGATGTTGGCACTGGCCATACAAAGAGTAGAATAAATTTATCTTTATTTAGATGAATGGCAGCTTAAAATGTTTAATTAAGAATGAATATTTTATATGAATTTCATATTTCAGTTCGGTGTTATGTTGTTGTTTCTATCTTGTGACACTGTATGATTTATATCTTGGAACTCGGTTATCGTTATATCCCCTACTGGGTTGTGGCTCACCCCATTTTGTTTTCCCACAGAGTTTGGAGCTAGATCGATGTAGTAAGCTGAGGAAAGCTTCCGGCGTGGAGCTAGCTCGATGTAGTAAGCTGAGGAAAGCTTACGACGTGGAGTTATTGAAAACGCGGGGTACCAAAATACGCCACCACTTTTTTCTTAGGCAATCTATATGGACAAACTCAATATAACTCCGAGAGTTAAACTCAATCAAAGAATAATATCTGGAGTTATATCTCTCTCTTGCGAAGAACGTTTACAGAATCAAATCTGTGAACCTAATCACAAAGGGATTACATGGATGATACCAAAGACCAATTTCTAAGAATCAATCAAGTCGTATCCAACAAACTAGGTCGGATGTATCTACTTTGATTGATCAACGCACAACCTGTGATATTTCAATTATAAAGACAAAAAAAATGCGAAAAAAGAAATAACACGGACACCAGAAGTTTTGTTAACGAGGAAATCGCAAATGCAGGAAAACCCTGGGACCTAGCCCAGATTGAACTCCAAACTGTATTAAGCCGCTACAAACACTACCCTAATACCAATTAACTTCAGACTGGAAAGTAGTTGAACCCTAAAAGGTATCATACCGATTAAGGTACAATCGCGCTCCTTACGCCTCTTGAATCCCAGCAGGACTCCGCACAATTGATTCCCTTAGATGACGTAACACCAACTAAGGGTTGCTTCAACTCAATTGAAGCCTTTGAACCAATCTTCCTCCCACATATTAATCGTATATATGATTTTATTTTACAATCAAATAGTTTGATCAAAGGTGATGGAAATCGATAACAATAGAAAGAGTCTAACTAACCTCAAAATCCGGACTTATGCAACCCGAAGTACAGGCTGGATTATTATTCACCTCACAAGTATAAAACCTGTGGAATCAACAAAGTTTGAGACGAATAGAACTTTGATGATTTCTATCTATCTTGATCGAGTGAGCAGCTCAATAATCGATCAAGATCAAGATACACGAGTTGTCAAGGAAAGATAACTGGACCTGGCTTCACGAATCCCTATGAAGACTTTGTAGTCGCTAAACCCTAAAAAGGTTATGAAGAGGACGACTCTAGATATAACTAAACCCTAAAAGGGTTAGGAAGGGGACGACTCTAGATACAACTAAACCCTAAAAGGGTTAGGAAGAGGACGACTCTAGATACAACTAAACTCTAATGTCTATACGACTTTAGGTACAAGTAGTGTCGGGATTCAAATATCCCAGTTGCTTGAAGTTCCCTTTTATAAACATTCAAGCATAGGTTGCTTTAGGTTTAAGCTAAGATAGCTTCGGAACCAAGCTAACAATATCCACCGTTAGATGAATCTTTGAATCTGATTTACATAAGCAAGTGTCTGAGAGTGAAAACTGTTTCTGCTGGTTTTGCTAAATTTGAGTGTGTGTGGATGAGAAACGAATCTAAACCCTAAAAAAATGCACTGCACAGGAGTGCTTTTGATTCGAGAGATCAATCAGTATAGTTCTGGCCTAAACCAAGAAATGGCCGTTCCAGACTTGCTTCGGTCACAAAGTGAAGGAGATGGGGTTGATCTTAGGGAGGGAAGCGAAGAAGGTGTTGAGATTGTGAAGGTGTTGGGTTTTTATGACTTGTATCAGAATGTTGAACTGGCTTGCATAATGTAAGCTATCAGTTCTGGGTGTTTTCTTGATACTGATCACAACACTTGGTTTTTTCTCGTGTTGTTTGAAGATAGGTTGAAAAACCTATTTATACAAGTCATTTGAGTGCAATCCTCATCTCGTAGGAAGTTGAGGAATTTGAGTGATGGAGTAGTGGGGTCGTGTAGGTGATTGTCACATGATCACGCCATTGCCCACTTCCCTCATCATCGTTAACCGTCCATGCCTCCTGACACGTTCTCGTAATGGGCGTGTTGCACGCCGCACGCTGTAAACTGCCGGACCAATACCCCAGTAAGCATCCCCCAGTTTGTGACATGTTTGATGTCTCGAATGAGTGGGTCAGGTCGTGGGACCCGTCGCAGGAAATAACATACGGTGCTATTAGGTTAAATAACTGAGTTATTTATGGAATTGATATTCATGAAATATCATGTATGTTCGATGCATGTAATGCATCGTTTTAAAGCAAGCAGCTCAAAACAATCGATATGCATAAAGCATCACTGTTTTAAAGCTTGATTTAATAAGTCGCGGATTAAGCGTCTTAAAATGGTAGCACGTCCAACCATCTTCGAGTGATCGTCTAGAATCCGCATGGGTGGGCCACCATCTGGTCGATCACTCCCCGTGACAGAATGGCGGACGGTGATCATTGAGGCGCTTCATTGATTGCCTAATTTTTAATCCAAGCCGTCTGACCAAGATGGCAAAGTTGGACGGACGAGATGATTTACGACACATGTTCGCTGCCGTTGATGGATTTAGGGTTTTTTAGAGGTGCACAAGCATCCTTCTTTGGCTTGATCGAATCCAAGCATTGGCACTATTTTTGAATGCATGAAGACGGCTCACTGGCATGCATGCCTACACCTCTCGGACCCACAAAGATTCGATCTAGGCCACTCGATTTGACCGGAAAAGATGAGTGGTTGTGATCGATTTGCGACAGAAATACATTGTCGCAAAGAGTTTAAAATCTGTATGGCATGCCACCTTTCGGGCGCGTGTTTCAAGACGCGGGGCCCTAGTCTGCATAGGTCGGCCGGTCACACGCAAAGGTGGGCCCACGGTGATCACGTTGACATCCTTGGGACCTCTTGAGTCTATAACTACACCCTCCGCTTAGGCTGGCGAAGATGGACGGTCATGATCGAACTACGACAAATATGCATTGTCGCAAACCCTAATTCGGGTTTTGAATTAGTCACACATATGTGACTTTGGCCAAGCGGTTTGACACGCCGTGATCCTCCTTTGGAGAGGTCGATCACGTGGGGACCATGTTGGGCCGATGGTGAACGCATGTGTACCTTCCAGACGGACTTGAATGCAATCTAAGCCATCCAAATAGGCTGTCTAAGTTGGATGGTCGTGATAGATTTAAGACACTAGTGACTTTCTGCGACCCAATTTAGGGTTTGGAAGTATCATGCCTCCCATGGTTTGGGCGAGCGTTTCACTACTCAATGGCCCCACCATGGGCAAGTCGTTCGAGCAAGGGGAAAGTGGGGCCGCCCGTGTACATGCTAGCACTTTCCTAATCATTCGTGGATCAATCTAAGCCGTCCAACAAGGCTGGCAGAGTTGGACGGTTGCGATGTGTTTAAGACTGTTTTGGACAGTCTAGCTCAATCGAGCTTCTTTCAACCAGCGCGACCACCCTATTTAGGGCTGGCGTTTGACCGCGCTGGGAGGCGAATGGGAAAAGTACGATTAGTCGGAACATTAGTGGGCCCGCCGATGGCTATCATGATGGTTTCCCATTCCTGTCTAGGTTCGGCTAAGATTGTTAATTTGTGCGACCAAATTGTGTGGCCGTGATTATTTTTTGAGACTGATGTGAACAGTCCAGATTTTCCTTAAGGAATTTAAACGCGTTCGATCGCGCTAGCTTCTTGTAGATGGTGGATTTTTGACAAGGGATAAAATCGTAAACTCATAATTATACGAAGCTTTGATTCAGCAATCAGACGTGAGTATCGAGACACGGGTCTCTCATCGAATTCTCAACAGAGAGTACTTTCTCTCAGAGTACATGTAGATATGTAGTCTCACGACTGGACAACGGCATATCTCATGAATATTGAATACTTTCAGTGATTATTTTTATATAGTATCACGAGATGGACGGCTCCTAGAAAGCTTGCTCTGCTAGTATAGAGCGATAACGTCTTCAGGAACAAACGACGAGTTTACCCTGATTATATAAAGGATATGACTTACCGACAAGCTCATATCGGGATGATTAATGCTCCTAGATAGCTTGCTCTGCTAGTATAGAGCCACAAAGTTAATTATTCCTAATTACAATTGCTCCTATTCCATGGTCGAATCCACGACTGGTCCCATGGAATGGCAATAACAATTGCTCCTATTCCATGGTCGAATCCACGACTGGTCCCATGGAATGGCGATAACAATTACTCCTATTCCATGGTCGAATCTGCGACTGGTCCCACGAAATGGCAATAAACAATTGTTCTGATTTTATGATCGAATCCACGGCTTGATGTCATAGAATAGCAATAACTATATTATCTCATTACTCCGATTTCATGATCGAATCCACAACTGGTCTCATAAATGGTAATAGATAAATCTTAATTAGTCCGATTCTATGGTCGAATCTACGATCCCATGGAATGGTAATGCTCACTTTATTATTCTGAATTCGTAGTCGAATCCTCAGCTGATCCTATGAATCAATAATAAACATCTTATTACTCAGTTTTGTGAATTATTCTCCACTGAACTCCACAATTAGTAATAAATAATCAACAACCAGGCGTCTGAGCTACCTCTAAGTAAGCCCCGATTCAAATGGTGAAAGTGTATTCAACGACGATACACTAACAATCACCGCATGAACGAGTATTTCAAAAATACAACGAAACGATGAACCTATGCAAAATAGAGAAGAAATTAATAAATAATTAAAAATATTGACCAGGGTACTGGGAGCACGGACACACGACCAATCGACCGTGTAGTGGTCAATCCTACAACACTTTTATATTTTTAATGAATTTTTATTATTTTCCATGATTTGACGAAAATTCTCTCATTTTATCAAATCTCTTTCGTCTCGAGGAAACTCCTCGGTTTCATGGTACTTCCATAAATCCATAAAAAATAATATAAAATTAAGGAAAGGAATGTGGGGCGTAACCATTGGCCAACCAGCCATGTCTTGGTCCCAACCGGCCCTACACCCCACGGTTCCTTATTATTATTTTTTTTATTATTATTATTTCTCTAATTTCATGAAAAAACTCCTTGATTTCATGGTATTTTTGCACAAATCATCAAATAATAATAAAATAAAATAAATTATGAAAACTTGTGGGACAGGGCCTTGGCCGGACGGCATGCCCTAGCCGGTCTCACATGCCCCTTTGTTTTATTATTTTATTATTATTAGTTTTCCTTGAATTCATCAAATTCCTTGATTTCATGGTATTTCTCTCAAATTAGGAAAAATTCCCTCAATTCATCTAAAATACATAAAAAAATACACAAAAATTAGGAAAACTCGTGGGACCGGGCCCAAGCCGGCCGGCCATGCCTTCCACGGCCACACACGCCCTTGTTTTTATTATTTTAATATTTTTTGCTTCCTTGAACTCATGAAAACTCCTTCAATTCATGGAAACTCTCTAAATTCTTCAAATTTCTCATAAAATCATCAAAATATTATAAAATTAAGGAAAAGGCACCACGGGACCGTGATCACGACCGGACGACCATGCCTTGACCACGATGATACCATGCCTCCTCATTCCTTATTTTATAATTATTTTTCATCATCTCATGGTGTTTTCCTCAGTTTCGTCGAAACCCTAATTTTGGCATATTTTCTCGAATAGATGCTCAATTGCACGTCAGAAAATATCAAAATTCTCAGGACTGAGACGCGGACGCCTTGGGGACACGATCACGCTATCTTGACTGACCAAGATTGGCTCTTTGGCTCACGAAAGCCGGTCCCATCAATTTTCACAGTTTTGACCTAATTTGCACAATTGCTCGTATTAGGTCCAAAACTCTTCCAAACACTTTGGATTTTCATGAAGTGATCTTCAGGCGGTCACGTGACAACCCAGGTCCGGTTTCATGACTCCATGGTCGGTCCCTCGCCTCGTCATAATTAATTAGGTTTTCTCACCTAAGGCTCAGACGAGCATTTTTGAATAAATGATTAAACCAGCATTTAATCATTCTTTCACCAACAAATCGTCAACTCTAAAAGGAGTTCTTCGTATTTTATCACGTGAGCATATGGACACTACATGGTTGATCCACGGTCCCATGTATTCGCTCCCTCCTTCATCCCATGGTTAAACTTCTGACGAACCATGAATTGATCATCAATTGATCAAATTATGGTTTCTGAATCCAAGGATCATCATTCCAGATTCTAACCTTAATAATTTTACGACGGCCTCATGGTCATTAATTTTATTAATTATGCTCGGTTCAACGACCAGTATTCTAATTAATATTTTTGGTACGCTGCCAATAATCCATCAAATGAGCAACACATGCTCAGACGATCAAATATTCAAAAATTCATCACATGAGCAACACTTGCTCAGATGATAAATATTTGCTCAAACCAAGGAATATTGGTTCAACAATCAATATTCAACGATCCATCGAATGATCAATACTTGCTCACTTCATCGTAAGAACTATACCTCTGTCTCATGACATGTTCAACTCAGCAACTACATGGACTCATCATCCCATCAAACCACGAAGTCATCAATTGACTAACATACCACGAGACGTCAATCGTGTCACTTGGGGGGGATATCACTTAGGGTTTTGTTCTGGCGGTCTACGTCACCTGTGTTTAAACACACGATGGAATGTGAGCAAGTCGTGCAATCAGTTGAAGGAATTCACGAGGTAGTGGGTGGAAAATCGGCCAAGTCTCCACACGTTGAGCAACTGGTTTCAAACACGATCTCCACTTCCCCACTCCTTGATTCCATCAACTGACACACTTCATGGAATCATGGTGTCTAAAATTCCAGCAATATAAATAAGTCTCTGAATCATGATTGAATCATCAGCATCAACAATATCATCAATCTCATGTCTCATCGACAACACGATATCATCAACTCATCAATTGAGCAACTACTCTCAATTGAGCAATTTCAATCATTCAGAGCTTATCATATTCAGAATTCACACACCCACAATCTTTGATTACCATTGATTCCACACATTTCCCAGCTTCCCTCCTACAGATCAACCCATCCTCTCTTGTGACCGAATTTACTCTGGAACGGTCATTGTTTTGATTTAGACCGGAGTACTACAGATTGATCCATCGAATCTAAAGCACCCCCTTTGCAGCGGTGCGTCTGTGTGAGGTTTAACATTTCGCTCGGTTCGAGGAGTCTCCTCCGTACGGTCGTCTCCTCAATTCCTTAAAAACCAGCAAATCGTTTTTCCCCATCTACACTTCTTAAAAGCGCGTCGATACGAAGATCTCTTTGTCATAAAACGATGCAGCTCGTGTGAGTACTTTCATGCAGACTTCAATACTGACACTTCGGGAGATTCATGGTACTCTGCTGAGAGTGAACATTAATCGTCATGTCATGCCAACATTGATGGTTCTCTTGCGAAACATAGCGTAGGAAAATACAAGGCACACAATGAATTAAATGGATAATGCTACTAGGAAAATTCATAGAATATTCGGGATTGTTGCACCATTCTGAATGAATTCCCTACATATTAAATTGCTCAATGAGTGAAGAGGTTTTTTGCACTCATCACTTCTTAAATGGCTTTATACCCTTGCAAGGCGTCGGCGCATTAAATATAGGGTTTTACAATTTTAGCCCTATTCGAAAAACCACCATCAACATTAAGTCCCATGCTTAGCATGTAACAGTGACATTGTTGTGGGGTAAGCGATGGATGGTGACAGTTATATATAAAACTTATGAGTCAAGGTAGACAGATGTTACCAGGATAGAGGCCGGCTAGGTCTTTGAGCAAGATACGCTTGCAGTGATCGTCCTCCTATCATACGTCAATTGCCTCCAGGTAGATTTCGAAATTTGTTAAACTCCATTGCACTCGATTGCGAGAGGCCTTGACTTAAGTTGCTTGGAGTCCGGACTGTTGAGTCGCAACGAAAATCTTCTTTAAATTCCTGAACATTGACTGGAATGGAATTGTGTTCATTCTGACCCTTATCTCATAGACTCATTTTTGCCCTTCTGATTGCGATGGTGAAATGCTTGGAATACTTGTATCGGCAAAATATTCCGGAGTCTTTGAGTGAAGTAAACGAGCTGAGAGGCGTTCTGTTGCCGACGTGTTGCTATCAAGTCTTCAAGGACTTAGTTTTAAGCGACATCCTTTGCACCATCTTCTGAATCTTGGATAGTTGTATGGAATGGGATGCGACGAACAACCCCCATTTACACTTCATATTCGATGGCGTGGATGGATACGTGAAACCATCTCTGATTTGTACTTTTGGAGTCTTTAATGCATATGTACGTCTTCATGTTGAGAATTTTCTGCGGCTCGTAAAGCTTCAACAGTGATGATGATGATATTAGAAATGAACCGGTTGAGGGACGTGAAGGCATCCTGGCAGTCCCAAGGTGTAATTATCCCGAGCTTATTTTCTCTTGAAAGACGTACTTCCATTGCATTTGCTGGTAAGGTGTTGGAGTGTCTTCAGCCTCTGAAGAGAACGCTGAAGCGGCTTCGGGGGAGAGTGTTGAAGCATCTTCGAGAGAGAGCGTTGAAGCGGCTTCAGGAGAGAGCGTGCGTTGAAGCGACTTCTGGAGCGTGCGTTGAAGCGGCTTCTTCTGGAGAAAGCGTTGAAGCGGCTTCAGGAGAGAGCGTACGTTGAAGTGGCTTCTTCTGGACAGGGCGTTGAAGCGACTTCTCCTTCAATTTGATTTTCCCTTGCAAATTACATGCTTCTTGATTGACCGTCTCTCTTGTATTGAAGAAATCCTTGACTGACAGTGAAAGAATTTCATGCTGAGTCTCAATCCCCAAGCGTGAGTTACATGGCTCTATCTTGTATGGTCGGTGGGTTTACCATAATAAAGATATCACCATCTCGCCTCCGTACTGGTGATTATATTACTTCTCTATGAGAAAGTAAAATATGCAGAAGTTCGGATTACCTCTATCCGTAGTGGTTGTTGCTATGGTGAAGCTCTGGAGAGAAACAACGATTCTTGGCAGCAGCTATGATCAGAAGAGACTGGCAGGGAGAGGCATGGTAGCTACTTGCACGAACTTGGCAATCTTCATATATGAGCTTTCAACTTGATAGATGTTGTCACGCTGGGTCTCTGAAGAAATAATTTGGGAGAGAGTTGGAGTTGAACCCAATGTTGATAAGGATAGTACGAGTTGCTGATCATGAGGCCGTCTTTGCGTCTACGTTGCGTTTCATAGACATCTAGGCATATCGCTGTTCTTTAAACAATAGATCTGCTCCCTCGAATACGTCTACGCCTTTGGGCATTTTGGAATTATAATGACAGCGGTCTTGCGTCTCTCCAAATTCAGCATCTTTGAGATGGGTAGTGCTAAGCAGTCTCCAGCGACGTTCCTTTTCCTTTGTCATCTTTGGATCGTGTCTTTGAGGAGTAGGGAAGTCCCCTCATGCGAATGAATAATAGGTTCTGCAAATATGATGAAACTCTTAACATGGAGAGTCTGAGTGTACCTCTTAAGTTCCAGCCGCAGCCTCCTTTGGTGACGCAACTACTTCTTCTACGGGAGACGAAATTCTGAAAGCGTCCCTCATAGATGTTGTTACCGTCGAGCCAGATATGGAATATCTTGGACGTTGTTTTATCATTGTGGCAATCGTGCATTCAGTACTGGAGTTAAAGTGGGCGATTTTGGACGCGCAGGATGTTGTATCTCGGTGGTTTTTCTCTTGCTGCTTCAGTGAAACCTCTTACAGAAGGTTGAAGGTTATATTGCATGTTGGTCCGACGTGTCGAAGAATCTTTATCCTCCATTCATGTCATGAGAAGCGTGACTGGTGCACTGTTTCTGAGGAGGTGGTTTCAAACTGGGAGTTCCACTGAGATGTGTTTATGAAGTTTGAATTCAATGTTTCTTGGTTATATGAAGGGTTTTCTAGAATCCAGAAGTTGTAAGATGAAACAAACGAATTTACCTCCGTGGACTTCATTGCTCGGAAAGAGGAGGAGATCGAGAGGCTATCATTGGAATTGAAGCTGAAGCAGGATGTTCTCCGCAAAATGAAAGGCGTTCTTTCAAAAAAGAACGAATTGTTGCTGAAAGACTTCCCTTGAATATTTGCGCATTTTCTCTTTTATATTTCCCTTTTAGGTGTCTTGAGTGATGTAAGGAATTCCTTTCATAGTTTGATTTTCTAGTTTTTGAACTAGTAGGTGATTGAATTTTTGAATTGGTTTATTTTTGAGATGATTTTATGAATGAATTTCTGAAAGGAATTATGTTTGAATCGGCTGAAGGCCGGCATTCTGGTTTTGAATTCGATCATTCTAAGTATCTCGTGAAAATTGCAAATGTTACATAAAAAAGGAAACATGTAAAAGGGAGATAATGTGGTGTCTAAGACAACTGCATCATTGACTTCCTTCCTCGATGTGGGACGCATGCCTCAAGTCCCCAACAGGCTTTTAAAATGCAAAATTGTTTAACGAAACTTACTTTTTCACAAGATCTCGGTTGAACGAGACTTGAATTCTCCAAGGGTGATCGCTTCGAATCCAAGTTGTTATGGAACGCCTCGAGAAACCCGTAGTTGGTTCGATCACTTCGATGAAACTGCGCACGTTAATCTTCGGAGAAAGAGGGTAACTCTAGTTAATCTTCCTTTGGAGAATATGCTTCAAGCCATTGCATTCACTGGTAAAGCGATGAATGAATCTGCGCCAGTGGCAGTACCTCGGGTCCGTCATCTCTTGATCATTTAGATGTTCGTTGTTTCGCTGAAACATTCTTGAGTGATTTGCCCAAACTGCGGATTCTTTCTCGACATGATGACGCAGGCATCGTTATCTTCTTGAGGCTGTCCTTTTGAGGTGTTGTCTCCAGTAGACCTAAAGATGTCTCGGGTTCGCTCCTATCCGGGTTGCCATAATATGCGAACCCTTTATGATGATTTGAAGATGTGTCAAGCCTCCTTTGTTATTGTAGATGTACGAATTCTCGGAATTACACCATATTCTGGATCTACACGTTTTGTTGATGAAGTGATAGGGGATACTCCTGATCTTAAATTGGTAGCAGTGGTGGAATAGAGATATACCTTTTCTTTTGTGACCTATGCAGGTGTCTTCCCAGGACTCCTCTGGTGTTGAATTTGTTTTCGACTATCTCCATACTGAAAAAACGGCTACGCGAATCTTCACTTCGTCTTTCTGGGTGTGGACCCTTTGAGGCATTTCTGGCTTTCTCTATACAACACTTGTGGTGTTGTAGAAAAGGTGATTGCTCCATCCGGATCTCGAGAGAAGCCGTTGCGTTCTTCTAAGTAGTAGTCGCGTCTTGTGTCTCCACACGGATTTCCGGTCCTTTCATCTGGGAGATTTACTGGTGCTCAACTATCCAATGTATTTCCAGTAGCATTGCTTGAAAAAGCGTTTTTGTGAAGCTTCTTAGTGAATGGAACACCGGAATTGAAATTGGTTGTTGAAACAAAATTGAATTTAATGATTGAATTGAATCTAAGATCTACCTTTTTGAAATTGAGAAAATTGGAATGAATCTTGAGAAACTGATTTTGCAACCGAGAGATCAATCTCCCACTGTGGTCGCCAATTGTTTGAGGGTGAAAACTGTTTCTGCTGTTTTTGGTAAATTTGGGTGTGTGTGGATGAGAAACGAATCTAAATCCTAAACAAATTCACTGCACGACAGTGCTTTTGATTCGAGAGATCAATCTGTACAATTCCGGCCTAAACCAAGAAATGGTCGTTCCAGACTTGTTTCGGTCACAAAGTGAAGGAGATGGGGTTGATCTTAGGGAGGGAAGCGAAGAAGGTGTTGAGATTGTGAAGGTGTTGGTTGTTTATGACTTGTATCAGAATGTTAAACTGGCTTGCATAATGTAAGCTATCAGTTCTGGGTGTTTTCTGTATACTGATGACAACACTTGGTTTTTTCTCGTGTTGTTTGAAGATAGGTTGAAGAACCTATTTATACAAGTCATTTGAGTGCAATCCTCATCTCGTAGGAAGTGGAGGAAGTTGAGTGATGGAGTAGTGGGGTCGTGTAGGTGATTGTCACATGATCACGCCTTTTCCCACTTCCCTCATCATCCTTAACCGTCCATGCCTCCTAACACGTTCTTGTAATGGGCGCGTTGCACGCCGCACGATGTGAACCGCCGGACCAATACCCCAGTTTGTGACATGTTTGATGTCTCGAATGAGTGGGTCAGGTCGTGAGACCCGCCGCAGGAAATATCATACAGTGCTATTAGGTTAAATAACTGAGTTGTTTATGGAATTGATATTCATGAAATATCATGTATGTTCGATGCATGTAATGCATCGTTTTAAAGTAAGCAGCTCAAAACAATCGATATGCATAAAACATCGATGTTTTAAAGCTTGATTGAATAAGTCGCGGATTAAGCGTCTTAAAATGGTAGCACGTCCAACCAACTTCGAGTGATCGTCTGGAAGCCGCATGGGCGGGCCACCATCTGGTCGATCACTCCCTGTGACAGAGTGGCGGACGGTGATCATTGAGGCGCTTCATTGATCTCATAATTTTTAATCCAAGCCGTCCGACCAAGCTGGCAAAGTTGGACGGACGAGATGATTTACGGCACATGTTTGCTGTCGTTGATGGATTTAGGGTTTTTTCGAGGTGCGCAAGCATCCCTCTTTGGCTTGATCGAATCCAATCATTGACACTATTTTTGAATGGGCCGACCGGGCATGCGTGAAGACGGGTTACTGGCGTGCATGCCTACACTTATCGGTCCCACAAAGATTCGATCTAGGCCACTCAATTTGACCGGCAAAGATAAGTGGTTGTGATCGATTTGCGACAGAAAGACATTGCCGCAAAGAGTTTAAAAGTTGTATGGCATGCCACCTTTGTGGCGCACGTTTTGAGACGCCGGGCCCTAGTCTGCATAGGACGGACGGTCACACGCAAAGGTGGGCCCACGGTTATCACGTTGACATCCTTGGGACCTCTTGAGTCTATATCTACACCCTCCGCTTAGGCTGGCGAAGATGGATGGTTATGATCGAACTACGACAGATATACATTTCCGCAAACCCTAATTAGGGTTTTGAATTAGTCACGCATACGTGACTTTGGCCAAGCGGTTTGGCACGCCGTGATCCTCCTTTGGAGAGGTCGATCACGTGGGGCCCATGTTGGGCTGACGGTGAACGCATGTGTACCTTTCTGAAGGTCCTAAATGCGATCTAAGCCATCCAAATAGGCTGGCTAAGTTTGATGGTCGTGATCGATTTAAGACACTAGTGAATTTCCGCGACCCAATTTAGGGTTTGGAAGCATCACGCCTGCCATGGTTTGGGCTAGCTTTTCACTGCTCAATGGCCCCACCATGGGCAAGTCGTTCGAGCAAGGGGAAAGTGGGGCCGCCCGTGTACGTGCTAGCACTTCCCTAATCATTCTTGGAGCAATCTAAGACATCCAACAAGGCTGGTAGAGTTGGACGGTTGCGATGTGTTTAAGACTGTTTTGGACAGTCTAGCTCAATCGAGCTTCTTTCAACCAGCGCGACCACCCTATTTAGGTTTGGCGTTTGGCGGCGCTGGGAGGTGAATGGGAAAAGTATGATTAGTCGGAACATTAGTGGGCCCGCCGATGGCCATCATGATGGTTTCGCATTCCTGTCTAGGTTCGGCTAAGCTTGTTAATTTGTGCAGCCAAATTATGTGGCCGTGATTATTTTTTGAGACTGATGTGAACAGTCCAGATTTTCCTTAAGGAATTTAAACGCGTTCGATCGCGCTAGCTTCTTAAAAGCGCGTCGATACGAAGATCTCTTTGTCAGAAAACGATGCAGCCCGTGTGAGTACTTTCATGCAGACTTCAATACTGACACTTCTGGAGATTCATGCTACTCTGCTGAGAGTGAACATTAATCATCATGCCATGCCAACATTGAGGGGTTCTTTAGCGGAACATAGCGTAGGAAAATACAAGGCACACAATGCATTAAATGGATAATGCTATTAGGAAAATTCATAGAATATTCGGGATTTTTGCGCCATTCTGAATGAATTCCATACATATTGAATTGCTCAATGAGTGAAGAGGTTTTTTGCACTCATCACTTCTTTAATGGATTTATACCCTTGCAGGGCATCAACGCATTAAATACAGGGTTTTGCAATTTTATCCCTATTCGAAAAACCACCATCAACAACAAGATATACACTATAGTTAGGTGAAACCGTAACCGAACCGTGTACCAAGACTATGTTTAACGTGGTTAGCCGAAACTAGCCGATTTGAACTTAAAAGATTAATACTCATTTTCATGAACACTTAAGACATCAATCATGAGTCACAATCATGTGATCAAATAAGTCTAGTATTTTTAAAGAATTAACAAAATGTTAATTATCTCATAGAAATAATTTAATTGCACTTGAAGATAATCGACATGGTTAGTAAATGCACGAAGTACAAAAACATAGCCGTTCGTGACTCGGGTCAGTCAGAGTACGTGTACCGGTTTATAAACATTTAACCAAACCAAGTTCCGGAGTCAACAAAACTATTTAGGTATGCGTACCGGTTTGTAAACCTTGAGACTACAACCGGTCCCGGAGTCCACGGAACTATTTTGGTTTGCGTACCGGTTTCGGTAGTAAACTGAAATCGGGAACACATAAATATTTTCTTATGTGTACTGGTTTATAAACTAACCTGGTTCCGTAACCACAATTCCTAAATGGTTTGCATGCGAGTATGCGTACCGATCTGGTTCACGAGTTTAACAGATTTTCACATGATATACATAAGAATATGCGTACCACAAATCTGCAAGTCGATATATAGCCACTCCGCTACGTGTACGAATACATGTAATACGGGTTTAGACTTATAACAATTTTCCCAGTTTGTAAGTCTTGTATCCGAATTTATAGTAGTTCTATATTTATCTCTAAATTGATTCGAAACATTTCTGAATAACATCAATGACACATATGACATTGGGAACATTGGGAACCCCGCCTTGTTTCGCACCATATAATGACCAAAAATCATTACGGCTTACCCAGAGACACCTGCATGCATTGATAATAACCAAACATTCAGTAGGGATTGATTATTAACAAGATATTATAGTTATGAGAAATTGAGTTAGTTTAGAAAAGATAGAGAGACGTAAATTTTATACTCAAGCAACAATAGTTGATAAGATTACAATGGTTAAAGAAGAATTGACCAAATTCAAATACGGACCTAAATCCATGAGCAAGAAAAAAGGTAATTGTTTCCATTACATAATTACATTAAAACACCGAAAAATTAAAAGAAAACTCAGGCTTGTGAGTAAGTGTTGGACATCTTGTCCAACAACTGTTGGCGGTCATGGCTTTTATATTCTGTTACAAAACTCACTATTACAGAGAAGCCTTAACAAAACTGTTGCGAACTCGATTAATTGTTGGAAAAATTGTTACAAAGGCTTTGAGTTTGAAAGAATAGGTCACGGGTTAAGCGAATGTCTTCTTCTGCTGTTCTCTGGTTCTTCTTCTTCCTCTCGCTTGCAACTTTTTTCTCTCTACTGTTCGGTTCTAAAGCTCTCTAAAACTACCACAAAGTGTACGTAATGATTTTTGTGACTTGACCCAACCTTTATATAGCCAACAGCGTCGAAAATATCTCGAGAAATCTTGGTTTAACCTGATTTTTCTTCCACAGCAAGTCCCGAGAATAATTCTCTCTAACTTTCTCTGTACGCGTCTTCTGTGTCAATCCAAAGCATCCGAACTCCCTCAGGACCTAATGCATACTCGATTCTTTGGAATTCTAACGTAAAATTCTATCCCAACTACCTAAAATATCATCAGAAATACCGAGTATCTTTCCTGTCCCTGTTTTCTTAAAACCGAAGATTTACTCCCATTTTTTTGAATCTGGGTAACATACAATCCCTGTTTGGATGAGAAAAGTCCGTACCAATCCTAATCCACGTCGCACTCTGACCAAATCTTCCCAAATAATCTTCTAGCAAACTACGCAAGTGCATCTTCTCTGTTTTGTTGAAACTTCGTTTATCTTCCTTCTTTCCGAACTCGGGACCTTCACCAATCATGTTTGACCGAAACGGGGTTATTCGAGCAACAAATCCAATTAAATCTCCCGATAGTGTCGTCTGTAAATCATGCTGCAACTGAATTTTTGAATTCAGTTATTCCCTCCAAATTCTGTCCATCCCGTGAAGAAGAAAGGGTCGCCCCTATCCAGAGTAGGATATATTTTTCCATCATGTTCCTTGACGTCTTTGGTAGATGTAGTTATGGATATATGTTGCGGCACCTAAATCCATATCCACGTCTTCAAAGTTTCAAACACGGAAACATAAAATGGTTAGGTAAACAACTTGTTACCCTGAGATTACATGTGGAAAAACTAAATTCTTGTAGGTTAGAGTGAAAAGGAGAGGCTACCCAAGTATACATCAAGCTAAAACTTTTCCTACCTATAAGTCCTTTCTCCGAAAGTGATTGTCTATGGACTGAGTCGAGACAATGCAACTAATCGGTTCACACTTCGTGTGATCGTCTATGCACACGAGATCGAGACAACACAACAACGAAGTATGTTTACTTGATAAAAAGGGTCGGACTTAACCGAACATAATAGGATTGCTTATCAAGTAAATAAGAATTAACGTTTGTGTAATTTATTTTGATTATAATAAAACAATTATAATTCGGAAAATAAAAGTAAATGACACAGCAAGATTTTGTTAACGAGGAAACCGCAAATGCAGAAAAACCCCGGGACCTTGTCCAGAGTTGAATACTCTCAGGATTAAGCCGCTACACAAAATTAAACCAACTTCGTATAATTGAGACCAAACAACTAAACCTATAGTTCACCTACTTCCGTCTTTATTCTCATGCCTCCAACTTATGAATAAGTCACGTACTTGGAACGATTCCTTTGGTTCATATTCCAAACAGTAAAGGAACAACAAATTTGTTTGGTATCAACTCTCTTCAACCAAGTGATGTGAGTTCGACAAAGGCTCTTCTGTTTATCTCAAATAAACTCCTTCGTCAGGTTCTTAGTTCTATCTTATTCTCAACTACCGAAGTAATTGTTAAGATTTTGTAATCAATACTTTTAATCACAAAGAATTGTATTGATGCCAATCTACATAACTAATCAATCCAATCTACCACAAGGATAAACCGATTATAGTTGGATTCTATATACCGAAACAAGTATTGTGCACACCAAAGATTATGAACCCCAAATCAGAAATCTTCAATATCTTCTTTGTCTTCAAATCTTCTTAGATCTTCAATAAACACCTGCACACAACAACTTGAATCTCTTGTGATCAATTACACATAGAACGGAGTCCGTTAACAATGGATTATCACAAGATCGTCTTTAGTACTAACAACAGTCTAAAGATCCCTGTCGAAACTTCGATCTAGTTTGAGTGAATCTTATATCAGAAGAGAAGATTCTCAAGCATAAACAAACTAAGTGCAATCAAAGTTCAACCACCGTTAGTCAATCAAATCAATCGAAAACACAAGATAAACCGCAATTATCTAGTTTCCCACCAATGGTACTAATAAAGCTTCTCAATCCCAAAGAAGACTTTAAACTGAGCGGTCGTAAGAGATTTCGCCTAATTAGGTTACTCTCCTCTCCGAATAGGCGGCTTCACTAGTAACAACACAACCGAGGAAGTTTGCTGTCACGAATGATTAGTTTGCTAGAAATGCAAACTTCAAGTATTTATAGACAAGGAATTTTGGACACCAAGGAATTTCCAAAACCTAAAATATTCTCAAGATTATGCAATATAATTCCAAATTCGGTTTCCATAATTCTTGGAAATGCTCTGTCCAAAATAATGACCGAAAACCTCTTGGAAAATCTTTAACTAGTAAATGCACATTACTAATTCTCATTTTCCTAAAATAAAATTAAAAACCTTAAATAAAAGATTCTTAACTTATTTATCTTTCGATCCTGGGATTTTCTTCCTTTAGCTATTAAGAAAGGGTCGAGATCCCTTAACAAACGATTTTGACAAACTGTTTTAACAAAATTTATCAATCGCGCGATCCCATAAATCTAACGGCTTGCCTCTTTGATGACGAGGAATTAAATTTTAGTTTGGTTCGTGTTTGGCTAGCTCATGCGTTGAAATAGGGACCAGGCGTAATTGAGAAAATATTTAACTGCACCTTATAACACATTCAATCATTCATCTTCCTCCCACGGTATCATCTAATTATGCGAATAGTAATAAATTTGCATCTCCTTGATTTACCGCCTTTCAGGTATAAAAGTTTGATCTTTTTCCATGAACGTTCTAAACAAAAATTCTAAAATGTTAAGAGCGATGAGAATAGTATATAGTTTGACCTAGCAAAAAAA